>NC_040899.1:7320920-7620920 GCF_900634795.4 Betta splendens | reverse complement strand
TTAATGACACATTTAGAGTGGAACAAATGTACATTCTTGACTAAAACATGAACTTACAACCTAATAAAACTCTTACTGTTCTTCTAATAGGCAGCACTAAAGCTGTTTCATAATGACTGTAATTAGGGTTCACAATAGGCTCTTACCTCTAGTGACTAAAGAGGTTAGTATGCAGACAATGGGTTTGAAATCAATATCATTACATTAACAAAAAGACCTTGCACCTGAAATATAGACAAAATACAAAATCATATCAAATAAACCTGTCTCTGTGTCGCTCAATGAATGAGTGGCAGCATATGCGAGCTGTGGTGTAGATGGCTGCACACGAGCTGTGTTAACCAAGTGTTCCAGCGATGATGTTAGTGTGAATGATGATGTAGACTGGTCTCAGGGAAATCTATCCAAGCCAAGCAAGCCATACCAGAGAGTTTACTACAGAGGTCATCGTGTACAAGAGGTGTTGATGATTATCTTATATAAAACCTGTGAAACTGGAGTTGTCTGTGGGAAGACTGGACCAACCGGTTTAATGTTTGTTCAAATGTGTCGCAGGTCATTTACTGTTGAAGGCTGCAACGCCTACGGAAATAGGTCAGACTGTCTTTAAGACCTTAAACTTGGTTCCTCCCTGGAACCTGGAAGCTTTGGAGAATTGTTTCCAGGGTTTTAAATTGGATATTTTCAGGCGCGTTATTGAACAGCCAGAGATTGAGGTGAAAGCGAAACTCTGTAGTCATAACGTTTACTTCAGTAAATTTGACTCAATTCCTGGTGATGTTGCAGGTAAAATCGCACATATAGAACAAACCAACCGATTGGAACGAAGCAACATCCTCATTCTAACAAGGCTGCCAGCCACCTACACGTTTAATTCAACAATGTGTTGTTGGTATTTGATCGACCGTGACGTTTTTAGAACTAGACAACCCTGTTACATAATGAAGCACAGGAGGTCAAAGGTGCAACAAACTCTAGCATGGTCTTTTCTTTTACGCAGATCCAAGTGTATCTGACACAAAGACATTATCATCCACTTGATGAACCAGACTCCCGCATGTTAGAGATTAAAAAGGCAAAACATTGACATTAGTAGCCAAAACATCAACCGCTCAGTGCAAAAGGCCTCTGATTTCGCCGGCTTCGCAAAGTGGCCGATATCGTAAACAAACAAAAGCCACTGAGTCAACAAGAGAATGGCAGCGTCACAGGGTTTAATTATTTGGGCATCTATTCAGGGTAGGTCAACATTCAAACGGCAGCGTGCTATAGCTGGTACTTAGCTCTGCATCATCCCAACGTGCTGGTGAGCAGACATAATAAAAGACGAAAGGCTTCCATGCCCAGAGACCATGTGAAACATCAAAGGTCTGTTAGGAGCGTGTCCCACAATTACCTCAAGTATAAACAGCCCGATTAGGGGCAATAATCTCCCTTTATGGGTAAACTGCTTTAAAGCGCCCTCGATCAGAATCTAAATCGCCTCGTTCTGTTCGTGTTCGTGTCAGACACAGTTTAACATTACAGTTATACAGTAACACGAGCGTCTAGTACAGTTGAATGCCTCTCCCCTCCCCCACTCGTGCGTTTCCTAAGTGTGCATGGCACTGGAAATATGTACCATTCATGTATCAGCTGGAACAGAATGACTGCAACTGCCCCGGTGCCTTTTATTGTGCCGGTGCCGTTGTATTTAGCCGTTAATAGCGTGCACACGTCGTTGTTCTTCACCCACACGGGACAACCGTCAAGCCCGTACAACTTGCATCACCCAGCTCCGCTGCTGGAAGTGGAGAAATAAGTAGTGCGGGGGGGGGGGGAACTGGGTTGCCCGACGAACTTACTGCGTAGAACCGGAGATTAACGGACACCGACGGGGGTTTCAGCACACGTGCGGAGTCCAGCGGTAACTAAGCCGCGCCGGTAACCCCCCTCATCAACGCCGTAATCACTCGTTTTCTCAAAGTCATTATGCTCGACGCGCGAAAGCCGAGCACGGCCGCACGAGCGTCTTTGAAGGCACCGCGGCCCGAACCGCGTCTGCCGCGTAGAGAGCGACTTTCACGGTCTTACCTTTGAGCGTGAGAGTGAACTCGTGGTGTCCGCCGCCGCCACCTCTTCCTCTTCCACGGGGAGAGCCTCCAACTTCACTTAGTTACGCCAGCAGCCACTTTCCTCCCATTGTGCTTCCCGTCATATTTCAGCCGCACTGTGTGACTCACTGGGGCTTAATTCGCTGAGCTAACAAAGCGTTTTCGTCCGGACGCACTCGCAACTGGGCGGCAAAGTTGATGTTAGTGTGTGCGTGCGCGCGCGCGCGTGCGTGCGTGCGGAGTTTCACCGATCACTGAGAACAGGAACGTGAAGAGCCAGCAGGCGGTGATCGACAGCGGGAGAGACGCAGACAGCGAATCGCAGAGAAGGGGGGTGGGGGTGGAGGTGAAGGCGCACTGACCTTAAACCTGAATACTGGAAACATCAAAACAACCACCGGTTAATTAACCCCTCGGATTATTTTACTGTGGCGTGGCCGCGCGCTGGCTTCCCAGCCACAGTGTGCAGTAGCAGAGGACGCAATAAAGACATAGATGCACGCGCTCGTCCTACTGTCTTAAGGGCTGCGCCGTTGCCACATAGCTACTGTATGTTTCATCATATGGTAAATACCAACGCAGAATGGCAGAATGGAGCCCGGCCCGGCTCCGAGGTGTCCCACGCGCGCGCTGGGTGTCGTTATCAAAACAACACGCGGAGTCGAAATCCCGTCTTAAAGTGTGTCACTGTGGCGATATTGTGTTTTAGTTCAGGCACTGAGCTCGGTCTCACAGGCTACAGTGTTGCCGATTTCCCCCCCTGAGCCGTTTCCCCTCCCCCACGCTCTTTTTCGCCTGCCTGGTCACACAGCGGTTGATTAATTCTCCTTTCGCCTTGGCCAGTCATTCAGATTTGGAAAGTAAATAACAAGTTGACATCATTACGGCTCTACACTGGTGTGACACATTCCTTCAGTTACCGTATATACGGCAGTATTTGCGCATGGTTTATTCCATACTAGGGCCACAATGTATGCATGTTTATATAGTAGTATATATGTATGGAAAAAGATGTTTTAATTCAAATAAAATTTTAGCGAATCTTACGAGGTATAAAAATTTTTCATATATATAATATAAGCAATGTACATTCTAGCTTTTGCTAAAATTTCTGGTGTTCTGCTATGTTATGCATTATATATCCATCCCAGCTGGCTATGAGTGAGAGTGTATTATATAAATATATTATTATATTATTATTATATAGATAAAATGTATATAGTACATGTAATACATTTTAAATGAAATGTATCTTTTTCTTTTTTAATTCATTTCTGTTCTCCACGGTGTGACGATGTGGATTTTAATTAACTTTTACATGTTATTTTAGTCTTACTAGCATTTCAGTCTGTGGTTCTCAGCCCTTTGCTTAATCCAAGTAATGCAGCATTTTTTCGTTGTCAAATAAAGTCTTATGAAGCACTGACACAAGATGAACAATCTACAGCTGAATATCACTTGTCCAGTGAATCATATAAATGATTTTAAGTTTAATATGTTTAATGGCCCTTTTATTAGATATGAAACTTTTATGTAGCCTATATAAAAACTCTCACAACAATAAAATATATAACTATGTCAGACTCTTAATGTTTTAGTACCCGAAAGACTAGCATCTACAGTTATATGCCATGAAGTGAGAGTATTTTCTTATTTTGTTACAAAAACATTATAATAAAATAATAATTTGGTTGCATTATATCAACGATGGATTCACCACCTCCCGTGAATAAAATACCAGCATTCCTTCACGTTGTGTGGCTGCTCCCTCCCTACATTGTTTTCCTTGAATACAACCATCTCTTGGGATTTTAGAAATCCTGAGCCTCATCCCAACTCTCCCACACTCTGCTGCAAAATACTTGAGGTTACAGTCTGATTAGGCAAGAAGAACCACATAGTGTACAGTTGTAGCTGAGGCTTTTGGAGGAATATCCACACTTTTTTAATAAAACAAGACTACAAATCTTTGTTTTTTCTCATGAATAATACGATGTGCATAATAAACATTGATCCAGAGCTAAAACCAAACCACATTGGGCTAAAATGGGTACATCTATTTTCCTTCCTATTAGATCAGGCCTTTGGCATTCGCTGCATTTGCCAGGCATGCCTCGGCACTGTGCTAATGGAGTCGTGCATGACTGCACCCTGCGTGAATGCTCACTCGCTGCTGCTTTGAGCTCGCTCTGGACTTATATTACATGGAGTATGGTAACAGCGTTTCCTGCCATAGAGCTGGGGCTGACCTCCTAACAAAGAACAGGTTCAAGCCGCCTCCCCTCCCCCAACCCTGGAAGCCGATGAGGGTCACATGACCTTTGTAGACAGCACTGAGGAGCAGTGGTAATATGTATGGGTGGGGGAAGGGAGGTGAGTCACACGCCTCTTGTTGTGTCGTTATTAGACTGGGGGAGAGCTGAGTCTGTAGCGAGGGAATGTCCAGTGGGGCATCCATTTGCTTTGTGCTCTAGTGTCCACTGACATATTGGATTTAGTTCCCTAAGCCCTGCTGCTTTATTTACACTGTAAAGAGAATGGCAGCATGGGGGCTGGGCTGTCAGAGCCAGTCTGGAGGAAAAGGCATTACTATTTGTGTGTGTGTGTGTGCGCGCGCGATCATTCGTGTGTGCATGCACACGCGTATGAGCTCGCGGCCGAGAAGGCAAGCCTTGTGTTCTCACTGTACAACACCTCCCCCACTATCTGCCTCCCCCTCCCTCGCCTGTGCAGCCATCTACACCAGCTAGACACACACAAGAGTATTTGTGGTACACAGTTATGTCATAACCTACATAACCATTTGCCTTTTACACAGTGCAGAGATGAATAACACAGAAGAGGAAGTGTAATCTGTTTTCAAATGCAAAGCTTTTGAATTCATACAAACAAAAAAAAAACTGAAAACATCTGGAGCTGCAATGAGTGATATCTACAGCGTGTGAGCTGCTATAACACACTGTTTATTACCCATTCTCCTCAGAGCCTCAGAGCTAAAATTAAAAAGCGTGTGTGGTTCTACGATGCCACATTCCTCCTCCTGCCTTAATCAAATTCCTTTAACAGGAGAGGGGGAGGGGGAGAGAAGGCGGGAAAAGCAGACAGATGTCAGAAACCGAGGGGTCGAGGACAGAGGTCAAGGGTTGGTGACCTGGGCACCCAACAGACTTGCCTTCCCTTTCCTCCTCCTCCAGCACAATGGGAATAAATTATTTTACAATGCTTTCTTCTTACGCCGACATTTAGCTCTACAGTTTTCAAATTTCCCTTCAGGCTGCTGATTGATGACTGGAATCTTACATGCTGCTTAAGGAAACAAAAGGCCCCTAATAAATATGGAGCGAATTTAACATTTTGGACATTTCACTTAATGGTGTGATGACTTTACCAGAGGAGCGGCCTCCTCTGACCCAGTTACAGCTGGAGATTATCTCCAGCGCCTTCACATCTCTTAATGTGAAAAGCAGTGAGGATAACAGATCAACCCATGGAGGGATGAATGTAAGGTTTATTAAAAAGGCTACTCATCTCATGTATGTGCTGTGCAGACGTGTGTTCAGCCAGCAGCAGGTTTAGCTCAGCTCAGTTTGGGGGGCACTACCCTGACTACAGTCATTTACTGAAACAAACTGGTTGAACCTATTTAAGTATGTATCAAAGAGGATAATAATAGCTGCTGTCTATCTTCAGCAGTTTGTGCTTTTTCATCTCAGACATCTACCAGACATTGTGTGGGTATGAGGATGAATGGTCCTTGAGAACAAAGTACTGTGAATGCACTTAGCTAATAAGTACTAATCTAGACATTGTGTCATGGTGAAGACTGCATCACTGAACCATTAACCTGAAAATACATTTCAGATTTGGCTTTTAAGCCTTCAACAGCCACCGTACAGTAGAATCTCACAGCCGCGCGGATCTCCCAGTCACACTGTGCTGTTGACTGCGACGTGGGGGATGGGCCGGTGTGCAGTGGATCACTGGTTTCAGCCCGCTGCTTTGTCACAGCAACATAATGCTGTGTAATGGGCCTCCGCTCAAACACACAGAGCGCGGTGACATGTCAGTCCCCAGCGTCACCTTCCTGGATCACAGGTTCACGCAGAACCGTCGGAACACGGACGTGAACCCTGCTGCTCCTTCTAAAAATACCCGGTGACAAAGAGAGGCATGTGGCATGCGTTTACAAGGAAGAGAGAACAAAGTGTGTCATCACACACCCTGATGATAATCAGTTATCAGCTATGCATGTTTGGCTCCGATATGGAAGATACAGTCATTTACTCTCTGTATCATTTCCCTTTCAAATGAAACGCGGATAAATCCCATTAAACACGCTATGTAGGAGCTGTGTGTGTGTGTGTATGAAACAGCTGCATGTGGTATAGTATTGTGGACACATATGTGACATAGAGAAATTGCGGTGTATTTCAAATTGTCTTCGGTTTTCCATCATGTCTGATTGTTTGCATGAGATGAGAGAACAGCCCACCCCCTGATAAATTTCCCATCGTTGGGTATTAATGCTGGATCATCTCCTTAAGAGAGAGAGAGAGAGGGAGAGCGCCGTCAAAGCCTCGCCTGGACCTAGATTTTGTCTGTGGACACACTGCCATCTAGTGGTGAGCAGTGGCGTCGGTATAACGCCTCCTACCAAACAATGCTGCGCTCCTCAGCTGGTGTCATGCTGCCAGTGCATCAGAGCTGTTTCATAACTCTCTTCCCTTTGATTCCCCTCCGAGCAAACACCGGCCCACCTCATATAACGGTTCGGCTCGCTTGACTTGCCGACGGCCGCCGAGGAAAACACTGCGGCCGTCAGTCAACCCTCCATCAAACCTGACACCAATGGGGGAGTTACATCTGTGACGGGGTGTTTATATGCGAGTAACAGCTTGTTTTAAATGGTGAACTGTTACGACCCCCCCCCCCCCACACACACACACCCCCACCTCCCCCATTCCACCCCCGCCACCGCTGCACAACGCCGTATTGTTCGGCAACGTGGCGAAAGAGGGAAAATATCCCATGCTGGCATCTATTTAGAAGTCATCGGTTTTTCCAAACCTCATATGCAAGACTAATATTTTCATTGGGAATGTTGCAAATTCTTGCGAACGCACCGTGAGCGAAAAGACTTGAAATTATGAATAGACAAAAGAGTGACTGTCCGCCCGAGGAGATTTATCAGTGAGGCAGCTTATTTAGGGTGGGAAAAAAAAGTCCACGTTTTATAGGCTTGAAGACGTAACGATCCACCAGTGGTTCACCTCAAAGGAGCAGTGTCCAGCAGCATAAAGCTCCAAATGAAGCCCGGCGTGTAGGCCCGCATACGTCACAGCTGCGACAGATGCACACGCCTCTGGCTGGGGTTTCATCTCAATACTCAGAAAACAGAGTCTGCTAATGCAATGGAATAATTAACATGCTAACATTGCAAATCAACTCGCTCCAGTTGTGTCAAAAGCGACCGGCGCTGATTGAAATTAATACGCCGGCTTCTCTGGAGCCTGTTAGTCAAACAGTGTCCTGCCGTAGCTCGACCCGGTGAAACGAACAAAGGGGACCAATAAACAAGATAAATTGTTAAAATAGATTTTTTTTCTTCGCTACTTCAAGAATAGTGATTGCATTTATTAACTTGGCCCATGATGAAAGGTGGTTAATCAACCGCTTCATGAGTATTGACTCTGGCAGTAGTTCAGACTCTGCTGTCTGTTACAATGATGTCATTGTGCTCGTTTGCTCCCAGAGATAGACATTGTGCTTTCTTGTTTATGGTTGCTGCTGATTTTCCCCCCAAGCAGTTTTCACAATTTTCATAATTACCACGATTTGGGAAAATATGATTTAGATTTATATAAATGTAAACCCGTACACTGAAACCGGTGATAATATCAGGTGTGTCGGAGTTGGATGTCATTACGTGGGAGGTCTCTCACATTCAAACACCAGCCACATAAAACATCACAAAATCATTTATTAGAAACACGTTGAGCCTCTAATAGTGAAGTTGGGATCTGTCTTTCATCTTTTTGCGTGATAATCCCGTCTTTTGTTTGCTAATGTTCCCAACAGACGCTGTTTGCCTGCCCTGATCCCAGTGGCCTCCCATCAAAGACCTGAACCAGTCCACCTGCCCCTTTAATATGCATCAAAGATACAGAGTCGTTTGAACGCCACGCGTCATCGTTCTCGTGAGCATGTGGGTTGAAACCTAAAACTACCGCCTTATCTTTCAAAAAGTCTTTTGTTGCAGCACGTGGTCAAAAAAAAAACCCACATTCATGCAATGCTAGGAGTAAAGACACACAAATCTAGTTGTCAGGCACAAGAATGACTCAGAAGGTGCCACTGGTGGAACATAAAGCATTTTCCAAACCAGTCAGATGATGCTATTAACCTTTTGTGCAGGTTAATAGCACTTACAAGCAAACCAAACCCTGCATGGTGTTCGTTATGCACATCAGGGTGTATTCATATCCAAGATAAGTAGTAAATGTACGTCAAACCCTGTCCTGACGGCCATGTTGACTGGAGATAGCTTCACAGTCTGACTCCACGATTTGGCAGAGGCAGTGAAAGAGTGGCGTCGGAGGGCTACGCGTCCCACAGACTGCAGGAGATAGCAGGACCACACACACACACACACACACACACACACACACACACACACACACACACACACACACACACCACCACACATGGCTGTAATAAGTGCACAAATTGGGCTGTTACCGTGTTTGTTAAGGTACGCAGACATCCGTGTTTAAATATTTTAAGAGTAGCAAGGGATTTCTCACCCGGAGCTGCGCTGTTTGTCTCAGACCACCAGGGAAAGGAGCGCATCCGTCTTATCATTAGAGAGCTGTGACATGATTTGTATGACACACAACCGCATTTACATTCAACCGTAGCGGGCCCGCGCTCTCGTTACCCACTCTCTGCCCACTCTCACTGAACAGATGGTGGAATTGCGATGGACGACATATGGATCCGTGTCTGATGGGACGCGTCGACGTTGACTTTATGATTGCGGTTCAGGATGCACTAATATGGGCATGTTAGCATTTCTGCGGCGAGGCATGGGTCAAACTGCTTGGTGTAATGCATAATAGCCCCGAGGCAACATGGCAGCTGAAGCCAAATCTAATGATGGCGTTTAAGTGTGTGTTCACGCCCACTCTGCATACAGTTTAAGAGCAACACCTATAAAACTTCATTACGCTGCCGCCGTAATGGGGTTCAGGGAAGTACTCCAGTCGACGAAAGCAGGAGTGTCTTGTAAACCCTCGAGGGGAAACGTCTAATTGAATGCTCACGCTTCAGCCTCAATAAATAGAAAGGATTTCTATTTTTCCTACATGTCACTCTTTCTCCACACCTGAGGCGATGGGATGAAGCCAGAAGCTGGGAGTCCATGTCGAGGAATTTTAGCCAGGACGTGTTTTATAGTTTTCCATGTAGGATTGTTTTTCCAAGCTACTGTTAAACTGGGAGGCGAGCGGTAAATGGGAAAGGGCTTCCCTGGGATGTTGGCAGGCTTCAGGAGGCCGTAAAGGCAGAACGCCTGTCTATTTTACATTAAATCCATCTGTGTGGTGGTTATGCGAAATGATTTAATACATGGAAATAAGGAAAGAAGAAAGCAACTAAATGCATGAATAATTACTAAAAATAAACAAAGCCCATCTGAGAACAGCTCATCATTTGCGTTCACGCACCCCGCTCCCCCCCCCCTCGAGGCACGCACGCCGAACAGACCTCTCACGCACGGAACACCGCGCCAGACTGTGCGGCAGTCTACCTGCTCCAACGCTCCTCGCGGCTGTCACTCAGCGCGCGATCCTCCAATCGCGGCGCTCGTGCGCCCTTGGCTCCTCCCCAGCGTATAATTGAAGTTTCTGTAGTTTCTCCGGTGGAGGCTGCCGCGCAGTGTTGTCCGATCCGTGGAGGGATTAAAAACGCAACAGCGGGGACCATGTTTTGTGGGAGGCTGAACGCGTGCGTGAGCCTGTGCTTGTGGATTACGGCGCTGACGAGCGTGGGGAACGCGTCCGCGAGGAAGCAGGAGGACTCTTTCTTCACTACCAGCATTTACCGAGCGAGATGCGCCTCGAGATGCCTCAGCCTGCACATCACCCGCATCTCCGCCTTCTTCAAGCACTCGCAGGTACGAGCATGTGGCCGCTGTCGGGGACGAACGCGCTGGTGTCATTTCCCACCGGTGACAACGTGCGGAACGGTTCACCCCCCCCCCCCCCCCCACGAGTCAAACCTGCCTCGCGCGTGAGTCCATTGTGAGCAGTAGGTCACAAGCGGCGCCGGGGGACTCACTTAGGTCTCGCTTCCTGCCAGAGATGATCTGTTCTAACGCATAGAGTCACCAACGGCAGGCTGAGTTACTTTTCTGCTGCTCATCTAGATAATGAGTCCTCTTCCCCCGTGGGAACAGCCCACAGTACGCGTTCTAGTGTCCCCATCAGCCGTGCTGGGATGCAGACCCTGTCTGAAACTACTTTAAATTAGTTGTATTCTTTGCACGGCTGGGTGTGTGGTGTCAGAAAGTGTTTTTCACCCTCCACTGGAGCCACTGTTCTCCTCCAGGACTCCTGAGAAAAGGACTGCTCTCTGATCCTTCTGCTGGCTGCTTCCTTTCACCAGCTGTCCGTCCGTCTTGTCCGTCCGTCCGTCTGGTCGCTGCCTTTGCACTCGCCTCATTTGCATTTGCAAGGTGCATTAATGAAGCTGTATAATTGTCAGGAAACACGAGTAGAGTTGGATTTGTCGTTAGCGTCCAGTGGATCCACGGTGCATTGTTTGTCTTTGTCACCAATTAAGTCTGCTTCGGAAGCACTGAAGCGTCCACGTGCGATGCAGTGGTTTTCAGAGACCTGGTGCTGGCTGACACCTGGGGTGAAGGATGAATGGAATTAAGTGCAATTAACATCCCGGCAGGATGGAAAACTAGTCGTGCTTTGCATCCGAAGGGCACGGATGGAAAAAGTAAGACGGCGAGCGGCGTGCTGGGAATGTGTTGTGGAGAATCGGAGCATGTGGTGGCCCCTCGGGGCCGGTTGCAGAATGAAATTAGTGACCAACTAACTGAGAAGTCAGGCAACTGATGGGCGTCTCGCCTCTAATGAACTGCTAATGGTGGATAATAAATGAGTGCGGAGCCTCAACCAGGGGAAATAAGAGGCAGGTATTTGTCCAGAGAGGGGCATTTTTGTGGCTGGCGATAAGTGCGGTGGCTTGAACAAGCATGTGGGTCTAAGAATAGAAGGCGGTTGTTGATCATCTGCAAAGACTGTCTGATGCTCCTCAGTCTTTCATGTAAAAATGCAGGGTCTGGTCAGCTGCACAAACGCAAGCCCCCCCCCCACACACACACACCCCTGCCATGCCAATAAATGCCAGCATCACACCTCCAAGGCACCAGCACAGGCACCGGGCTGCTGATGTCGTTCCACTGAGGACGGACCCGCTAAGCGGCGGCGCCCGCTCGTGCTAAATGCGATAAGCTCTAATATATGAGCGGAGCGCGCTCAGTCAGCGCGACCCACAGGTGGATCCGCTTCCCCTGCCGGATCCCGTTACAGCAACGGGTCGACGGGCAGCTCCCGGGCTCTGGGCTCCAGTGATCGAGAGGACAGACCTCTTAATGCAACTTGGACATCCTACGGGGGTCATCCAATACTCCACGTGAAAACCAAGACGCAGCGCTTTCCATTTCAACGGGAACACGTTTCCTGGGCTGCGTGTCGGCTCTACTGCTTCCTCACATGTCACGCTGTCTATATAGACCATTGCTTGTTTTGGTTATGATACAATTTGTCCTCTTAACACATTCTGCAGCTGCAAATGAAAGCTCTGCTTCTCGTATCAACTTTAATTCAGTCATTCTGTGAACTGGAATGACACTGGAGAATTTAGCACTTACAGATGTTATGAACACCCACGCGCCTTCGCTTTTATGTGTCTGAATCAGAGGACAAATCAGAGGCTTTATTTTAATTGTTGCAATTATGAATTAGTATGAAATGGAAACAAGCGCAGCGTTGCAGAGTTAGAAAACCCTCGGGTAGTTCAAGGGGTGTCAGATTTATGGCAATTCCAGATTTATTGATGGAAAAGTGTTTCCAAATACAGATTTATTGACGTTTTACTCCACTTTTGGGGAACTTGTCACCCTAGTATAATAGACAGAAAGGGGAACACCCTACCATAAATATTAGCCTCGGACACTCTAAAATATTAAGAGCGAGCTGGGATCCCTGTGCAATAATGTACTCTGAAAGCATCAGCCTTGTAGTGGATTATTTATGTGGGGACCTGTGAAGCCAAAAACAAGGTGTGTCCATGAGACCTTGTTATTACATTCAGACATTCGAAGCAATAAAAGTGTAACATTTTAAATTTAGCCATTTGTCTCTAATGTGCTGCACCGTAAAGTCTGAGCACGCTGCGTGAGAGATTTGTGTTTTAGGCGAAGGGAAGAAAAAACATTGGAAAGCACTTTTTCCGTGTCCCCTTGTTTTTGCCTTTGATATTAAATAACCCGCGGTGGAATCAAATCCCCGCCAGCGCTCGTCTGGTGTGTGGGGTTTTTCATTAGTGAAGACAGCAGATGAATAGGGGTCTATGTAGCCTGGCCTCCCGTCCCTCTGAGCGCCTTTAAAGCATGACAGTCCTGTCTGTAAATCAGCCCCCGCTGCACCTCCACCTCCTCTGACAGACAGCGTTCGCTCCCGAGCCGGGAACTTTACACCGGTTTCGCCCAGGATTTGTGAGGCGGCCATTTATGCCAGCGGTGGATGTGCGCTCAGCGCGTTAGCTCGCTTTCAGAGACCCTGTCAAATAATTCATGTAGCGTTAATAATTGACGAGTGGAATGACCACAGCCCTCACACCCAATTCAGTCGCAGCCTAAATCCTGAGGGCTTATGTTTAAGTGCTGTCTGTGGCCTTAAGGAGTTATTCTGGTGCTGCCCGAGGACCCCTGAGCTGCCACAGAGGACACAGAGACACCAGTCTGTCCTTTGAAGCGCCGGCTCCTGGTGACTCGGCCATAAACAGGCTGTGTTCGACAGGAGAAACCTACTGTAGACGTGGGATTATAGGCATTGACAAATATTTAATCAGTGTAAGGCGAGAGCGGTGTAATCCAAATCGCCGACTCACAGGAAACAAAAGATTTCCTTTTTCAAAAGGTGGAATGCCGTCCTCGAAGATAAAAGGGGTTTAGTTCAGGTTCTGCTCCGTTGTCTAGACAATACAACACGCCCTTGGCCACCTGCTCCGACTTCTCAGCCATAATGCATCTCTGTGATAAAGCTCCTGTTTACATGACTCAACCGGTGTCGGTAACAAAGCAGCGCGTTCACCTTAGCCTCACAGACCCAGCGTCTGTCCCCCAGTCACACAGGAGGATGTCTGGAAAGCGTTCATTCAGCGGAGTCCTTGACAGTCCTCAGCACTGCACAGTGTTCAGCCTGCAGAGGAATGTCATGGTGAGTCAGAGGGATGGAGTCCTGACCTATAATTATTCCCCCGTTGGTCCCTGACATGGTGGGGTCAGGCCTGGACAGCTGGGGCAACATCCTGCTGAGCCTCTCTGCTACATGAATGCTGTCACGCGGCAAAATTAGCTTCTCTGTGGATCCGGGCCCGTCGCCGTTGATGGACGGGCGACGAAAGGTGTCAGAGAACACCACTGATGATTTAGAACACGGGCCGGAGTCGTGACAATCCGTATGAATTATCCCAAAGCGCTCTCCGCGTGTGTAGGTTTTATTTACGAGGCTCAGTGAAGGGGATCGCTTTTTTTTTTTTTGGTGGGGAGCTTCTCGGGGGTTTTAATCACGGGGAATCATTTAGTTTAATCAGCATCCAGCCAAATGGAGTGACGGTGATCTGTTTCACACTAAAAGCCAGAAAAGCTGCTGATACGCACTCGACTCCTTTGCCAAGTTAGGGCTAATTTCCACTTTGGTAACAAACTGAAAGAATATTTCTCCGTCTCCCTGGCGCTCAGCCTCCTATATATTTCATCCTTATCTTCAGTTTTTTGCGGACGAGGTCCTCTGAAGACAGGACCATACAATCGCGGATTCCTTTGAAGCCATTTGGCCATTATCCCTGACACTAAAAGCACAGCACTAACCGGTACTGTATGTCAAATTAAACCCTTTAATGATAAGTTCGCTCCTAAGGTCTCATGGGAAATTTCTTCTGGATTACATTGTGGGAAAAGGCTTTGAACTTGACATTGAACTTAAGCAGACTTTTTTGACTGCAGACCCCTAAAGTTTGGCCGTAACCTGCTGGTTCACTGCAGAAAACAGAAAAGCGCAGAGGACATCTAGAAGCGAGGCGCTGATCTAGGTCATAGACTACAGCGAATTCCATTAATGGAATTCTGAATTCATAATCCCCCATTGAGAATATTTGCATTTCATTATTTAGCAGACGTTCAAAGGTATAAACAAACAAGAGGCAGTGAAACGTAAACCAAACCCGTATGTACCATTTTGATTAGCTGTCATCGTTTAGTGACTAGTTAGTTGATGATAGTGAAGACTCCAGTGTTGAATAAGACTCACATCAATTAAATGAGTCATGTGTCCTCTGCTGTGTTTACAGACATTCTCAGCTGCTTGCTGGAGGCCAAAAGCCTGGATAATGGCAGCGGCCACATCACGGGTTGTTTCTGCGTGGCACATTCAGGTGTTTTGTCATTAATCAGCCGGTCACTTATCTTTCACCTTGCACTTGCCATCCAAGGACGGCTCCGCCTGCAGAGGACGACAACATGATTACACGTCCTAATGGAATTCAGGAAATGACCACTTGCGCGAGCCCATCTGGCCCCATCGGTCCTTCGCTTGACAACTAACAATATTTACACAGGGCATTTATAAATGCACGGCGTTATTAGGACCAAATGTTTGCCCTCTCTAACGCACACAATGTGGACACTTGCACAGCAATTAGAGAAAATTGCCAGTGTGTGCAGCCTACGCGGCAGCGCTGGCTTCCTCGCTCGCCTCAGTGACCTCGGAGGTGTCTGTCGGGAGATCAAACGGGTCCTCAGAAAAGCTGAGGTCACGTCCTCTGCTGACGCTGGCCTCAGGTTTGCTCAGGCCCCGGTGCCACTGACCCCCCGCTTTCCTGCTTAGGTTACATGCCCTCGGCACGCAAAGCTGACCCAGAGTCAGCCTTTGAAATCGGTTTGCTGTTCTCAAAATGTAATGTGTTGGACGAACACTATTTCTTCTTTTTAATACATTGTGAAACAATAAACAAACTAATATTGTCTTTTCCCCCGCAGAATAACGGATCCTTGGTGTGGTGCCAGAATCACAAGCAGTGCTCCAAGGTAGTGTGGTCTTCCTTCTTTCATGAATGAGACACATGCCACATACATGGCTCATTATGAGAGGATAATACAACATAAAGCGCGCAAGTCACAACAGGACTAGTTTTGTCACGCCTGCGGGAATCAGTCTGAGAGCTGTTAGCTTAGCTTCTGCAGACAGAACCCTGAACAGCCTGAATATGCTCTATGGCCTCTATTAATCAGTTTTAAGAAGGTTTGGCGCTAAATGCCTGTCACTTTATGAAAGCAAGGCACGTTGGCGTGATTTCGAGTTTCACTAGCATGCATTACAGTCGGCCTCCTGCTTTGCTTGTTTGCCTTTCGTGCCCTGTCCCAATGAAGGCTGATACAAAGCTGGTGTTGACAGCTCCTCTGGAAAGACGGTGCTGACATATTCTATCAGACTATCTTGGAGCTGTTGACAAGGCCCCCTGAGATGTTCTGTATAGACTGTAGACAGGGAACTAAGGTAGTGGAATCAGAAGGACGCCGGGTCCGAGTAGAAATCGGACGCCCTCTGTAGCTGTTAGAAGCTCTCGCCACATCACACAGACTGGGAAGCTTCAGCTTTCAGGTGCTGTTGCCCAGGAGGACGGAGGGACAAATATGTAAAAGTAGAACCTACAAGGTGTGTTTTGGGGAACATGATGACAGATGTAATTCGTGCTTGTATTTGTTTTCTTAACTCAAAAGGACAGAGTTGGGTTCTACGGGGATGATTAATTGGAGATTCTGAAAAACACAGGGCGGTTGATTCATGTATATTTTTAATGCATTGCTTTCTTTGCATGGTCTTGCATTTGTTGTACAGCGCATATTAATCACAATCAGAGGCCCGTAATGAACCGACCTGCAAAACAAGTCCTCGTTTGATTTCTAAATTTCTTTTTTTGAATTTCAAATTGTTTCTCCCTGACCATTTGCATTCGACCGACCTGCAGCGGAGCTATTGTGCTTTGTGCTTGCTACATCTGCAAGTGTAAGGGCCATTACCCCCTCCCCCGCCTCACCTCCCCAGCAAATGTTGGGACTTAACAAAAAGGCCCAAAGAAAATGATGCTGATGAGAGGTTTCTGGAATATGTCGCCTGGGATTCGTTTGTATCAATCTCCAGGGGGAAGGCAGGTCACCTTTATTGGCACCACGTGAAACCTCCTTTCCACCGCGAAGGCCAACGTCAACTCTTGGCACCAGTAATTCCCAGGTCACTCAACGAAGTTTAATGCTTAGAAAACGACTGGTTGGCTGCTTGTTGACTGCCAGCACTGCATACTGTTTCCTTAATCAGCTAGCGAGCAGTGCTGACGTTCCCTAAAAGCCCCAGATTGACTTCTTTAGCACTTCTCTATGCTACTGGTTGGCTGTAAATAAATGCGGCCAGATTTGATGTAAGCTCTTAAAAATAATGACATTCTTGTGTTACTACGTTTTTTTAAGGGTTCTCCAAATTTAATTGACTTAATTGTAGCCTGGGGTTTGGTTTGGTTATGCAGGATGCGAGCTGGAACACTGCGCCGATGATTTATTTGCAGCCACGAGTCAATATTTTGGTAGCAAACATTACCGCACTTCACATCCACAGCGACCATCAGCGACTCGAGTGCACACTCCAGGGCCTGTGTGTAGCGTGTCAAAGCTCTGTGCTATTGTGGCCACTCTAACAATTGCTCCAAATGGGCCCATGCTGTACAGTGGCTGATGTGAATGGCCCTACAACCACTGATTAGCCTCTTCACTTCATGAACGGCTCGCAGTCAAACAGCGAGACAAAAGCGGCGGCTCCCGGGGAGCGCGTCGGGGCAGAAGGTCCGTCGGCACAGAGCTCGCCGTCTGTGTAGAGGAGGCAAAGAACGCTCCGCCTGATGGTTCGCACAAAGATGCGGTGACCCCGTCCATCTGCCTGCGTTTTAGGAAATCAAAGCCTCCTGCGATGAGAAAGTCATCCCAGTCATCGCGTATGCAGTGTCCGGCGTCGGCCCCGCTCTCAGTGTCCCCATTGTCATGGTAATTAACCTGCTTGCCCTCTCTCCAGAGCTCAGCGCGGTGGCATTTGGCGAGCCAGAGAGTCGTTATCATGCCACGACACAGACAAAACCCGTTCAGCAGGGAGACCCCGGGAAAACGGAGCGCAGGGCTTTCTTAGCGTTTAGGATTTTACTCAAAAGATGGGATATCTGCTCTTAAAGTTTGAAAGAGCGGATGCTGTGAGCCGAGGACCTTCCACATCAAGAGCGTGTGTGTGTGTGTGTGTGTGTGTGTGTGTGTGTGTTTGTTCGTGTGTGTGTGTGTGTGTGCCCCCGGGGCTCCAAATCAAATGCTAGAACTGACTTAAGGCGGTAAAGTGACCGTCTTTGGAGCACCGCATTAAACCGAGCAGAAAGGACATGTGCATTATTCCAGCATAACTTGGCCTGTGGTGAGTCACTGGAACACGTCCATCACTTTCCAGAGGAAGAAAGTATAATATTTTTATTACAGACACACTAAATATCCAGGACGTTTTTGAAAATCGGTCTAATTTCTCCTCCGCTGAGACTGATTTATTCAATCTATCACTTAGCTGAAAGAATAAAAGCATGTGATATAACATCTTTACCAGCGGGGTGTTGATTTAACCTTACTGTTCCCAGCACCAGGCACTTTCCCCGTCAGTGTGCACAAGGAAAAGCTTTGGAAAACAACAGGGTGCACGTCTTTCGCCGCCTCGCGCAGCCCAGCTGGCTCCTTTGACTTCTGTTCCCCACCCGTCGCACCTTGATCTGCCCGTACAAGCACGAGAAGAAGACGTGTTTACCCTCTTGGATCGTTTTCACGTGTTGGAAGCTTTGGTGCAGTTGGCTGGAATAACAGTCGCTGGAATGCTACTATGTCTCATTGAACAGTGTCTCTCAAAGGCCTCGCTCGGCTCCGCCCACCGGCCCCCGCATTTTCTCACGCCAAAATAAGCGGGTCAGACTTCCCTGTCGCTTGTCCTTCAGTTTAGTCCAACAACTCCTGACTTTATAGTTTACTACACGCTCTTTGTGGCCGTAGGTGGTGCATGTTGAGGTCCATTAAAAGCAGTGATAAAGGGGGTGTAGGCTGGTGTTTTATGGCGGGGTCTGTTCGCTGCATGAAGCTTCAAAGTGCCTTTTGGTCATGTCGAGGCGGGACGTGGGTCTCCCCTCTGCGTGTCAGCCGCATTACCAGCAGCAACACCTCAAAGCGAGCAGAACCAGGACCCGTCTGTGGAGTGGGCAGCGTTGTGTCGCTGCGAGTCTGAGAAGCAACCCGTTCGCCTTATTGATCGTCCTCGCTTCGTCTGTGCGTGTGAAAAGGCTCCGGCGCTGGGGGCGATTCTGCAGAGAGACGTCTCTGTAGCAGCTCTGAAGCCTTTCTTCTTGAATTTCCACCTTTGAGGCAGCGTGAGTGTCGAGTGTGTGTGTGTGTGTGTGTGTGTGTGTGTGTGTGTGTGTGTGTGTGTGTGTGTGTGTGTGTGTGTGTGTGTGTGTGTGTGTGTGTGTGTGTGTGTGTGTGTGGGCGGCGGAGGAGTGTGAAGCAGGGCTGGTCTGTCCCAGCAGGAAGGACCTGATCTGGACATGGTTGTTAAGTTTCATTGGCTAAAGGGGGGGTGGGGGGGGGGGGGGGGGGGGGTCGCTTCATTGGCTGCTATCTGTGGAGCTCATTATTCACATGGTGGGTGGCAGAGAATGAAACCCCCCACAGCAAAAGAAGCAGAGAAGTGGCCACAGGAGGAGGAGGAGGCGGCGGCGGCGGCAGAGGGAGGGACCGCGGAGCACCGGTGGAACAGTGGAAGCTCACATGCGAAGCCTCTCTGCAGCAGTCTGTTCCCCGGCTGACTGATGAGCTCGGCAGGAAGCGCTCCATAAAGACACGCATTCATGCCAACCTGCGCCGGTTATTGATCTGACGGAGCAGAGAGGCCTCTTGTCTCCCAACATAATCAACCCCTGGGCCTGATTCCACATGTTGAGCCCGTCGCCGGGGATGTTAATTTTCCTAAAGTATTAATGCAATCAAAGCTGCAGTGAAAGCCTCTTTTAGCAATCAGGGCCCGTCATCCTGAGACAGTCTGCTGTCTACTCTCACTCCAACCATGGACTGACTAAACATCATACATTACAGCATATGTATCATGCTGCTCTTTGTTTTTGCATTCATGTGTTGCATGAATTGTCTCTTTGAGTGGCAAAATCATTCTGCAGACTTCCTTCCTTCTTTAGTAAAACACTAGTCACACTGATGAAGGGAAGATTAGAATGTAAGAATCTTAAATGCTGAAGTGCTTAGCAGATGCGGGATTATCAGTTCACCCCAGCTCCGCTCACAGCTGCCGCATCCTGCTGATAAATCCCGTAGATTGTTTGTGATGATTGTCGGCTGATCGAAGAGCAGAAAGTGTGTCAGAGACACCGTGATTGACAGGTCTGTTAGCCTTTGACTGGAGGCTCCTCCAGTCGAGTGATTTATCGTGATTTATCCAGACTGTGCATGTATCAACCGTCGTTTTTGCCTTCTTGTTCTTTCCCTGCAGCGGTTTAAATGAAAAACTCTTCCCAGTCAACTTGCCCATGTTTACAAAGTCATTTTCTTCTCAGCTTTCCAAATATGTATTAAAGAGACATCCATCATCTCCCCAAACTAATGTCACTCATTGAAACACTGGGTTGCACATTATTTCTCAATCAGGACGTGTGACCCAAAGGTCTATTGGGGAGAGTGTGTATGATTAGTGAACTGTTTGTGTGAGCAGGAACACGCGGGTTTGTGTTGGAGTGTGCGTGTGGTGTGGGATTAGCTGGGACTTCCTCCCCTCGACGCCGTGCCACGTCTCACACGCCGTCCCCAGAACCTCCCGGTCTGGTTTCGTCTCCAGATTAGGAGGGATCGGGGCAGCTCCAGCAATCTCTGACGGCTGACATCTTCTGTCTTGTTTACTCCCCGCCCGCTGTGCATTGACCGACGTTGCCATGGCAGCAGTACATGTTTTATTCCCCACGCGGAGCATAGGAGTTTGTTATTATTAGTATAAATCGACAGTTTGGATAAATGTAGTTGGCGCCAAGGAAGTCTTTCGCCACGTGAGCCCATATTTAACTCAGCTCCTATGCATCAATCATCATAACATTATTCAGTGTGATCGAGTGGAAGAAAATAGCAGTAAATCACATATTCCTCATTTGACGCGGGTTTCAGAGAGCGGCGGTGAGGGCTGGTTTCGGCTTTCCCATAAAACGCCGCGGCGAAAGGCCCGCCGGCCTCCTTATCGGCGATCTGACCGCACGTGATGGATACGTCCTGTTGAGTCTGATTGTCACGAAACGTAAAATGAGACCGGGGGAGGGCGATAACAGAGGCTCCGGTTACAGTCGTCGCGATCGGAGTCCGGCAGAAGGTAACGACGAGAGACCTGCGAGAGACGGAGCCCCCGACGGAGGAGCGGGAGAAACTTCAGCATCATTAAGTATTAAATAAACTGCTATTGCATTCCACAGCAGACAAAGCACCGTTCCGGCTAAGCTGTGTGTGCTTTTTTCTCATAAATAAGGCAGGCACCTCTGATTGTAGGGCGAATGTATAATTCATGCGCTGCCCCTCCTGCGCCTTCTCTTTTTTCTCCTCACTTTCTGCCAAGCGATTCCTTTTCAGCTCTTTGTTGTCTGCGCCCCTCAACTGCATTTAAATTAATAATTAAAGTCGTTCCCGAGGACCGTCCGTGACACCACCTGCTAGGCTGCTCGCCGACGCCGCGCCCGCTTCGGGGAGCGGATCAGGAGGTCTTGGGCCGTATGCATTTCAGCTGGAATACTACAGTGTTTCAGGGGGTTGTAAATATGGAGGAGTTATGACACTGGCAGCGTGCGGAGCGCGCGTCCCTCTCAGGCTGTAAAACTCCCGGAGATTTGGAAAATATGTCGTCACACAATAATATAAAGGGAAATCTGAAGAAGCCCATCAATCTCAGTGTGAATTAAGTAGCGGGGTTTTATTAACTTGCATTACTAGTAATTAATTATTGAACTCATATTTAATGCAGTGGGTAATGTTATAAAGCAAACGGTGCAAGTTGCGATTAGCTGCATCATTCATAATTCATTGGCTTATCATTTTTTGCAGACCTGGTCAAAACTGCTGGGTGCTGCAGGGCGTCACCAGCAGACACGCCGTCCTTCCTCGGAGCAGCTGTGGCAGCGGGCGATAAACACGCGGCGATCGCAATCTATTGCGCCTCCATGTCGATTCTTAGAATGTGTCTGGCAAACGTGCAGACGGATGGATTCGCTCCGCGCCGTCCACCGCCTGACTCTGCCCTCGTGGGTCCCACGTACCTGCCGGACCCTGGAGCCGAACGAGCGCGGGCGCATCAGCCTGCGTCAGCTTGTTATCTCCTACATGTAGCGGTGAACCCGCTGACTCTCCGCTTGTTTTTAGTTAGAGAGGCTTATGCAATGGTAGGAATCAAAACCCCCACAACAACAGCTGTAAAACATTCTTTCCTGCAGTGCAGAGCTGCAGAGTGACGTCGGTGATCTACCTGATCCTCTGTGCACACACACCTGTGCTGATTTACTGCTGTGCAGGAGTTAAATACATTATTAAATTAAAGCCATAATAGCTTCTGGATGCACTTTAGGGTCAGGTTAGGTTGAAGAAACAGCACGTCTCAGCAGAGGGATATCTGTTTCCTGATTTACTTGCTATACTTTTACAATCTTTTGAAACTTAATGGCCTGTGTGAAACATATTGGAAAGCCCTGCTTGCGTATGATTTTACTCTCATTCAGATCACAGCGCAGTCGTTCCATGAAATATGATTCAGCCTGGTTAACCTGTAATGAAAGTCTCTAAAAGACTATAAAAGTTGCCTTCTGGATAGTTTGTAGTCTACAGAGTTACACTTGCACTATTGTTTGAACTATTAAACTATGGGCCTGGGTTGAAATCCGGTGGAAGCAGTTTGACGTGGAGCCTGTGCCTCGAATGAAAATGAGTAAAAAAACATACAAAGAAGAAATCAGGAGTAATGGTCTTCATCCTGGTTTCCTCTGAGAGTTGAGGCTGAGAGGGCGAATGAGTGACAGACTGTGATGTGGAGTCATGCCCACTGTGTTGCTGGGTACATTTAACAATGTTCTCAGCATAAGAAAGATTTCCATCCCTCCTGCTGTTTTAGATTGTTCCCTATAGACATGGGAGGGGGATTAATTCATTGCACTCTGTAGGTCGAGAGACATTGAGAAACAGATAAGCAACAGTGGTGTTTCCAATAAAGTGGCGTGAACTCATCTAAAAGGATATTAACAAGCTACCAATTAATCGTTTTAGCCTCAAACTGAATGCAACTAGGTGGGGAAAAACATATCTGCTCCCAGTTTCTCAAATGTGTTCAAATGGTCCAATTGTCATAAATGACAAATTGGCTTTGGGTACCGGCAAGCAAGTAATTTGATACGACTCCCGTTGGGCTCTGTAAAATAATGACATATATTTAATTTCTTTCTGACATTTTATGGACAGGATGATTAATTGAGGAAAGGACCAGTACAATAAGGAATAATGGAAATAAGGTTTTGGCCACTTTTGACTTTGTTGTGTAGGTTCTACGCTCAACTGACCTCGGCGATAATGAGAATAATCTTTAATAGAATAATTCTCCTTTTCTGTTTGAAGCGATTGTCTTACAACAAAACAACCGAATGTGTGTCAGTCTCCTCCTCCATTGTTTGCTTGGGTATAGGTTGAAGCAACACGGGGAAAAAAGATCACAGAAAACGTTGAAAACGTGTGGCCTCATAACATTGTTGGCGAGCAAACGAACCCGAGCCATGTTTGTAAAAGATGTATCACATGATAAAACGCTGGTTTTCTGTAACGTGACCCAGGTGTTTTCATGCTGTATGTATCTACTTTGGAAGGAGCTTTGGGAAACATCCATTTCCTGTGTGTGACCATGCCGACTTACTGCAGACTGATAGCCAAAACAAGCAAAAAGATGGGTTTTCAAGCGGAGCCGGATTAGAGGGGATGTGGTCCGAGAGAATAAAAGGACAGAAATGAGAGCAGCGAGGAGATAAGAACTGAGACGAAAACCGGGGGAAGGAGGGTGCCGACGACAGCCCAGTAGAAATATGTGGAGCGAGTGCGTGCGCGAGCAGACGGCGGAGCCTGGCGACGTGCTCCGGGACGGGTCGATAGACGAGAAGAGAGCTGAGAGCAGCTGGAATAATTGAGTCTGGTCATCGGAAGTGTGAAAAGTGCCACGGCAGCAGATCGCCGCCATAACTCAGTGAGATTGGAGGCTAGGTTTACAGTGTGTGTGTGATGAACAACACAGATTCCTCCCTATCTGAGTCTGCCAGAGCAGCAGAGAGCGGTGGCTCCATCCCGAGGGGCACTAGGGCACCTTTAAAACACGTGTTGGCACCGTCTGAGCCTGACTCCGGCCGTCGGTGCTGGGATTCATGTGACGAATCCCGGCGTTTGGGCGAAGCGCCCGGGTAGCGTCGTATTTTAGCTGCGGATCTGCTCGGAAAACGCAGGTACCCACATGTTTTGCCGCTTGATTTTTGTGTATATTAAATTTCATTTACAAAATAAGAGGATCAGTCATAGCTGCCTGAGTCTGAACCTGGTCGGGCTATATGGGAAAATGTCGTGTGCATCAGTGTGAGTTATGGCCTGCCTTTTATTTTGTATACACTGTGTATTGTTAGGCCTGGGGCAGTCTTGACTAGTAGCAGTTCATCCATCCATCCATCCATTTTCTTAACCGCTTACTCCCTAGTGCGGGGTCACGGGTGGTGCTGGAGCCTATCCCAGCTGGCTACGGGCGAGAGGCAGGGTACACCCTGGATGGGTCGCCAGTCCATCGCAGGGCAACACATAGACAGACAACCATTCACTCACACACTCACACCTACGGGTAATGGAGAGAAGCCAATCAACCTAATGCATGTCTTTGGACTGTGGGAGGAAGCCGGAGAACCCGGAGAGAACCCACGCAAACACGGGGAGAACGTGCAAACTCCACACAGAAAGGCACCAGGGCCGCCTCCGGGAATCAAACCCAGAACCTTCTTGCTGTGAGGCGACAGTGCTACCCACCGCACCACCGTGCCGCCCTAGTAGCAGTTCATGCTCCATTAAATAAAACTAAACACTCGCATGACATTTCATACATGCCCTTTTCATAGCGTATGTTATTCCAGGCAGTCACTTGGGGCACTAAGCATTTTTATGATGGGTGGAGATAACCGCGCTCCCCTGATGGAGAAAGGCAGTTTTGTGCACTTTAGCTAACCCGCCAGCAACCCCAGTGTCCCCCCCTTCCCTTCCCACCCCCCAGCTTCACCCCCTCCATCCTTCCCACCCGCCTTGTCCCAGCTATGACAAAGTGAAGATGGGCTGTGGCATTGGCTGCCATTCAGCTTGACTCTCTCATCGGCCCCACAGAATGCCTTTCAGGGTCCCCCAGAGTAGCAACTGCTGCGTTTTATTACAGCGTGAAATGGGGAGTGAAAGAGCGCTATGGATGTTCCTGCTTAACCATGCAGAATGTGTCACTGTTGGGACGGAATATAGGAGAACAACAGGGAAATCAGTTGCTTTTGTGAAGACTACCAGCCTCACACCATAGAAGCAGCCTTGTGTTCTTGTTTACACATGGGAACAAAATAAAGTGTCTTTTGTAAGTGGAATTTATCCAGAAATGCATTAACATATGTAGGATAGTTGGGTGCATTCCTTCCTTTATTCAGAGCAGCCGCTACCATGAAGCTCTGTGGTAAATGAGTTTTCAAGCGAGACCCACTCTGCAGCGTCCAAACCCGGCAGCTACGTCCACTTCAGCTTCGCTCTGAAGCTGGTCTAACCAGTTTTGAGTCTGGAATGTATTGTTTAGTCACATTTTTGTCTATTAATACCTGTAGTTGATTAGCTGCTGTACAAATATGCAGTCTTGCTATAATCGTGCCTCCCTGATGATAAACCAGACTAGCATGATTCATCTTCAGGTGACCCTGAACGCTCCACGCTGAACATGAAGGTTTTTTCACATTTGAGTCTGGATGGTCGTGGGCCCGCAGACAGTTGTAAAGGCTAGAGGAGACATTCACACTTCAAGTGGTGTAGACTGGTTAAACTGTTTGCTACTAACACAGGTTAACAGTAAATACTTTACGTCGCGGCACGCCCAGGTAGGTTCGTCCTCCTCCGTACCAAGGTTTAGATTTAGACTGTGTAAATGAGAATCAGGCATGTGACTGATGAGAGCACCTTCTGTAGTTATCAGCCGTTCTGTTTGCTTGGGTAGGACATCTGTCGTCAGTCTTCTTCTTCTCTGCTTAAATGTCAGCTCGGGGGTGCGCCCGGGGAGAAACGCTCGCAGACTGTTGCTTTGCAGCACATAAGAGTGGCATTTAGGATTTTCTCATTTAGCACCACAGACACCTGTCGCGATAAAACTTTCTGGGACAATTCCACAGACTTTGTTAGTCGGGAACCTTTCCCTCAGAGGATGTAAGAAAAAAAAAAGGAATAGAAAAACTGGAACCGTGAGGGCGAGACAACACTAAACACACAGCCAACATTGTGATCTGTGTTGCAATATCTTTGGTACGCAATGTGTTGTGTTAATTCATGCTGCTTGGCACGCAAGCCTGAGCATCTCGAGGTAGCGATGTTTCTATTTTCACTTGTCTTCTCGTGATTGTGTTGGACCAAAGGGAGATTCATCCCAGAAGAAAAGCCAGAGGAATGCATTCAGTCCATGCACACAAGACCTTTCAATGAGTAAAATGAACTTGATCCCCAGGCTCATGTGTGTATGCTCACTGATTTGTCGAAGGGATTTGGGGGCTTTGACGTGTGCATCTACTGGCAGATCGTCCTTCAGACACAAGCTACTGCCTCAACACCTCTTTGTTCCTGCGCGCTGTTTGTGCAAAGCCGGGATGCTTGGTGTTTTCTATCACATGGCTAACCTTCACTTTTTTAACTCTCGCGTACACGTTGTCGACACAGGGACAAACCTGGGAAAAGCTCAGAGCTGACGCTGAGCCTGCGCCGCGTCCTGATTGCAGCCTGTTCCTTCAGAAGGAGGCTTACGTTTCATCATGTGCCCGTCCGCCGCGCTCCATAAAAAGCAAATAAACTTTTCACTGGCAATGGCTTAATAATGACAGAGCTGGGTAATGACTGAATTAAAGAGTGAAATAGCTTGCATCAACTTAGCGTTAATCTCCAGCCTGTACAGTAGGTGCCCTCTTACATTGCATTACTTCTCTTTCCATGAATAACCTTTTCTTAAGGACACTTAGGTTCATATTCTGGCCAACGTCGAGCTTCCGCTGATCTATAGCTACTGTATCTACTTCACATAGGCATGCCCAAGGTGATAAATGTGGGGTGAGCCTGTTGGAACTCCATTGCCGCGCTGTGCCGTAGTGCTGTGGCTGGTGCGGGAGCCTAAACGATGGAGCTGAATGAGCGGCTTTGGCAGGACTCTGGATGGTGCGGTTTGGGCCGCTCCCAGTGCAGCACACAAGCAGCCTGGCAGCGCTTTGTCTGTTTGACTGAGCTTGATCTTCTCTTCTCTCACACCAGCTCCCAGTGGCCACACGTTCCCCATTCGCGGGACAGTATCTGACTAATTCGATTAGACGTGTCTGGACTTTTCTTGCTCACGCTCCCGATTCCATTCAGTTCGACTGAATTTGAAAAATTCAGGGCGGGTCGGACCAGTCAGAAATGATCATCCCCTTATATTTGGATGCCTTTGTGCTTCTTTCAGCAGTCAATGCCAAATGTTTAAGTCTTCTTTCATGTGATAAAACAATACGAACATGAAACCGGCTGTGTCTATCTATTGGACGCTGTCTGGTAAACAGAAAGGAGGTGATCGAGCCCAGACATGAGCGGGATGAGAGTGAAGTGTGGAGCGTACGGGGAGGATGGCAGCGTTAAGGCCTGGAGAAGGATCTGTCAGGAAAACCTAAGCACCCACAGAATTCTAGACACAGCAAGGGGGAGTTTAGAGGTTCACAACGGACGACCCCCATCCTCCATGTTTGTTTGTGCAGAACACGGTTTATGTTCTTTAAAGGCGTGCAGGACATGAGTAGCAGCAAAGAGCGAGGTGTGACTGGTTGTGAGCACTGAGTGAGCGAGGTGTCTGTCAGGCAGCCAGCGCTCCAGCACCGAAAGCACCATCTCCACGGCGGTGGCGCTTTGATGTGGCTGCCTCTTTGAAGAACTGACACCCCTCTCCTGTTTTTCTTTTTTTTTGACAGTGCCTGGAGCCCTGCAAGGAATCCTGGGACCTGAAGGAAAACCAGTGCCAGGATTTATGTGAGGTATGTCACTACCACAAATGCTACGGTTGCCTCAGATTCAAGCGTTTCGGGCATAGTGGGAAAATTCAATAAGAGGAAAGTTTGTGAGGAGCGTGAAGTATGACTGTTTGCATGGTAACGACATTCTCTCTGAGGCCAAATCAAAGCTTTAATATACTCCCAGCTGCAGTGAGTCATAAGCCGTAATGAGCGTATTCCGACGGCCATCTTCTCCTCCTCATTCCCCTCCTCCTTTGCGTCTTCGCCCCACTCTTCAGCCGCTCTTTCCCAAGAAGCACTACGAGTGTCTGACCAGCTGCGAGTTCTTGAAGTCGGTGGAGGGGGTGAAGCAGGGCGACTGTCCTGCTCCGGAGAAGGCCAGCGGCTTCGCGGCGGCCTGCGTGGAGAGCTGCGAGGAGGACGGCGAGTGCTCCGCTCTGAAGAAGTGCTGCTCCAACGGCTGCGGCCACACCTGCCAGGTGCCCAAGAACCCGTACAAAGGTAAAGGCTAATAAAGATTCACCACGCGCAGAATAAGTGTAGTGCTGACGCGCCCCAATGAATGAAGAGCGTATTTGTTTGTATTTGGCTGAACAACAAGTAAAAGAAGGACGAGTTACCGCAAACACTTAACATGTTGAGATAAGCACAGGAGCTGTCTGGGTCCTGGCAGACAGTGATGAAGTGGAGCATCAGTTGACAGCAGAGTAATGTAATGTAAACAGATATTCATGCTACAAGCTATTATTCATTTATTGGAGAAGAAGGCAGTTCCAGGACCAGTTGATAGATTATAATAAACAAAGAGCAAGCTGCACACGGCGAGGACTTTCTGTGTTTAATTAGTACAAAGGAGTTGAACACAGGTCATCAGCTGAATTCTGGACACGCACTCCTTCTTTATTTTCTCTATTTAATAAATGGTGTTTAACATTTGGCAGTGGTCCCTTGCATAAATCCACTTTTAATGTGATTAAATGTTTTACTTTGCATAATTTTCGTAAATAGCTCTGAACCAATTAATCCCCCTCAGACGTTCGTTTAAAAACCCGGTGATGCAAATTGTAGATTATCTGCCAGAACGCTTGACAACTTGCTTCGAATCGTGCGCTCGCGTTGTACTTTGCCCACACAGAAATTGGATTACATCTTCCGTCTCCAATTTGCTGGCTAAGCTTGATAAGCCGGGGTTTCACACACACAAATGAACTCAAGGATCTTTGCTCC
Source organism: Betta splendens (assembly GCF_900634795.4). NCBI lineage: Eukaryota > Metazoa > Chordata > Actinopteri > Anabantiformes > Osphronemidae > Betta > Betta splendens. The sequence continues at coordinate 7,591,887 of NC_040899.1, read as the reverse complement.
CGTAAAACAGTTTAATAGCTCTGCCCAAGGCTCGCTGGTGCTCGGAGGGTGCGAGTCATTATGAGGGAGAACCAAGAGACCCTGAACTTTGAAATGGGAGCTGGAGCTGCATTATATATATGTGTACTATCAGCACACAGTTGTTTACAGCCCGGGGCCATAACAAGAACGTTGAAGTGAGCACGGTGGAGGATGAGCCCTGAGCTTTGAACTGTGGCTGCGTGCGCTTGGAGTCGCACTGCAGTGAGTCTGAGCACATTCTACTGTGCGTACTGTATTTAGGGGTGAGAGGCAGGAGCGTGTGATTGATCCTGTGCGCACACACACACACACACACACACACACACACACACACACACACACACACACACACACACACACACACCTATATTTGATTTAGAAAAATCCATCCGGAGGGACTTCGCGGTGGATGTCATGCTCAAAAGGTGAACAGCGCGTTAATCGGGGGAAGATGAAAGCAAGCGTGGCCTTGAAAATTTCAATACAGTGACCCAGTCAATGAAAACCATTCAGCGCGCTGCGAGACCCTCGCGTCGAGCAGCCTCACCCGCTGACTCAGTCCAAACACTGAGCCCATGGCGGGTCAGCGTCGGCCCTGCGTCCGCGCCGCTCCACACCGAGCGCTCCGGTGAAAGCCTGGACGGAATTCCTCTCCGGGTTCCCAGTGTTAAAGGTCTAATTAGTTGCTCATGGTTTGAAGAGAGTAATTGTTTCTGTGTGTGCGCGGGCGTACGTGTGTAGCCTTTACCGTGATGAGCCGCGATGCTGGAAAGCATTAGCGAACACAAGCAAGGCGAAATGGAGCGTTTCCCCCGCTGTGATCGCTCTCAGATGTGTGCGTGTTGCTCAGGTTCGGGTCCTGAGCCCCCGTGGATGTCGCTGATTGAGAGGAGCTCTAGTGGAACCTCGCTGAGTTTTTATGTGTATTGGAGCTGCTTCTTCCCATCATGCACTGCACCGTGGTGTCGCCTCACACGTGGACCTAACGATGTATTCTTAGATTCCTCTCCTTCTGCTGTTCTCATAGCTTTTCCCACATTCCTGGAAGACATAGCGCCACATGTGATGCAACCCAATTCGTTACAAATGTGCTTGATCAGAAGCCGCGCATAATGCAACATAACGCTAGAGGAGAAGAGCCGTGGGTGGTTAAAACTAAGAATGAGTGAAAAAGAAAATGCCGATGTCAGAATGAAATGAAATTAAGTCGTATTAACGTTGTCACAACAAGTCAGTCAGTCAATTAGTCCGTCAGCCGTCCTCAGCTTACGGTAAACCTTCACGCTGTTTGTAGTGTTCTCCCCAGCCCCTGTAATTACGGCCCTGATTATGACAGCATGTGCGTGAGTGTCGAGAATTATATTCCTGTGGAGTAATCGTTGGCGCGATCGGGCCATGAATGGATGTCGTACTCCCGATCGCGCCTCAGCAGCAGTTACATCATGGTTGGAGCAAACCAGCGGCCACTGAAAAATGATTCTTGGACCAAACCTGCACCAAGAGTTATCTTTGGAAGAAAGTGTTGGTTTCCTACCCACGTGTGGCGGAAGACGACGCTTGTGCGTGCGGACTTTTATGTTTTATTTGTGCTGCAGGAGTGACGTGGGTGACTTTGTGGGAAGATGAGCTAAGACAGAGAGAGAAAGGAATGCTGTGGTTACCTTGGTGCTCAGCGTTGCGCAGGAAATGTGACACGTTTGTGACACACACACACACACACACACACACACACACACACACACACACACACACACACACACACACACACACACACACACACACACACACACACACACACACACACACACACACACACTTCGTGGGGCTGTGAAACCACAGCACAATGACCCCCAGCTGTTAGCATGCGCAGAGCTGTTATCAGTGGGACAGAAAGTACTAAAGCGCTAACTCTGCGCGGGTGCACGAAGAAACCTCCTCCATCTTCTGGGACCTCATACTCGTTAATGAATCACCTTTACCTGCCTGCGTGAGCACCGAATAGAGACACACGTTCACATCAGGCCGTCTGCAGAACAGTCTTGATTATGTTTATTGACATGCTGTGCCGGAGCCTTCGGCGCGCGTCGACGCCGTTCATAAACGCGGAGCGGCGGTGCTGCTGCTCAGCGGTGACAGAGGTCCAACATAATGGTCTGAAGTGCTAGGCAATTTATTGGATGTATTCAGCCTTCTCCTGTACTTCCAAACTTGCTTTTCCAATCTCCATCTCATTATCACTGTGCCCGACGCTCAATCAACAACTCACTACGGCTGCACAGCAATAAATTCACTTGAGAGACTGGCTTGGCTGAGCGTTTGGCCCAGTCCTGCACTTAATAAATCTCTAATTTAGCGCACATGGCCGCGTCGACTTTGTCTTAACGTCTGGATGTGAACTGCAGCGGTGCAAATGAGCGCCACGTATAGGTTTTGTGTACATGCGTGTACACAAAAGGCAAGTGTTGGCCGCCTCGCACAACTAAACGCAAACTATGTGGATGGTTACGAAACATCAGACTGCCGTTGACCCACAGCATGCATTACATCTATCGCTGTGGGGTCATGTTGGATTCTTGACCTCTGGTGTCACGTAGCTACGCCACCGGGAATTCAACCCTGTTTTCCCTGATGGTGCCTCCAGGAGTCCCCCTGAAGCCGAGGAAGGAGCTGGTGTTCGCGGAGCGTCCGTCGGGTCAGCTGGAAATCCGCTGGTCGTCCAAGTTTAACATCTCGGTGGAGCCCGTCCTCTACGTGGTGCAGCGGCGCTGGAACTACGGCATCCACCCCAGCGAGGACGACGCCACCGACTGGCAGACGGTGGCGCAGGTACAGCAGGCCTCACGCCGCCGCCCCGGGCTCCGGCCGCAGCTGCGCGAGCGCCGGCATTCCTCGCGGCCGCGGCGCCTTTGAACGCTCGGCAAAGAGAATGGCACGGTTGACTGATGTGGCAGCGAGAGCCGCGTGGGGCCGCGACCCCGCGCGACCCCTGACACCTGTGGTCTGCTCCCTCTCCATCTGTCTCTCAGACGGCAGAGGAGCGCGTCCAACTGGCCGACATCAGAGCCAGCAGATGGTACCAGTTCAGAGTCGCTGCCGTCAATGTCCACGGGACCCGCGGCTTCACTGCACCCAGCAAACACTTCCGCTCCTCCAGAGGTATGTGCCTGTGTGTGGATTTGCGTGTGTGTGTGTGTGTGTGTGTTTGTGTGTGTGTGGCCTTCCTGTTTGACACCCATCGTCCTCCATTTGTCACGGTTTGGTCCTTGGAACAGGTGGACCCACGCTTTTAAGGCCTGATTTGATGTATATTTAAGTATGCGATGATTCTCGATTCATTCCAGAGCTGCTTAACCTCAACACTTTATTAAGTAGTGTGTTTATTCAAAGCCATATAAGGCCCATGGATTATTAAGTTTAAATTTTAAATGTCTAAAAGCATTCTGCAGCTTTAACACGTTTAATTGAAGGGGAAATTTATGTGGCGTTGGAGGCAAGTGGTTGAGCTCCAGCTAGATCTCCATGCGTGTCTTCAAAGGAGGGGTTTCCCCCTCTTTACAGTCGTATAAAATGTAATATGTCTGAATTAGTCAGGATATTGCAGGTCTCAAATGAATGCAAGTGTTGTCTTGCTGCCAGTAGCGGTGACGCAAGCCCTCAGATCTCGCCGCAGATTAGTGCACTCGCTCTGATGGCGTCTTGTGTTACGGCTCCACTCGCCTCAGCTGCACTCTTCGGGCGCTGACTGACGCTAAATAGGCGCGTTGTGTTGCAGATGGCATTTGTTAGCGTTGTGGGGCAGTTGTGCCGCGGCTTCCAGGGATTCTAGGTTTGCGAGCACAATATTGTGTTTAGATTGCATCTGCGTGGCATCAAACGCGGCGCGCTTGTTTGACGTTCCGTGTGCAGCCCATGCGAAGCCGCGTGTGCTAAATGCTGTCCATGTGTTAATCCCCTCAGGCTTTGGATTCAATGTCCGTCAATGTAGGTTACACGGAAACCTTCATTACCTTAATTAGCAGCACGTCAATAATTAAGCAAAGTTGTTTACTAGTACTGGCAAATGTTGAAAGCCTCCACTGTTTTCTGCTAGAAAAACATGAGCCAAGTACAAAAAATGTTAGTGTTTGGTGGTGGTCTGCTGGGTGTGTGCACGCGTGTGTGTCCTGTCAATCCTTTGTCGTGCCTTTGCTCCCAGGAGCCTCCTGGATGTGCGTCTGACACATCCAGACACCTGGTGGGAAAGGATTCCACTGCAGGGATGAAAACGATCTCCAATTAGGCCAATCGGTCCCGCAACGTTGATAGATTGATGGGAGCTGTCATGGATTTGATAAGCCCCCGGCCGTTCTGTCGTGCCGTTGTTATTTTTATAGCACGGCCGTGTCATCTGATTGCAATTTTGGACTACTATACTTTGTTAGGTGCAATTTGTAAGAAGTGACTGCTTATTTGTTTAGACGAGCCGGCGTCAGCTGGTATGGAGACCCCAATGTGTCTAATTGTGTTTCTGGAGAGGATTAAATGCATTTCAGGTGGGTCAGTGCAGGGTGAGCGCAGCCAACTGGGCTGTGGCGAGAATCATTTGCTCATTAAAGGGCAATTCCCTCTGGTGTGGTGTCTGGCATTTGGCCCCGCCGCTCCTCCTGTCATCAGAAGCTGACAGAAGGCTGGGTCACAGTACAGAGAGATGGCTTCACAACCTGCTTTACACCACACACACACACACACACACACACACACACACACACACACACACACACACACACACACACATAGTGTACGTGGACCAGCATGTGTTTGTTAACCCCTGACCTGCGTCCTTGGTCCCGCTGAATGCACATACATGTGACATGACACCTGTCATAACATTGCATGGCAGATTGTCAGTAGGGGCCTAATTGCTGTACCCAGCCTCATACCGCTTCTCAAATTCAGCTCAAATCCACGAGTGGTGAAAGGCATCCGGGCCTTGTGATACGCTGAACTTGAAATCATACTTTCAGGAAAAAACTGCCTTGACCCGAGATATGTCACACACGAGAACAGACGCTTTTTTGTTTCCCCCTAAATACAGACACATGCATTCAAATCACTGCTGACGGGTTGTTATTTTGCGTTGTTGCTCCGTCTCCAGACCCGTCCGCTCCCCCCAGGCCAGCGAGCCTGCGTATCACCAACGTGACCCTGGCTGATGAAGGCCTGGTGACAGCTCGCCTGAACTGGACGCTGCCAGAGGAGCCCGATATCCCCATACATCACTACAAAGTGTTCTGGAGCTGGACCGTGTCCACCAAGTCTATGGTGCCGTCCAAGAAGAAAAGGAGAAAGACCACCAACGGGGTAATCTCCACACTCCGTCCTAATGATGCGCTGCCTCCCTCGCCTCTTTTCTTCCTCTCGTCTCCCAGGACTTCAGGGTATTGTCCAGTTTCATCCCAGCATGTCACACAGATGATCGAATACTCTATTATTAAACTTCATATTAATACACTGTATAAAAAACAGGACAGAAAACAACCAGGAAAGTGTTTCTTCCTCTGAGAGCCCCCCCCCCAGTATTTAAAAGACCCTACACAGGCAGATAGTCTAGACAGGCTTCTCCTTAATTTCATTTTTTTGACGTATAGCAGATGTGCTACAGAGGAGACACCTATTGACACATGTACTACTGGTTTCCACTTTGGCACCTCGGGCTGTGAGAGCAGCCTGCTGATGGAGGAATGTCAAAACACGCACTGTCAATAACGAGAGCTCATCGGGCTCACGCTGGCGGTGGAATGCTGCGAGTCGAAGCCAGCGAGGATGCACTGGGAGGCTCCCATAACAGGACCCGCTGCTCCGCATGGGTCCTCCGTGACCGACACCTTCCCACAGGCGCGGGTCTGAGCCGAGCCGGATCTGTGACCACGGGGGCTTTAAAAGCGGCCTCCGCCGACGCCGCGGTGGCACTCAGTGTTTTTCTGTTGTTGCAGGCTCAGACTTGGGTGGATCTGGAGGGACTTCAGCAAAACAACAGTTACGCTGTGGAGCTGCAGGCTGTCACATACTGGGGGCAGGTGCGACTGAAGAGCCCCAAGGCGTCTCTGCACTTCAGCACCAACCAGAACCAGGAAGCGGGTAAACACTGCTTACTGCTCCAATCTTGGCTTGTGTTTCTCTTCTTTGATTGATGATCCCCTGATTTCGCCCGTATGAGGTTGATGCTAATGACTTTTTATTGGCTCGCCTCCAACCGTGATCTATGACATAGAAGCTTGTTGTTGTTTAGTCTGGGCAACTTTACTGCTCATGCAGCCAAGAACATGTGTCCATCAAACCAATCAAATTTCTCTCATCATATATACATATAAAATAAAAATATTATAAGTTGAGGTGAAATTTGCCAAATGACCTAGTTTTTAGACAAACTGTAACCTATGGGAATGATCAACTCAGCTCTGCTGGCTCTCACCCGGAGCCCCCTCATGTCTGGAAAGCTCAACCCAGAGCTCAGTGTGCAGCGTGTAAGCCGAACCTCCACCGCTGGCGGCGCGCTGCATCCTTAAGGAGCGCGTGGTCGCCGCCGCCATCTCACAAAGACGTGATTGCTCTCTTTCTCTCTTCTTCCCCCAGCGAAGTCGGTGCTGAAGCCGAAGAAGGAGGAGATCCCCCCGCTGGGCCCGACCCTGGCCAAGCGCCCCTCTGGCCCGCTTGAGGTGGGAACGCCCTTCTACCAGGACGGTCAGCTGCAGGTCCGTGTCTACTGGAAGAACCGGGGAGGTAAGCACGTTAATGTATTGATTTATGGCTTTATTAGAATCTAATTATCACCCCATTACACCCATAAATCACCATGACTCATGTGCACCATAATAGAGTGTTATTCTCAGTTACTCAAACAATGGAAGGTTCTGGTTGCAAATGTGTTGTACGGTGTAAATTAGGTGTGTGTGTGTGTGTGTGTGTGTGTGTGTGTGTGTGTGTGTGTGTGTGTGTGTGTGCGTGTGCGTGTGTGCGTGTGTGTGTGTGAGCTTTGCAGAGCGGAGCCACCGTTCAGTGCAAACAATGAGCTCTAGGTATTTATTGACAGCTGGTTTTGATAAATCCTTGCCCCTGCATTAGCAGCACATGTTGTTTAACAAGACCTGATGACACGGGGGGAACAGAAACATGGCTGGAAGGACCGCAACGGGTTAAACCCCTACAGGAAAGCCCATCCCGTCAGCGTCCCTTCCCCAACCCCCGTTAATACCAGAGTGGAAATATGGAAACCTTGAAAGCCGTGCTCTCGGAGTAACCTGTCAAGTCCCATTCACTGCTCTATGTTATGTTACTAATATATGTCATCGCCTGAGCCAAACTCCACATCTGAGATTCAAGAATGCAAAGCCTGGCTGCAGCAGGGGCCTGGTGAGACACCAACTGCTGAATCAGAAAGCGAGAGCATGCCGGGGAGATGGAGTGGGCCCAGAGCTGTTAGCGAGGCTGGCGCCGACCCAGACGCCGCCGCCGCTGGTTAGAGCGCGGCCGGGGGAACGCGCCGTTCGCTCCAGCGCCTTCCTCTTGTTTTCCTCGCCTGCAGTGTTTGCGTCGCTGCCTCTCATTAGTGTGAGGGACGACCCGGGCGCCGTCGCCGCTGGAAGCGCGCGGACGAGCGGCTGGCTGGGTCCGAGGCTGCGGCTCCTTGGGCGTCTGGCTTGTGTGAGAAGCGCGATGTGAGCCGAACCGTGATTAAACACGCGCTCATTGTCTCCGTGATCGGACTCACGCTGGCCTCTGGATTGTCTCCGGTGGACGACAGAGCCTGTGCACCAGCTCACATAATACATCACTGACAACAGGCCGCGGTCCGGTTCTGAGGCTCCCAGCCATGATTCATCACACGCTGCCGAGGTTCTGATTCCTTCCTGATGCCCATGTCTTTGTTTTACATACTACCCAGACACCGCTGGGCATATCTTGTTTGTTTTCCCCTACTTCCTGCTTCCCCGCAACCCCTCTCTCTTCTGCATCCAAAGACCTCCAGGGCTCCGAGCGCCAGATCTGTGTCTGCGCTTCAAAAGCGCCCTTTTATCTCCGCCATTACGAACCCGGCGAACGTATCGCAGCTCAATTATTAATCAGAGAAGTATTTCAACTATGCGAGCAACAACAGCGGAATTAAAAATACATGCAGTCACATGAGGCGAGGGTGATGGCCAGATAAACGCTTGTGATGAGCTCATAAGAACCTACTGTGGAGAAACGGCGTCGCTCTCCAGGTCCGTCCCAGATAAAGCAAAGCATTAAACTTTAAGCGAAGGGGCTCGGTTTTATGAGCCGAGGCTGCTGTGAATGCTTAGGAAACAGGAAGAGCCTATTAATAAGCTAATGCAACAATAAAAAAGGAAGTGCTTTCAAGTCTCGTCTTTATTTCCACAGACATGAGTTATCATGATCATCAATAATGGAAAGAGTCTTATCAGATCTCAGACAGGCAGTGTTGAGTTTCGAGATACTGATCAGTTAATCCGCTCAGTCCGTCATATTCGCCTTTCGATATCAGCTTAATCTTGAGTGGATGCGTTTTTGACTGGGGTGGAGTATTGTGCTGGTGTATTAACCATCTCCTATCTAGGACTGTTTACTACAGATGTTTCACCAGTAGCTGCACCACTATTAATTTGTGCGGTGTAGTGTTTCTCTGGGGCTGTGGGGTATTTGATTAGCCAGCTTCACTGTGACCTTGCAGGTTGTTTTGCTTCCTGGCAGTTTCTGGAGCCAAATGACTTCAGTTCATTTGCAGGGGTTCACTTACAAAACCTGCTAAACGCACAAGGAGGCCAGAACACAATAAAATTAACACTAGCGGATACTAGATGAAGCCTTGACCCTTAATTAAGCCAATTTAAAGCTCGGCCTGTGGGCTGCCTGACGTTTACAGTTATATTAAGCCAAGAACCCAAGATGTGAATAGTGATGTGTGCCTTCATGCTTTTCCTCCTCCTCAGACCCCACAGTGAGCCGCTACCATGTCCAGTGGGCGCCAGAGTTCTGCAGCCACAATGAGACCAGGGGACCGGAGAAATCTGTCACGCAGGTCAGTGTCCGGCGAGAGCTTCACGCCTCGACCCGGCCGCGGGCGTGCAGAACCGAGGCCCGATCAGCAGCTCTGCTACGCGGAGCAGGTACCGGGGCTGCTGTGGCTCCACGCCGTGCAAATCCCCGCCTGTTGTTTTGACTGCTCTGACTCAGCCGTGTGGTCAGGCTAATAAAACACATTTACTTAAACAATGTTTCCCGGAATGGGGGGGGGGGGGTTCACCTCCAGCGGCCCCAGTCATGCTATGGCTTGGCGCTGCCTTTCAGGCTGCAGCGGGGTCCGTGTCTGAGTCTGGGCCTCGGGGGTTCATTGTGTGGACTCCGGCTGCTGCAGGACGGCGGAGGCCTGGAAATCAACACATTCTTCGGGGACCTGTGCTCCGGTTGCTAGGAAATGTACATCCATTCTGTATAGATCACTGGGAAGGATTCCAGGCTTGCTCTTTTATGTGAGCGCAGCGCCTCATTCACATTTGATCAAAGCTGTTTCATATCAGAGAGGGTACACGCACACGCTCCTTTCAAGCGATGACCTATTAATGTAAAATCTCTTTATTGCAAAGGCCACATCTAAACCCACAGGGCACTGGGATTCTGTCATATGCATCAAAGACATGTTAAAGGCGTTTGTATGGTTCTGAGGTTCACAATTCATTAAGTTGGACTTAAAGGCTGTTCTCTTTGCAAATTATCCCAATCCACTTTGATGATTTCTTCTTGTGTCCATGCTGCATTTGAAAACTATAAAAAAATATCTATATTGCGCGTTGAATATCGGTGCCAGCGCTCAAAGTGAAGCCTGAGCAGCAACGTGATCCGCTCCAGCGCCGCGCGTTTAATTATCTCCGAGGCTCCGCGGGGACGTGACCCGAGTGAGGCGTCACAGTCACCGGGGCTAAATGATGTGCTTCTGGGCTCAGGAGAACTACATCAACCTCCCGGGCCTGCTGTTCTCCTGCAAGTACAAGGTCACCGTTCACATGCTGAAGTCCAAGAGGCGCTCCAAGGACGAGAGCACCACCTTCCTCACCCCGTCCTGCGCCACCATCCGCAGCAAGACGCACAAGCACGTCCCGTGTCCCGGTGAGGGAGGTGAGCGCTTCCAGCGACAGGAACGAGGGCCTGCATGCACACAGCGTCCATCACCGTGATGGGTACTGGTCCATCTTCTCTAATCGGATCTATTGCCACTGTTTGTCCAGGTGCTCCGAAGGTTTTGGCCAAACCCGAGAACCTCACGGCCTCCTTCTCCATCAACGAGGGCAACATCACCGGCAGCTTCCTGTGGCGCGTGTCCAGGGTGGCCCCCAGCCAGCGGATCACCGGCTTCCAGGTCACCTGGGCCGAGATCACCACCGAGAGCCGGCAAAACAGCCTGCCCAACAGCATCATCTCCCAGTCCCAGATCCTGCCTCCCGTAAGAATTCTCTGTCGTTGCACGCTGTAGCTCTGTGATGCACGCGAGCTGCCCGTTGCAGGAGACGAGCGGCTTCTGGCTTTGGCGTCTCATTCCGCAGCATCTGTCGGGGGTGAAGCAGATTTAGGGATAACACGGTTGCGGGCTCTTTGCATGACTGCCATGATAAGTGATGTGCAGGCGGACAAAGGGGCAGATCTGGCGAGCTGCGTCCTGCTGGAGGTGCTCCTCCCTCCTTTCATCCGCCGCCCCGTCTCCCCTCTTTCATCCTCCGTGAGAGCGCCGAAAAAGCGGCGCTTTGACATAATCTGCTCCATCAACAACACGTTCCGCCTATCTGCACCTCCCAGCCTCTGGAGCTCATCTATAAATAAAACCACCCACCGCACACTTTATCAAGCTGGCAGCCAAAGAGCCTTATGAAAACAAAGTCTTTGTGTTCGTCGGCGGCCCGGGCGAAGGCAGCGGCGCTGCTGGCGCTCCCCTTGTTTGCGGCCCATTCGTATTCGGGCCCTGTCAAATCCGACGACGTGTTCTGTTGTATTTCAGCTGACTGCATGTCCCGTGTTGCTCTCCTCCCTCACTTGGCAGGACCACAACCTGCTCGTAGTGTCCAACCTGCAGCCGTCGACCTACTACAGGCTGGAGGTGCAGGTCATAACAACAGGAGGAGAAGGTCCCGCCACTGTCAAGGCATTCCAGACCCCAACTATATTACCAGGCATTCAGCACCGTAAGTATTAATAACTACAAGGGAGAGAAGGAATGGGTTTTTTTCAGTGTATGACATTTTTAGTGTGCTAGCATCATATCTTGAATTATCCTCAAAGCAGCGGTTTGACATTTTAATTAACACGTTTATTTGCTTTGGGATAAAATTAGATTAGAAGTTCAGCAAAGCTCTTACATGTGTGCGGTAAACACAGGGCTACAGTCAGGAGCTGCTTAGCAGGGCTCAGCACCACGACTGGAAGCGGGTCTGTCCAAGAGCAACAGAACCTTCCTATCAGCGTATCACAGATCACCAATGAACACGTTACCTTGGAGCGGCTCAGAGCTAAGAAACAGCAGCACGAGCAGTGACCGCCTGCAAAATGCTGGCTTGCGAGATATTATTTGTTGAGCTGTATGTGCTGAGAACGTGTCGATTCAGATTCCCAGCAAAGGTCTAAGATCTCAGATGGATAAATGCCGCTTTGCGTCTTATGGATCCAAGTGAACTTTGCATCAACTTGTGTTTACAGCTTCTTTATGATGCAGGTTGCAAAGCGTTGGTTTTAGTAAATCCGCAGTGTTTCCACAAACTCACTTCTCACACACTCACGCTGTTGCGCCTCAGACTGCGTCTCTATGTGAAAAGCAGGGAACACGCATGGAAACCCTTCAGAGCGAGTGAAAGCAAGCGCCTTGTCGGCGCGTGGAGCTGGATGTGATTGTTGCCGAGGCGCGTGACGGATGTGTGATGTCGTGCTCCCTGCAGGACCCCGGCTCCGGCAGCACCACTCGCATCACCAGAAGCCGACGGCGGAGAAGCACTGAGCCGCGGGTCGGACGGGGAGAAGCGCCGGTGTCTCTCTGCTGCCGCCTGTCAGGGAAGGAACGTGTGGAACCAAACCCAAGCCCAGCGCACCGGACCGTGAACTGACCACCCCCCCCAACCCCCTCCCCCCACACATGGGTCCACCCCCCCCCCCCCCCCCCCCCCCCCAGGCTCCACAGCACATCGCTACCCCTGCTCAACCCCTCCCTCCGCTGCCCAGCACCAGCCTGGTCCACACAGGGAGCGCCCTCACACACTATGGCTGCTGAGCACACACTCAGCCGACCCGTCCTCCGCCCACAGGGACGCTGCAAAATCCCCTAAAAATTGTGATTTGGCTGAAGACGTCGGTCGATCGGTGACAAACGATTGGAGAACCACGGTTACGCTGACGGAAGGTGGCTTCGTGGACGGCAGGCGACGGCAAATTTGTAAAACTATAGTTTATCCATAAAGACGAACGGTAGAAATGCGTCTATTTATTTTGTGTTACCTTCTAAAGAGGCGCGTAGGCATAAATACATGTTAGTCCGTACTGGTGGATAACGTACCTTAAGTCATTGATGTCTAACCCATAATATTTCACGTAGTTTGTTGCATGTCGTACATTTGATTTATGAACTGTAAATGAATTACTTGCTTCAAATTGAAAGCTTGTAAGTGTTTTGCATGACAACCGTCCGTTGGCATGAAATAGCGTCTCTCTCCTTTCGATATGTTAGCAGCTTCTTTAACAGATTAACAGAGTTACAGGTATATTGGGAGTAATATGTAATGTTTATTATTGAAATTATAACTCGTGTGGAAATGATGAATTGTACATGTTCTTGGCTGTAGAAATATTTGTCGTGCAGCAGTCAGTGAATGTCTATATTTATTTATGTGTGTACTACAGTTTGGTTTGGATGTGTGTGAATGTGTTTATATGTTTTTGTGTGTTCTAGTCTCAGACTTTTTGGACCGGCATAAAATCTTGTAAAGACGTTTTGTAAAAATGGAATTGTAAATACAGTCTTATGTTACATGTTATTTTTCCATGGTAGAAACTGTACAAACTGCTAAGTAATAAAATAATCCTCGACCCGTTTCCTCCGCTGTTTGTTGAATCGGAGGCCCTCGGCTCTTTGGCAGTTGCTGCTGCTTGTTTTGGCCGTCGGCCTCTGAGCGGCGCGGGCGCTGATCGGTCCGGGAGACGCGCGCTCTGCAAGGCAAATAAACAGGTCATCAGCTCCGCTGAGGTCGCGGGGGTCACGGGGGTCACGGGGGTCGGGCTCCCCTCCACGCGAGGCCGCTGCGCGAGAGGCATCGGCGGAACCGTCGATGAGTGGAGGACGCGGCTCCAGGTGACAGCGCGCGGTTCGATGCGGAGGTCGACGCGCTCTTTGCAGTGGCTTCGTGTCCACGGTGACGCACACTGGGCTGCTCTGCTCAGCGTTTTCACCACTCGATCGAACTCATCAGAGCTTCCGAGCCTCCGTATCCGCCCGCCCGCGCGCGCTTCACCGCTGTTTTGTTAAACGCAGGAATCCATAATATCCCAGCGAAGGCCGGTCGCGCCGTCGGAGGCCAGTCGGTGTCGGGGCGATTTCGCCTGCTGCTGCGACTCCACATGGACGCTCGCTCACGCGAGTGCGCGCCCGTCGCGGGGACTGTCAAGATGCTCCGACTTGGAGTCGAGCCCTGTCACCGCTTTTCCACAGCCGGCGACAAATTACCCGGAGCCCTTGTTTCCACACACTCGGCCTCTTCAGGCCGTCAATGCTTCGCCGCTCGCTTCTCAGGGATGTTGTTTATGTACAGTTCTATTATGTCACAGGAGATTAGTTCCTCCCGGTCCGTGCACGCTAATCCCTCTCTCCTTTCTAGGAGCGGGGCCAGTGTTGAGCCCGGGCTGCTTTCTGTGCGCGCCAGCCCAGCCCCTCTCCCTTTTCAGCCTGTCACACTCCCTTTCTGCACACACCAAATACCGCTGCCCTCGAGTGTGAAAACCTCAAAACAAAAGGGCCTCCAGCCCCTTTTGAGGCAGATTGCAAGGCATCCAACTCTGTGAGGACTTAAAAGAAAGGGGGGGGGGGGGGGGTGCAACATCTAAATAATAGGCCGGTTGTCAGTCGGAAGACTTTGTCCCGGACGCTGCGAGGCCAGAGGAGGCTTTTTCACTTTGCATGACATTACATCGCAGGCAAATTCGAACCCATACTGTACTTCTGAATGCGATAATATTCATTTGGCTCTTTGAATGATCGCAGCCAGTTAAACGCTTAACATCCTCTGGGTCCTGTTTCACCGGAGCCGCGGGGGAAACACAAAGGGCGCCCTTTCAGCGAGGCACAACAAAGATGGGCTGTTTTCTCACGCACATTTCCTCTGACCCCCTTGAACCCATTCTGCAGATTAACGCCGCAACGAGCCGTGCGTCGCTATCTGTCAGACGTGAGCCCCCTCCGTGGCTCGCCCTGCACCCGCCGGGGCGTCACTGCCGGAACGATGGGCGGAATCCTCACTTTCGATGATCAACACAACCCTGGCTCGACTCCGTCGCTTTGAAGTGCGAGGCGGGGCCCGGATCGTAACCCGAATCATTAGAAATCTGAAAAATTTGAGCCTCGTGTCAGTTTCGGGTCAGTGGGATGCTCGAGCAGAGCCAGGCCTTCGCTCCAGATTACTACCACATGGGCTATATCTATTTCCAATGTTAGTTCTTCAATTGGATGATAGAATATATTGACTGTAATATTGATGAAAAATAACCAGAGTCCGCTGCTCTGCCCATTAGGAAAGGCAGCGCTGCTTTCATGTTGTGGGATGGTGAGTAATCTGACCTTGCCCGGGGCAGTGGCGTGTTTCTGCTTAGGCTCCGGCGAGTGAACCAGGCAGGGGACACATGAAAGGCTTTCTGTCAGGTTGCAAAGATGTTCAGTCCAGATCTAATGAAGACCAGAGCACATGAGCAGACCTGAGGATCACGCATGCCACAAACACCACAGCGCCAGCATCTAGCGGCTTCATCCTCCTCTCAGGTTGGAATCGCGCTCTGAGAGACGAGCACATTGTTGACTTTTTAGCCTCTCGCTGCAGCGGCTGTTTCCTCCGTGAGTTGCTTGATTTCGCGCCTGGAAAAAGTTCCTCTGGTGTTCGTTTTGGACCAAACGAAGATGTGCCGTGATGGTTTGTGCAGAGCGAGAGTCGGCTGCTGAGCTGGTGTAATAATACCATAACAAATTTCTCCCGCATGGACTCAGCACTAGTTTATACCTGTTCGATCCAATGCACAGTGGTTCCGTTTAATGGCTCTGTAATAATTTAAATCTCATAACGTTCATTTCAGCCGATGCTGTGTCACCGAGGTGTTGATTCAGCTGTATATTAAATCTGAGGCAATCGCACTGGATGGAGATTTATTAAACTCCATTAAAGACAGATGTGATTTTAATATACTGATAGCACGAGCCAAATATTAACAACGTTGGATAAAAAGTGAATGTTCGAAGCAAAAGTCCCGCATTTAGAGATAATCAGCAACATGTGCTCCGAGTGTGTGCAGCGCTAATGGTGCAGAATGATCCTCGTCAAGGAGTAATATTATCATATATAATAAAGCTATAAACAGAAAATCGAACACGGACACGACAATCTGAACTCTAACTTTATGAGACAGCTCCCGTAAGCTTCCTCTCGGTGCTTTAAAACACTTTGTTTAACAGATTCTTGGGCGTTTGGGTCAAAGGTAATGAAGAGGTCCCCTTTGTGTTTGTTTACAGAGAAAACGCCACCAAGAGGAGTCATTATCCAGATCCTTGTGTCTAAAGCAAACACACTTCCCCCACAGACGTACAGGCAGGGAAGTATCATCCAGCTGAGTAATAGCTGCCTATAATCCCTCTGATTACTGTTAATCCCCTTAAGGCTCCTTCCTGAGAGTAAACACATGTTGACCTCCGTGACCCACTTCTAATTCATTAAATTAGGATGTTTGATCAGTTTCAGGTCACGGGAGCTTGTTTTGAAACAAGATTAGTTTAAAATGACAGATCGCGGGTTGTCAACCTCTCAGAGTAGAAGTTGTCCGTCCTAAGCGGCGATGACGGCCCGGTGTCTGTCCCCTGTGAAGCCGGGAAGCGGGGTCGGCGGCGGGGCCTCAGAGGCGAGGCGGGGTTCACAGGTCAGCGTGCACCCGGAGGACGCGCGGCAGCGCCGGCGAGGGCAGCGCCGCGGCTCGGGGACAAGGAGGGGTCAAAGGTCGGGTTCAGGCGGAACCCACGCCGAGGATGTTGGAATAGGTATTGTCAGGGGGGAGGCAACGCTTCCTGCACTTCTCCGGCCGGAGCGGCTGCTAAAGACTTCACAAGGCAAGCGGGGAAACAGACGGCGCTCTAATTTAAAGGTGTTAATGGGACGAACGCAGGGCAGCTGTTAGCGGCAGGATGATCACAGGTACCATCTGATGTGCAGACGCCGTACGTCAGCACCTCTGCTTCCGCCGGTCTCAGAATAAACCGGCGCGACGAGAAAACAGCAATAACAAGCGTGTGCCGCGCCGCTTCAACAACAAACACAATATTAGCTGTTTGCTTCAGCTGCTCCGTCTCCGGCTCGTCTGTCTGCTGCACCCCCCCCCCCCCCCCCTCCCCCCGCGTGGAAGCGCCGCCGCGTGTCAACATTCGCCGTGCAGCCACAATAATGGCTGCACTTGTAAGACGCCATCGGAGGTTATTATCGCTCACAATAAAAGCGCTGGGACATTTCTCAAAATTCCCTGTTAAATCCATTTATCATCGTGAGAATATCAGAATGAGGCATGAAGCCGAGAAGGGCTGAAAGGGGGGCGTGAAATTGATTACGCTGTAAAAGAACAGCTTATATCTGCAATCACCGGCCGCAGAGGCAAGAGCTGCTACAGCCCCTGGAAACACGGCGCGTCAAACACGGCGATAATGGGATTTCTAAAAACTTTATTTTGGATGAAGACGCTAATCTAAATATATAACAAACAAAACTAGTGCATGGCTCAGCAAACGTCAGTGTTTAAACAGTGAATGTGCACATATTTATTGCTGAGTCTGTGTGCATGTGTGTGTGTGCGTGCGCGTGTGTGTGTGTGTGCGTGCGTGTGTGTGTGTGCATGTGCGTGTGTGTGTGTGTTTGTGCGTGCGTGCGTGCGTGTGTGTGTGCGTGCGCGTGTGTGTGTGTGTTTGTGCCTGCGTGTGTGTGCGTGCGTGTGTGTGTGTGTGTTTGTGCGTGTGTGTGTGTGCGTGCATGTGCGTGTGTGTGTGTGTGTTTGTGCGTGCGTGCGGGTGTGTGTGCGTGTGTGTGCGCGTGTGTGTGTGTTTGTGCCTGCGTGTGTGTGTGCGTGCGTGTGTGTGCGTGCATGTGCGTGTGTGTGTTTGTGCGTGCGTGCGGGTGTGTGTGCGTGTGTGTGCGCGTGTGTGTGTGTTTGTGCCTGCGTGTGTGTGTGCGTGTGCATGTGTGCGACCCTTCCGAGGGCTAAGAGCTCATTTCCACCCCTGATGATCACAGGCCTCGTTGATTGGAGCGCTGACGGGCGGGCGGGTTCTGCCCGCTGCACGCGGGGGAATCTGGACCCGTTTAGCGCTGGAACTTTCATGTCGCTCTGCGCCGCTACGGAGCTGAACGCCGACGCCGCACACAGCTGGCTCTCGTTAGGGGAACACGATGTCAAGCCGAGGGCCTGGTTGGGGAACGTCAACCGGGTCCGGCCCGGTGCAGATGATGCGGGACCCTTCACAGAACCGTCTGGATCGAACAGCGTGTTAATGACAGACATCACTTCACGTTGTGACCTCTGCAGGTCACGTCGCTCTGGTCTGAGAGGAGACGCCGGTATCGTCTCGCAGAACGATGGTGACATTTCCACGCTGAGGGGCGGCAGAGCGTCAAGCCGGTGCTCGTAAATCCTTCGTCCGAATGCACCGCTACAAGTGGGCTTTTTCGGGGCCTGTTTGCTACATAAACAGTTCCGTTTGCGTTGAGGTGTTGAGTGGAGCCAGGATTTAGGTGAGTCCAGGGAATCCTGTGATTCAGTGTCAGGCCAGGCCACTGTGCCAGCGCGGCCTGTAACACGTTTATGACACTCGAGAGGAGGAAAACACATGGTTTACGTGTTAGGAGGGTTTCCACGGCGCAGCTGAGCGACGGATGATCGCTCTTTTTCCACGCTTTGATGCAAAGAGCCCGTTAAGCGCGTCCCACCTTTGGGATGAACGACATTATCAGCCACTAATCTGATACTTTTTAAGGCGAACTGCTTCTCGTCACTCGCGACAGGATCCCAGCGAGCGCGCTCTGGGCTCAGGCCCCTTCCCATCCGATGCCTGCGTCAGCATATTCTGGGATGTTTAATTGCTCGAAACGCTTTGTGCGCAGCTCTGTTTCATGAAACATCAGCTGTCGTCTGGCCGATGAGCAGAACCGGGAGGAATTCCAGAAAAAAACAGTGGAATCCACATGTAGGAATGCAAACAAACACGTTCCGCTTTTCAGATCACGACCAAGGCTCTCGCCTCACATCTGCAACCGTCTATATCTATATGTTGTCGGGGCCGAGCTCCCTTGTGCTCATATCGACAGCTCTCTGCAGCAAGACTCCAAAAACAATAAAACACTGTGCACATCTGATGGAAAACAGCTTTCATAATGCGAAACGTTCAATCTCTCAGACTTATGTCATTCCAGTTCGAAAATAGACCATTTGAAACGCTGTAATTTGATTAAAATGGATTGACAGGCCAGTGAGTTAGTGTCTGTGCGCCAGTGGGAAAAGCGTGTTTCTAATTTCTCCTGAGGAGAATCCTTCACCTCCCCAGCAGCTCTTTGAATGCGAGGGCAGCGCCTTTCATCTCCTCCTCCGAGCGGAGACTCCTAATGTGTTGCAGACTCTTTTTCAACCCCGACAATATTTTACCATCATCTTTTTTAGTGGCTTCTCTGGCTTTCGCCGATCAGTTAATCTTACGTAAAAAGCGTAATTTGTTTCAATTAGAGTCAAGGCGAGGTTGGAAAACAAACGGCTCCGCAACATACACGCATGTAGAGCGATGAGAGCGATCACGGTCACACGGAACATAATAAAATCATTATAAGTCAAACCACTTTTAAGAGTAGAAATATTCTGGCATGAAACCACAGAGCAACGTAGGAACCGCAGCATCAGATCCTATGCTCAGATTAAACAAACTCTATCGTAACATTACCGCAATGTTCCAAACACATTATTGATCACCAGAATAAAGCAAATACACAAAGCTCTCTAAATATCAATCACACTGTTCCACTGTCATCAGTTCACACTGTGGTTCTCGGCTCATTCACCTCGCCGCTGTTTCTGGAATTTCTGGATTGCTGGAGGCTGCAGGACTCTGAGGTCCGATCAGCTCCATTAGCTCGGTCCCATTCAGGAGGGGGAAGCTCTAATATGCTCAGATCGCACTGTATTAACTAAGCAGAGGACCGGACATCTCTTGTGGCCTCGCTGCACGGCCTGTCTCTCGACCACCGGGGGCCACGGCCAAGAACATGACTCTGGATGAGCTGCGTCGGTGCCGGACCGCCGGTTCTGTGGGAGCGCCTGCTAAATGACACACCTCCAATCAAGTGATCCGCTGCCAGCGTGACTCACCCGTCCTCACCCGTCCTCACCCACGGCACAGGCCGCTGAGCAGGTGTTTGAAGCCGCTGTTTGTCTTTCTCATCGCTCTTTATTTTTAACTCGCCGTACGTGAGCCCGTCTCGCTGCTTCGCTCCCGCCCTCTCACGCACGTCCTCGCACACTGGCTCTGTTGCTTTGTCTCGCACGTTTCATATAAAACAGAAATTGTGTTGGTCTCTGGAATTTATCAAGGATGAAATGTATTTGGAAAGAGAGGGCCTTTGAATTCGAGCCTATTCATAAGAAACTTTATGAGAAAATATTAAATTGAGTTAAATGTTTATACTCACTTTTTACTTTTTTCATAAGATTATGGATAATATTTCTCCACAATTACTCTGCTGTATTCTGATCCTCTTTCAATGGACTAAAACGTCTTATGAATTTCTTCCAAGTGCAGTGTCACTGAAGAAATATCCAGTGACTTTCCCCTCTTGAAGGTTTGCCAGGCACCGAGGGGCTGCTTTTAATTGATTCATTGTCCACTCGGTTGGAATATTCACAGGCTTCGCCAGGGGCAGAATATCTTCTCATCAGAAGCTGCTGTTGCTTGAACATTACAGATCTGAGGGCTGTAATTGAATAGATAGGCTTTTGATTGATGTTTAGAGGAAGTCCCTTTCCTATTTAAATATTCATGGGTCTGTAGCCTGCAGGGGTAAGACAGGAATTCAAAGCAAACCTGTGTGCAACAATAGCAGCATAGAGTTCCTCTTGTCTGCTTCTCATTACAGTAAAAACACTCTCTGAGCTTCCATTCCTCCAACATTCCTGCTCCTCGCTGACTGGGCTCCACCTAACAGGGCTTATTTGGCCCCTGATGACAAGCCTGCGTGCCCGGTATGAAAGACAAATTTCCCATCATCTTCGTGCATTGGTGGGTAAATATCAGAAGACATGAATAAAAGGAGCAAGTGGATTCATGTTCGTCTGTACGTTGCTCACATGCTCACGGGGGCTGTAATGCAACTTATGGCGATTTGAAGCATGCAACTCGTGTTACAGGTGTTGCCGTTGGCGCTGTGTTTCCACTCCTAATCCCAGCAAATCCCACTTGAAATGTGTCAGTCATAACAGGCCTATCGCCTGTACAGCACAGGCTGTTGTGCCCCAAAGAGCCCAAAAACCAGTCCAAGAAATCAGCATCAGCGCGGTTTGGTTTGTTGATTGAAACAAGTCCCTGGTGAAAAGCCTTTGAATTCATGCAAAGATGAATGAACCCACTTGAGTCATCATGAAAATCAGCTTTAAGAAGTGATTGAAGGATAAGTATGACGTAAAACTGTTTAATTACCATGCTGAAGGAATGAAGGATGGTTTGGATCAGACCAGACACTAATGTCCAGCAGGTGTTATGCAAAATATTAGTGTTGGTGTAGAACAGGTAAAAAAACAAATCCTTTAAAAAAAAAAGAAAAGTGAGAATCATTAGAGGTGGTGAGAGCCGCCGACAGGCCAAGAATGCAGGCTTTTCCGAGGAAAGGCTCCGACCGACTTAGAGGGACGTCTCATTAGTGTCACAGACTCCCAGCACGCTGTCAGGGATGGAATCCGGGATGCCGCCAGTATTTTAATTGCTTGCATAACCTGGCTTTCTTATTAACTGTCAGCTTATGGCAGTGTGAATATCCACAACAGCCGAAGAAGAAGAAGGAGAAGAAGAAGAAGAAAAACAAGAAGAAGAAGAAGAAGAAAAACAAGAAGAAGGCCTTTTGAAAATAAATTCACACACTCACAGGCCAACAAACACACACACACACACACACACACACACACACACACACACACACACACACACACACACACACACACACACACACACACACACACACACACACACACACACACTCTGGGCTGGGGTGAGAGCTGCCTTCTGTGGGAAAACAAAGGCCAGTGAATCATCTGCAAGTGTGTTCTGCACAGAATATCTCCTTTCTTTCCACTAACACATTTTCAATGGAGGATTTAATTAAGCAAATGTGAGAGTTTGTTTGAGGAGCACTGGGAAGCTGCACAATAATAAAAGCGGAGTCACAGAGCCAAGGAGTCAAACAGCAGGCTGTTAAACACACAGCTCACATTTCCAGCTTCTCACTTTGTGCTTTTTGCCACTCTGCTCTAATTTCTCTACACATTTTGTAGGAATGAAGCCAATAGTTTAATAGTGTTTGCCCATGGAAAGTAGAGTCAGAAACAGTCTTGCTGCTCGCTGGGTTTTGTGGATCGCTTGATAGTTTATCATAGATTTAGGAAAATAAAAAAAATGTTTTAAAGAAAAGTTACTCCGACAAATTTGTTATATAATATGTTCTTTTCTGTAAGTCTTTAGCACAAGGAGCTCGGTGAAATATGTCAGTTGATTCCCAGCAGTGCCTTTGAAGTGGGAGACAAAGTGGAATGAAGCATAATATCCCCAGGGTCCCATTTAATATTTGGGAAAATAAACATTTGCCAAGCCCAATCTTGTGTTGCTGATTCTGTACGTATAGGCCTGGGAAAGGAGCCAGTAGTATTTCTGCAATTAAATTAAAATGATAGGTATTGGGAGAAGAGTGAGGTCTTTGAGAAGTAGTGATGATTTGAATAATCAGCCGAGCCTCCAGACTGAAGCGGGAGTCTTATATAGTGAGCAATGTGAAATAAACACACGCCCACTCAAAGTAAACTTTATAATTTGACGGATTTCACGTCCGTCCCTCACCCCGTTCTGCATGTGGGCAGGAGGCGGTCGCTCCCTGGTCTCGCTCCAAAATCAGGTGGAATTAGCCAGAGCAATCACCTCCAGGTTCATTCAATACGTGTCACATAATGTTCACATTTCACTTCCTTTTGTTCCATTTGACTGTAATTAGTGTGAATGAATCACAACGTGTGGGGGAATAATCAGCAAATGACATTTCCATAGTGGTATAGAAAGCAACAGGACGGATGAAGACGAAGCTTTTTAATAACAAACGTTCATCCTGGCATTTATTGTGAAAAGGGAAAATATAAATCATCTCTGTGACCAGACACACTGTGTATATTTGTGTATCCTTCCAGAAACCTTTCCATTTATTATATATTCAAATTTCACAATCTGGGGACAAATTGTCCCCCTCAAAAATGCACGAACATGGCCGAGAAGCCTCTTATTAGATGGAAACGCATTCCTGATGTTGCAACATGAGCGAATGCAGGCATGGCCGCGTCGCTTTGGATTAAAGCAGACGTCGGGCTTTATGACCTGCATCACTGTTACTAATTTGGAGACACTCGATACGGTGCACTTCATTAGAGGGAGGCAGAAACACGGGAACCCACGGTTGAGCTTCTCGCAGCACGGGCACCGGGCTCAAGGTGACAGAGACACATGGCCCAGGGAGGCTGGGATAAGCATCTCCGCTAACAAGAGCAAGAGCTCATGCCAAAGCGCTCATAAAGAGGCATGAGCGGGCGAGTCCTCCATCCCCACATCTTGAGGAATAATCACTCCCTGCTGCATGTGTTTATGAGGGCAGAGGGGCCGGTGCACGACGCCTGCACAACGCGGCCAAGGAAGAAGCAGCTGATCTGAGCCGCGGACTCTCGCTGCAGTGATTGAAATGACAGCTCAGCTGTCACCGCTTATAAATAACAGACACGTTTCCTGTTGTGCATTTGTTATGGAGATTAAAATGTTTGAAATACAAAAAAAAATGAGCTGAGAGCAGAATTAATTCAGCGGAATGACAAATGTCTGTGTGAGCGCACATCAACAGGACTCCACGCATTGTTCGACGTTGCAGCTCAGGGCCTGGAATTGTAGGTGTTCTCCACATGCAAACTTCAGATAACACAATAAAAGTCAGGCGCACATCAGCTTTTGTAAAGAAATCATTTATTCTAGCACAAGCTTATATAAAGGGTGTTTGTCCCTTGGTGCAGAGTTATTCTAAGGAGACAGGAGAGTTGAGTCCAGCTCCGCTGTCTCACTGGGAGCCGCTGGCTGCGTTTAACGAAGCCAAGACGTCTGGACACTGAGCGTGATGCAGTTTGGTTTTAAAGAAGGCAGCGAATTTATAAAACGAGTTATAAAGCTCAGATCCTGCTCCTTGGCTGAACTGAACTCCACAGTATTAATATTCAAGGTTTGTCTTTCCTTTCCATCACTTTGCTTTGCTTCGTTTAAATCGTTTTAGCATTAGCTCTCGTCATTGGGCCTTTTGATGGCTGCCGTCATGTACTGGACCAAGGTTCTGCTCTGTCGGGTTGAGATAATAATACACACAAACAGCTGGAGGTCGCCTTTCTAAAGTACTTATTTGTACCAGAGGTGTGAGCGGTGCCGTCAGCTCCAAGCAGCCGACGGCATTTCAGCATTTCAGCATTTTAGCATTTCAGCATTTTAGCATTTCAGCATCAGGGGAAGAAAAGTGTTCAGAGTTACACGGGACAAGCAGAAACATACTGTAGGAGATGAGAGCCGTCACATGAGCGGCAGACTGTTTACAACTTACCACAGGCTTATGACCGGGTGGATTTATGCCCCAGATGAGGTTCCCATAATTCCACGTCAAATCCGGGGATCTGTATGTTTTGTCCAGCCGTTCTGAAGAAGTCCTTTCAAGCTGATGGATGTGGACAGAGCACATGACATGCACAGGATTTGCTTTTCTCTCCGCGAGCCTCTGAAGACGTTCGGCGGAATCCAAGCACATGCTTGTTTGTCAGGAGTTCATTTATAATGGATCCGTATTTCAAAACAAAAGCCAGCCATCAAAGAGTTCGTCTTAATCACCACATGCCAGTCAGGACAACATTTATGAATTATGTTACGACGAGGAAACGACTTCAAAACAAGAATCAAGTAAAAAAAACAACAAGGGGGATTTAGTGAGACTTGATAGAGCAGAATATGAATTAGGCATTTTAGTGGCTGGTTAGTGGTTCATTCAATAACGTGTGTGTTGCTTTGACAAACCCACACAGTCTGAAACTGTCTGAAGCCGCTGCACATGACGTGATGGATACTTTCGATTGATTCTTCCTCCGGTCTGATTTGGATTTGGGGGAGTTATTATGAACGGTTACCTCAGCCGTGTTCTCGGAGCAGACAAGCCGGGTTTACGCGTCTCTGCGAGCTTGTTAAAAGGCACAGGAGAATGTCAGGGAAAGGAACACGTGGATATACTGGTCCCAGTGGAGCCACCCAGACTTTAAGAGGGCTTTGCCTTCATTCGCTCCCCTCAATGACTTTCGCAATAAACGTATTTTATTAAATATCAGAAACTCACTAACAAACTGTGCCAGTGACCTGAAATAATATTTAAAAAATTCCTGGAGGGCAAATCGGAAGAGAAATAAAAGTAGATTTGCTGTTGGTGACTTGGAGTCTGGGCTATTGTTCATGTTATTAACTTTGCTACCTGTCAATTAATGCACCGGCCATTTTAAGATTTGAATGCACTGAAGAAGAGCCAGGACTGTGAAACTCCTGCTTGTGAAGCGCCGACGTTTACTGGGCTGGTGATGAATGTGGACGGAGGTTCAGCCTGTGTAATATCAGCCCGTCCTGTGTCTGCACCAACCGCGGGGCATCCTGACACGTCCGGACCCCCCTCCAACTCCCGGTGGCTACACATCCGCACCTCCAGCTCCAGCCGCCTTGCAGCTCCACAGGACCACTTCCTCAGATTAGCTTCCTCATTTATCAGTCGGACGCTTCGCCGCACGCCGCCGTTGTACAGTGAACCCAAAACCAGGAGCGCTCCTTTGATATGAAAACAACGCGGGTCGTCGGCTGACCCGACTCCCGACGCGGCCGACAGCTCGGCGCGGGCAGGTGACGCTGGCTGTGACTGCGAGCCACGTGAACGTGCCCCGTCCAGTTACTCGTGACGTGACTTTAATCCGAATCTAAGGGTGTGATCGCGAACAGGCCGAGAACTCGGATGTCTCTGGAACCCATTTCTCCCCGTGTCTGGACTTCGCTGCGAGGCGTGAACGGGCCGCGCCGCTGCCAAACGTCCATTCACAGCCCTCCGCGGGCTCAGATGACAGCTTTAACCTTGAGGGCGAGGCAGCGCCGCACACATGCAAGTCGTTTGTATGGAATAAATAACAGGAGGATCCTCTGACTGTCAGTACAGTCGCTCGGGCTCTTTGTTGTCGGCTCGGTGGAGGCGACTCCCAGGAGGCTGCAGGTCGTCACCGTGGCGACCTGGAGCCGGTTGCATCAGCTCTTAGTTAGCGCATGCTTAGCTTCAGTAAGCAGGTGCCCACTGATGCGTAAACATCCCCGAATTAAAACCTGCAAAAGGTTGTTATAGTAACAACGTTTGGGACGGAGATGGTACCGTATAATATATCAAAACCTTAAGCAGCCAAAGCAGGCCTTTAATTAAAATTGATCGTATGCAAGAGTGAAAAGGTCAAGGAAGGAGAATAATGCGTTGTGCTCCCAGATCCAACAATCTGATCCACATGTCGCTTCCACGCAGAGGTCAAACGTGGGCTGAGAAAATATTCACATTAATGACACGAGTTTAAATCCCCATCAGTTCTAATTCACACATCGTCGTGTGGGGAAATATGTGGGAAATGTGTAACAGCGTGCGAGCAACGGATCATAAAGTTTTGCATTCGTCGTTTAACACGCGATGATTCATGCTGTTGGAGCGCTGCAGATAGAACACGCGAGGAGCTTTCTGGCCTCTTTTCAGGGCGTCCAAGCCAAACTGAACCCCCTGGAAAGTTGAGCCCTCGCACCAGATCGATCATCCCCGTTGCCACGCGTGATCGCTTCGCCAGCGCAGGTACGGATCGCGGATCTGCTCATTTCCGCTCCGCGAGCCAGAAAGCAGATGGATAGCGCATTAAAAAACTTCAGACTCACTTGAGGCCATTCATTTAAAAAAAACGGGAAGGCGGCGACATCCTCTCAGGAAGGAGACAGATTTAAAATGACATGATTTCCCAAAGGCCTCAGGAACCAGGAGGCATTTCGAGAAAAGACACCGAGTGAAATATTAGCATCTTCACTGTGTGTGATTTGTTCTATATTAGGCTTCATAATAACTCAGAAAAAAAACACAGTTTGTCCAATAAAAACTGAATGGATGGTTAATACGGGCTGGTTAAGGAGGGTCTATGATAGCACACTGTGTTTCTGTTTAAATGTTTGGCTCACATGCTGAATACTGATACAGACGCAGCTCTGACTCAGGGCTTGGAAGCTGAGCGTCGCCCGGTGCTTTGCGGAGATTAATCACCGTCTTGGTTGCACAGTACATTTACATTAGACGGATGAGAGCCGAGCGCTTCGCGGACACCTGTTCGACCTGACTGATCTGCGGCGGCTGGAACCGAAGCTCTGCTACGGAACCGCAATAAAGCCGTGAACTGATGCTAACGCTGCACAGTGACTTGTGGTGGACTGTCATCCAAGAAAACCACATAAAACCCAGTAATTCTTATAAAGCTCTGCTGTCCCCGGGGCCTGGGGCTGGGGCTTCGGAGCACATAAAGGGGATACCAAACCCCTTTAGGAGACTTTGTGGCCTCGGGGTTAAGGTAACAGCTAATTGTTTCGCTTGCGTCCCGAAGATATTTGCAGTGAGCTCATGAATCGAGCATGTGACTAATGCGCGGAGCCACATCCCCTCATTCTCCTTATGCGGCACGCAGCCGGTGATTTACGGCTGGACAGTCGCCCTACAGAGGTGTTGGATTCAATGAAATACAAGGGAGAACATCTGGAGAGGCGATTCGCTTCCAATCACAGCCCTCGGCCAGTTTGATAGCGAAGGCTGGACTGATGCACACTGAGGTCCTGTGTCTCCTTCACCGAACAGACATGTGAACTGAGCTTGTTCAAATTTTAAGTAGATCAATATTAATGGTCCTCCTTAAAGTGCCAGGTGAGCTAACAAGAGCCTTAAATGAGCCTCTTCCATGTTGCCCTTAATGTCTCCCAGATGTGGAGTATTTCAGCCCCGCTGGCGTCCTTGCTTGGAAGCGAGAGGGACTCTTAATCTGAAAAATGAAAAGGCCTTGATAGGATAAAGCATCCATTCCAAAGCTGCGTGACACAGCCAGCATTGCACAAGTCATTCTAGTCGGGGATAATTGGGTAAGAAAGAGCATCGGCAGGGAGTGTCTGAACACGGTACCCTGCCTCCACTCATCTCAGCGCTGTAATAAGAGCATGGGGAGGTGTGTTGAAATACAACCCCGTCACTATTCATCCTCACCCCCTTGATGCAACAATGACTAGCATGCAGTCTGCTTTTCATTTAAGGGAATTACCTTTGGGAGGCCGGCAGACGTCTCCTGAGCTGCTCTGTGTGTGTTCTTCTCATCCCTGCAGAGCTGTCTCATTAACACAGAGCCCAACAGGCTCGCTTTCGCAGCGCCTCGCCTCTGTCCTGCCCAGGTCTGCCGCATGGTAGCTGGAAATAATGGCTCGCACGCATTTCAGAGTGCCCGTGCACGCTCTCCGGTTCCAGCGCTGCTCCCCAGGTCGCTGGAGCTTAGGCCTCCGGTCGTTTTTAATGTTGAGCCCATGTACGACTAGGAGGGAGGAGAGAGGGGAGCCAGGATGGAGAGCCGGGTGCTGTGAAGCCCACTCTGTCTAACACAGCAGCTATCACTCTTTTCCCCTGTAAAATCTGCATTAGAGACTCTAAAAGGCCTAATTATTCAATTAGGGCGGCAGGGTGGCTGCTTCCTCCAGAGCACTTACGAGTCCAGGCGTCGTCTCACCGGGGTGTGGCTCACGTAATTTACATTTCATTAAAACATGCTGCGAGACGTCATCGATTTCCCTGCAAAAGCAGGAGTTTCCATGATGCGAGTCCACGGGCGGGAGAGCTGCCGACGTGTCACCCATCAGGAGCCGCCGGAGGACAGGATCCAGATCCGCGGCCAGGAGGGGTCGGGCCAACCAGCTGTCACCCCCCTGACACTGGCGGAGACCATCCATCTGGCTGAGGGAGGCCCACCTCGGGTGGAGGGAGGCTCCGCGGAGCGCACGGAGGCAGGAATGTGCACAGAGACGCAACACGGACGCGGAAACGCCGCGCGCCAGGGCTATTTTGAGTAATGATTGGCCCAATCTGATGAATACCTGCCTTAGAGACATATGGGCGAACGGGAGAGGAGGCTTGTTTCCACGTCCAGTGACTCAAGCAGCGGGAGCTTTTCTCCTCCGTGCATTTATACTGTCATGGAACGGGGTTCTGATACGGAGCAACAGCAGGTCGCCGGCCGAGCGTGGAGCCCGTCCAGGCCGACATGTTGAAGTCAGAGGGGTCAGTGGAGCTGCCAGACATATGGGGAGCATGTGGAAACACTGACCACAACAAAGGCCAACAAGGGGGCCGCGTGCTGGTTCCGTAACGTGTTAGTTTTACAAAAATCCTAAATAGACACAATTGTTCCCAAGTTTCTGGATTTGCTTTTCGAATCATTTGGCGTTTTGCAGCAGAGAGCTGAATTCACTCCGACAACTTAATGTCATTAGGACGTGTAGCGTAGTTCAGCCGAGAGCGTATCCCTTTGAAAACACCCCCTTGTTTAACAATTCAGAAATGGAATTACGGTCTTTTGGGCTGATTCAATAATATTTTTGGACTCACTTAGCTAATTCAAGTCACGACTCGGTTAACCTGAGTGGGCAGCTGCATGTCAGAGCTTCGTTTTCTACACGCTGCGCTGCCTTTTCCTGATTGAGAAGTTAAATCCTTAAAGTGGCAGTCGGGCTTAAAGGCTTTCGAATATATCTCCGAATGTATTTAAAGGTGTTTTTTTGGGTGAGAAGGATGAAGCGGCCATCAAAATGCAGGCAGACTCGTGTCCTGACACGTTTCCTTCTCTCTCTCTCTCTCCTCTGAGCACAGGTTGTTACTGTACCTATTGGATCCAAGGTCAGGGAATGCAATCCATTCAAATACACTGTATTGTGTTTGTTATTCCGCCGGAGTCATCGCAGTTTCATATCGCACAGATGAAAGACATGTTAGCCAAAGCAAAGGTTAAGGCTGATTAAGGAAGGCGCAGGCAGAGCAGCAGGAGAGATCAATGACAATGCGATCTGATGACATCGCTGAGCGAGCCGTTCCCCTCTGGTGGTCTCGCCATCGACCAACTCGGAGCGGAGGAGAGGGAATTTCGTTTGGATCGGCTTTAATCTCCCCATCTGACAGCGCGAGGCGGAGGAGTGTTTCTCATTGTGTCGCAAGAGAATTCGTCGGGTTCCGCGAGTGCAGCCGCTCTGATACGTCAGCGTGGCACGACGACAGGCAGCTTGTTCAAATAAAGCGGCGACAACGCTCGCAGCCGAGCGGCTCCACGTTTTTTTTTTTTTTTTTTTTATTCCTTCAAGTATTTACAGAAATGCACGTGACAACAGACAACAAAAAGCAAAGTGATTCCCCGTGTCCGCGGCGCTGAAAAACACACCAACGCGCTCTTTTAGCGGCAAACAGTTACAGAGTGGCGCAAAAGTGTGACGAAGTGAAAAGTTAAGCTCGCGTGACAGCTCTGCTCGCGCAAAATCAAGAGTGTTCAGCAACTTGTGAGAAGCTTATCTTTGACAAATAGCGTCATGTGGTGCTGGTTGCGGGGAAAACGTGTGAAACCAGATGATGACTTCGCTTGTTGCTAGGGAATAGTTGAAGCGCAAATGTGTTATCCATCAGTTTTATTCTGCCTCCAGAGATATATGTGCTTCGCATGATCATTGTGATGCGAAATGGCTTTCCTTGATAACTAAGGACTAAAGCAACAGCCTTGGCACGCTAACAGGCTTTTATTGAGAATAGATCTCATCCTACAGATTTGGAAACGATAGTATTAACTCTCATATTCAAATTAGCACAAACCACAAAGTAGCAGCAGAGTTATTTAAATGTATACTTTGACAGTGTCAAAACCCCGCAAAATGCACTTTAAACTAATAATGTGCTACATGATACGTTATTAATAGAATGTTATTACAGTTCATCCTGTCAGTGACTTGAATGGCTGTATCAGATCTGGCAACCCGTCCGGTGATTGTGGAGGCCGCAGACCCTCCGTAGAACCATTAGCCGGCTAAAAACAACATCCACTATTATAGTAACGTCACAGTAATGTTTTCCACTGCCTGATGAAAAGGGTCGTGCCTGTGTTACGCTGGGTTGTGTTTGGCTCGGTTTCACGCAGCCGTATGTTACACAATGTTTAGATAAAATACACAAGTTAGGTCAGGCATTAAAAAAAGAAGTTTTCCACTGCAACAGCAGAAGAAGAAAAGAGAAGCCGCAACAGAAAATGTAAATACGCCGATGTTTTTCTGGCCAATGAAAGGAAAATATTTACTAATTGACTTTACTACTGACGTATCACAGAAGGAATATGGCCAAGAAAGGCTGCAGGCGCATTACTACACTTCAACCCCACAGGTCCAGATGAGCTTCTCAGACTTGTGAGAAAACAGTCCAACTACGTCGAGTCTTCCAGCCCACACTTCCTTTATCTGTCCCATTTGTAGCATTTATCGGTACACAGCCAGTATATTAAATGTGTTTCCAGTGATGCCATGGTTGTCATAATCTGCTTTGGGCAGACGTGATTTTTGCGTGATGACCAAGTGTTCGCAGAAAAGTAAGAGCACAGAGGTTGAGTTGGACCAAAGTATACGGTCATAAACATCATGACCTACGAGGGAAACTTTATTTATAATAACTGAAAAACAAAGTGCTGTTCCTCGTCATACAGTAAAAGCAGAAGCCAGAGACACATCAGGCCTTCCTCTAAGTATTAGTAGAGACGGGAAAGGGTTTTTGTTTCATTACAATGCTGCAGCCACACTTAATCTACCTGTATAATCACGGTGGCTGCTCGAGTCGCACTGTCAGAGTAATGATGGCTCAAAAAGGGCCAAGGACTTTTATTGAGTTGATATTAATTGATTTGTCCTGACCTACCTAGACCTGGCCTCCCAGGGCTCCGTTTCCTCAGTGGAGCGCTGCCAAAGCTCTGTCCTAACTCTGCATAAAAATAAATGAGAAGCTATGGGGCTGGCCTCTAAAGCCAGAGGATATTGTTCGATTTCACGTCGGCCCTCCAGGAGGCAATTTAAACAAGCCAGCATGCTAATCAAGCCTCCATAAAAGGCACTTCTGGAGGGCGGCCCGCGCTTGTTTTCCCCTCCCGCCTGTGGAAAGCAGGCTTAAAAGTCTACGCAGAAGGTTGTAATGTGATGTGATGTGGAAGGAGAAACAGCCCCTCTCACGTTGAAGGTCGAGTCCACGGCCTGACATGCCGTTGTCATGTATTTAATATGGAGGCGCGGCGCTGATCCACTGACTCCGGGTCAGGAAGTGACCTTCTCCGCTGCCGTCAACAAATCAACAGGTCTCAGTGAAACCACATTGTGACCCTCACGTGAAGAGGCAGAGCTCCGGTCCCAACCAATAATTCAATACTCTCATATCCCCCTGGTATTTGTTGCCACCGCAGAAATGTGATAGTGTTCATTTTGTGTTTGTGCCCTGAACCCACAGGTCAGGTGGTAGCAGATCACAGGCTTCTCTGTGACACCGAGGTTAAACTAATCACGCATGACTTTCTGCCACGGCCCGACCGGTGCCTCCAGAACCCTACGCCGGGCCTGTCAGCCAGCAGAACCTGCTGCTCATATCTGAGTGGATCCACCGTGGATGATGCGCTGCCGTCCATCGTACACCTACGCTGAGGCGCTCATCTACTAACACAGACCGTGACCCAGCTGTTTGGCTCCTTTGAACTGTAACAAGGGTTTGTCTAAACAGTCCTAGATTTCAGCTGAGCTGCACACATTCCTACACATGTAGGTGTGTGCAGTGGTTTTTGACCTTTGATGACCTTGATCTGCAATGGGTTGGTGGAAAAGCCACATTTCACCTTTGCACTTCACAATAAATGTCCTTCTACTATTTCAGTGTGAAGATCTTAAACACAAACTAATTTCTCCCATAGCAGCCTAAAGTCGGCACATTTCGCTGATAAACACTGCCCCCTATTGGCACAAACACGTTATTACAGTTGTTCATAAAAGGCCTTTTGTTAGATATGAAGCTTATAGACATGAAGCCAAACACAGACAAAACAATAAGTTTATTAAATCATCATTATTAAATTATTTATTTTAGCTTATTATTGATGCCTTTAGCGCTTTGTTTACAGTGACATTAGTGCCTTTTAAAACGCTGTCCACAGCAAAATAACAGAAAACAAACACAAAAGTAGAAGCTGTAGTGTGATTAAAGTGAATAGTTACAGCAGCTGGTTAGCAGGAATGAAATTCTTATTATAAGTGCATAAAACAGGTTCTGATAAATGTTTTACCCTCCCTGACCGTTTTAGTAAGACACCTCTACAGGAAGTTAGACAGGTGGTTTGACTACATGTTTATATCCACATGTTTACTACAAAGATCACAGTTGTCCTGGAGTGCATTAAATTATGGGATGGTCTATTATCACCCTTCCTTCATTTTAAATGTGGGGCCCAGAAACATTAGAACCTGCAACCACTGTGATTTCTGTAAAACTGGCAACCTGGTAAAAGCAGTTCTGTCTAATGAAGTTGTCAATGACTGTATATAATATACTAATAACTCAGTATCTTTCCAGGACAGAAGTTAGTTCCACTGTAGTGTCTTTAATACAGGTAGAGAAGATGAGCTTTACCAGACGAGTGCTGTTAAATAAAGCTTAATTAAACAAAGCATCATTAGCTGACACATTTATGCATCATCATTAAATGTAATGAAACAAACTATAAATGTTAAATGTTATGCTGCGCTAACATTATTTATTGTTATCATTATTATAACGGTATAACACTTATTTTACTAACATCTTCTGTTCTGTATCTTCATCATTACCATCTTCATCTGACTCTTCTAACCTTGTCTCCTCATCATCACTCTCTTTATCTGACTGTTGTAACCCTATCTCTTCTGTGTCTTTACTCTCACTCTCTTTAGCAGACTGTTCTTCTAACATCGTCTCTTCTGTATCTTCTTCATCATCACTCTCCTTGTCTGGCTGCTTTTCTTTTCCACTGCATTGGCCTTCATTGTCATCAGTGTCTCCTTCCTCTTTACCATTGTTTTCCTTGCTGACAGTTGTGTTGTTGTCTGACTGCTCCTCACACTTGGGTGAATCACACTCCACCTTATCTTGTGTTTGTTGATCTAAGTCAGAATGTGTGGCATCTGGAGACTCCTGTAGTGAGTTGCTCTGGTCTGGTTTTTCTGGGTTTGGAGGTCTCTGAGACTGATTATTGTCTGATTCAGTTTGATCAGAAACTGCTTTTCTTATTTGACTTTTTTTATTTGGATCGTTGTTTTTCTCACATTCAGACAGTTCAACATTTTCCGCTTTAGTTTCGTCTGTCACCTGATCAGAGTCTGCACCTTCATTGTGTTCAGTAGTATCCTTGGTTCCCACAGCTGGAAACCGCGTGCCCAGATATCTGACTGTTTCCTTTGCAGGAGGTTCTTCACCCCCATCTTTATGGAGCTGCTTTTGTTGATCTGAAACAGGAAAGAGAACTTATGAAATGCAAACTCCGATGAGTTAAACTCCCCCAAAAAATTGAATGTAGAAAACATTTGTAAACTAATACATTTTTTAATTTAAATATTAAAATTTAAATTTAAATGATTATATACTGCTATGATTAAACAGAACCTACCTGTTTGATTGTCTGGGATATATTCAAATTCTAAAACACGTTTGTGGACAATTCCTGCAAAGAGTAAGAACCACCAATATTAATATTTGAACTTGTAGCATCTTTCAAACAGTATTAGTGATGATAAACAATTTTTGTAATCCACCTTCTGGTGGCATCTGACTTTGACCATCTTCTTTTCCAGTTTGATCATTTTTATTATAAGGTTCATCACATGTAGATGTCATATTAGTATCATCGTGGGACAGATTGACAGGTTGCTGAGCAGTTGGAGCAGCAGGTTCACTGAGGGGGTTGATGTGTTTATTCTGAGGTGCCTCATTATTCAAACCTGAACACACAACATAATGCAAGTCAATACTAAGAAAATTAAACAGGGAACTAGAATGACAAACCATTACCTGTTGCTGTGCCTAGAAACAGATTCCTAATATGAGGATTTTTTTTAAACTCTTGAACCTTTTGTCTCACAGACCCTAAAAAGATAATAACATTTTTGTAATCTAACCTGATATTAGTATCATCGTGGGACAGACTGACAGGTTGCTGAGCAGAGGGAGCAGCAGGGTTGATGTGTTTATTCTGAGGTGCCTCACTATTCAAACCTGACAACTTGAATCTGAATATTTAAGTCTGAATACTGCAGATTTGAGAAATTTAAATGTTTAGATTTCTTATTTAATTTGTTCGATTTAAACATATGATGGTAGATAACCAGTAAAATCCTCACCTGCTTCATTTCTCTGCTCAGGATGTAAAGGATCTAGTTGTTTTGTCTCTGCACAAAAAGACTGTTTCGTATCTGGATGGAAAGGAACACACGCAAAAATGACAAATAAAAAAACTTTAATAGATTAAACCTGATTAATAACACCACCCAATAAAAAGGAAATGTAGAGCAAACAGATGTTAATTAAGCCATGTATTGTCCAAAATAAATATATACTGCTATGATTAAACATAACTTACCTGTTTGATTGTCTGGGTTGTTTACAAAATTTGAAACAAGTTCTTGGACATTTCCTGCAAAGAGTAAGAACCACCAATATTAACTTGCAGCATACTTTTTAACAATATTAGTGATAATAACATTTTTGTAATCTAACCTTCTGATGGCATCTGACTTTGGCCTTCAACTTTGCCAGTTTGATTATTTTTATTATCATCACATGTAGATGTCTTATTAGTATCATTGTGGGACGGACTGACAGGTTGCTGAGCAGAGGGAGCAGCAGGTGCCTCTGCATTCAAAGCTGAAGCACACAAAATAATGTGAGTCAGAATTAAGAAAATGAAACATGGTATCTGAATCTGAATATTTGAGACTGATTACTGCAGATTTGAAGATTAAATGTTTAGACTTTCATTTGATAGTTTGTTGAGCAGCTCACCAGTGAAATCCCCACCTGGCTCAACTTCCTGGTCAGAATGTGAAGGATCCTGATGTTCTGCATCTGCATCACTCTTCTCGTTGCTGGGAACATCGTCTGGACCCTCACAAGAAGGTTGTTTTTTAACTGAAAAAAAGTACATAAAGAT
Source organism: Betta splendens (assembly GCF_900634795.4). NCBI lineage: Eukaryota > Metazoa > Chordata > Actinopteri > Anabantiformes > Osphronemidae > Betta > Betta splendens. The sequence continues at coordinate 7,555,956 of NC_040899.1, read as the reverse complement.
GACAGAAATACAAAACCTTAATGGATTAATCCTGATGAATTACACCACCCAATGAAAATGGAAAAACAGGTGTTATTTGAGTATTTTTTAATCTAAAATCAACATAATGCGAGTCAGAATTAAGAAAATTAAACATGGTACTTGAATTTGAATATTTGAGTCTGCAGAAGTTTAAATGTATGGATTTTTATTTTATTCATTAATTTATTTATTTGTATCTGATGGCAGATCATCAGTGAACTCCCCACCAGGTTCAGCTTCCTGGTCAGAATGTGAAGTATCCAGTTGTTCTGCATCTGCTTCACCTTTGTTGCTGCTGTTTGAACTTTCACAAGACGACTTTCTAGGTGAATCTAAAGGAGTAAACTTTTTTTAACTGTCATTGATTTTCTTACAAATGTTTAGTACATTTAACAAGCTAATTAAATTAAATTAAATATATTTTATATTTAATAATAAATAAATATACTGTAACATAATAAATTTCGGTAAGTAGCTGATCCCTAATCACTCTGTTTATGTGACTGTTAAATAAACTTTTTTAAAAAGCAAAACAAAATAAGCATATTTATTGTCACAAATAATTTCACATAATAAAAATGTTTTTAAAATATAACAGATAAATAATAATAGTAAGAGAAATCATTACCTGTTGCAGTGCCATGGAATAGATTTCTTATATGAGATTTCTTTTCAAACTCTTGAACCTGTTTTCTCACAGACCCTGAAAATAGTAAATGGTAAAAAGCATTTGTAGCTTAAAACATGAAACCCCTAAAACTACATGTACACACAGCTAATGATTGTAACATTTTGTGGTCTAACCTCTTACTAGAATCTCATGTTTGCACAGCTCTGTGTTTCGTGTGTCACTTCTCTCTAGGTCACTAGTTGTGTTATTGTTGTACAGGAGCTCACCACCAAGTCGCTGATCAGAGGGAACAGTTAGTGTTCTGTGAATAAGACTTGTTCTTTCCTCATTGTGTTTTGTCTCATTTTTCAAACCTGAAATGGACAGAAATTAAAAAATAAATTTAAATATTGGCCAAACTGACCTTTGAGTTAAAAGAACTCCGTTCAGACAAATCAGTGACATGGACCAACTGGGTTCTAGGTTTTTTACAGCTCTGTTAAAAAGAAGCTAATAAAGAGCATAACAATTTGGTGCTTTTGGTTATCTCCACAACAGTTTTCTTAAGCAAATCATCTTTAAGTTATATATATATAAAAAAACTCCCTTCTCACCCCACGTGGGTATACAGTATATATATATATATATGCAGGACTTGCATACAGGGGTCCACGGTTCGAATCCCGTGGAATCAGAGGGGTTACATGCAAAGAATGTGCGGCGAACGGGAACGGAGAAAGCCACATTCAAGGCTGACGGCGAAGCAACTAGTAGCTCAGTGTTCCAACATCTATAAACGGCAATTGCTATCACAACTTGAGATGACGAGGTACAACACAAATGCTACGGCAAGGGGGAGCCAGGACGCCAGGTCAGAGGGGAGGTTTCACCATCTCCCCAACCGGAAATTGGGTATGAAGCCCCAATAAGCACAGACACGCTGAGCGAGGCAGCAACTGACCTGAAAGATAAGATCATGGCGAGATTGAACAGGCAACCCCGAACCCCACTACAACGGCTAAGTGAAGTACCATCAGAAAGTCTCATGGAAGATGTGAATGCAGCATTGAGAGCGATCCCTACCACAACAATCACAGAAACCAATGAGCTGATATACGCTTCAGCATCAGTGATCCTAGAGGTGCTTGGCTATAAGAGCAACCATGGGAGCCATGAGAAACAATACCCACCATGGAAACGAAGGTTGGAGGCAAAAATCAAGGCAGCTCGGAGGGAAGTGAGCCAAATGACAGAGGCCCAGAGAGGTGCAATGAGAAGACCGATGCCCAAGAGGTACAGCCAGATGACCATACCTGAAGCCCTCGAAACTGCCAAGCAAAGGCTACAAGCCTTGGCCAGCCGCCTAAAGAGATACACCAGAGATAACGAAGCCAGACGAATAAACTGGCTGTTCGCAACACAACCTGCGAAAGTGTACTCTCAATGGCAGGGTAATAACAGCAGAGCAGACCCACCAAGGCTGGAAACTGAACAGTACTGGAAAGGTATATGGGAGAGGGAGGCATCACACAACAGTGATGCCAAGCGATGGCAACATCAGGAAAAAGGAACATGAGAAACTAGAGAAATACCAAGGGCTCAGAGAAGAACTGGAGAAGGCTTGGAAGGTGAAGGCCACAGTGGTGCCTGTGGTGATTGGAGCACTGGGGGCAGTGACCCCCAAACTGGAGGAGTGGCTACAACAGATCCCTGGAATAACATCCGACATCTCAGCCCAGAAAAGTGCAGACTGTGCAGAACCCTCAAGCTTCCTGTGTGTGTGTGTGTGTGTGTGTGTGTGTGTGTGTGTGTGTGTGTGTGTGTGTGTGTGTGTGTGTGTGTGTGTGTGTGTGTGTGTGTGTGTGTGTGTGTGTGTGTGTGTGAATTCATACAGTACCGTTGTCATCTGTTTTTTCCACATCTTTTTTGAAACATGCTGAAACCACACCCAGAAGAAAGAAACATTGTGTTGTATTTTTCAAAAACATAAGCATTAACATTATTAAACTGAAATCTTCTGAAATCTAAAATGTTTGCTACAAAAATAACAATAATGATGAGGTTTCCATTTTTTTGTCACATTGTGTTGTGTTTTCCAAAAGCACAAGTATTAACATTATTAAGCGGATATCTTTCAACTGTGGGGAACGTTCACTACAAAGATAACAATAATGATGAAGTATCCAATTTTTTTTCAAAACAACTTTAGGTTGAACCTTTTGACAAGAATGGCCTCAAACAGGAGGAACTTTCCTTCCTGTTTCCTCAACTTCTACAGGGAACTTTGTTTTGCTTTTGTTGTTTTTTTGAGCTGGTTTCAAACAAACACCAAATCAATGTTATTTAAGAGAAATCAAGCTGACTGCAGCCTGGTCACTTCAATGCTTATATGCTCCCTAATTTGAAGTCATTTTTCAGTTAAAGAGGATTTTGTAATTGTACCTTTATTATGTCTCTTGCGGCATATGATGTCTACAACGACTGCTATGGCTGCTACTAATAGGACGACTGCAACAATCAGGCTTATGGTCAGTGCAGAGACACCTTCATCTGTACAGAAACACAAACATCAAACTCAGATCAGCTTCTTCTTCCATTACATTCAGGACTCTGTACTGTGGCTGACTTACCAGGGTGGCAGGTTTTGGCAGTGACTGTGGCTGTTGCATTGCTCAGACGGTTTCTCACTATACAGGTATATTCTTTACTTTTATCACTTAGTGGTACTGTCAGCCTTTGACCAGTGCCATGTGAGATCCACTCATACATTAAGTACTGACATTGTATGGACTCCACCGAGCAGGTCAACGTTGCCTCTTCTCCATCGTTGCTCGTCTCACATTTTATGTTTGGTTTGGCAAGCTTTTCTATATTAATACAAACATACATGAATGATACTGCAATAAAAAGACGGCAGAGTAACTTAACTGCTGTGTTTGCCAAAAAGCAAAGCAGAGCAAAGTCCTTCAACTGATATGAAAGGCACCAATAAAACTATAAAGTTGATAATAAAAACTCAAGAAACCCTCCACATCAACGTCCACAACCTTTAAATCTCCACATAAAATGTATAAAACTTACCTAAAACCACCAAATTCAATGTTTGCCGTTTCAACACTTTGTCTGTGTAAACGTCTAATTCATATACTCCACTGTCGTCCAATCTGAGGCCTGTGATACTCAGTTCTGCAGAAATCCGGTCAAGGGAGACCCGGTTTTCAAACAGACCGAACTCCTGCTGCTTTATACCATCAAACCCCACCACTTTGTTACCATTATACTTCCACAGGATTTCGTCCAGTTGTTTAGTGCCATTAAAGTGTGGCTTTAAGTTGACCTTCAGTCCCATTAGTCCAAATGTAGGAGACTGTCCATAAACTAGAAGGGGAAACATCACAAAGCAGATTGTATAAAAGAGTTTAGTTTAGTTTAGTGTAGTAGCCGAAGGCTGTGGCAGCAAAATCAGCATCTCTGCAAGAAAACTAACGAAATAATTAAATTAAATAATGAATTTAATAGAAATAGCTGCAGTGTTAACAGTCTGTTCTATTATCTCTTAGTCTGCAGCATTGAACTGAACGTCTAGAGACTTTATCTGTGCTGCCGTCATTCAGATACATCAAGGACACATTCAATGACACTTTCACCTAAACATGCAGTAAAACATAAAGCCTCTCTTTTTAAAGGCGATGACACAGACACGACTGGTTTAGATCAGAATAAGTCAACAAAGACTGAACAAACTGTCAAACTGCTGCTGCAGTAAAAAAGGCTTAATATTCCATTTGAATCATGTTTTAGTTATTTAATAATTGCGATTTCAAAGTCATAATATTCCACGATGCCATTACTATATAAAACGTACTTTATTGTGGTAGGTTCTAAATCATTCAACCATTAAATGGACAGTTGTACTCAGAACCACGCTCCACAGACGGACTCACCTGAGCAGCTGCAAAGGAGACAGAGGACGAAATACAGACGAGTCATTTTTGACTCGCAGGTGCAGCTGAGGCTGAACTTTCACTCCAGGGCTGAAGTTAAAGCAACCAAATGTCCTTCCTCTAATTGAATGATGTAATTCCTAGTATTTCTAGCATTTCTGGCAAAGCAGATGAGTTGAGCAGGTAAATTAGTGGCGTACACTGCAGAAGTGAAAGTCAAACCACACACAAAGAGAAAGCTTGTTTCATTCACCTGAGTTGCTGAGTTGGACCCGCCTTAATTGTTCCTTATCTAACGGTGACATGATGATAACCTCTAGATCTGTTTAGTAGTTCAAATAAATTATTGCTAGGACACATACTTTTTTTACTTTCATTTTAGCTTTGCTTATGTTTAGACATAAAGTTCCTAGTTTTAAGCTAAAGACAAAATTTGTTGTTGTTTTGAACATACTGTATAGTTGTTCTGGTTTGGCAAAAAATACCAAAAGCTTGAATTTTGCTGTTTGCTGGTTTGCTGATATTAGTGCAGTGTAAAGATCACACAAACTAATTTCTCACACAGGACCTTAAAATCAGCCCCTTAGTGAAGACCAATGCTGATGAACACTGCCCCCTACTGGCGCCTGTGATGGCCAGCACACTGTGTAGGGGGTGGAGGTGTTGTCTAGGACAGAGAGGAGTTGGACCAGCATCCTCCTCTCAGCTACAGCATGTAGGGGGTCCAGCTCCACCCCCAGAACAGAACCAACTCCTGATCAGTTTGTCCAGTCTGTTACTGTCTGCTACATTCATGCTGCTGCCCCACAGACCACAGCATAAAACACTGGCCACCACAGACTCATAGAACATCCTCAGCATAGAGCTGCAGACGTTAAAGGACCTGAGCCTCCTCAGAAAGTATATTTATAGACATGAAATCAAACACTATCAAAAGAATCAATTCAATTTCAATTCCATTTTATTTATTTTAATGACAAATTACAACAGTTACCACAAGCCACTTCAAAAGGTAAGGTTTAAGACCGTACAAATACATAAACAATGATAATAATAATATATATTTACACTTGAAAAACAAAAACAGGCATACATCTTACATCACACAATAGTAAATGTTGTAATATAGTTTTACCTTACTAGGAGAAACCAAGGTGAAGTGATTCAAAGCCACAGAACGTTCCTTACCAGAAGTCATAGTAAAGAGCAATGAACTGATCTGATTCTGACAGGGCAACAGAACTGTCCGGGAAATGTCGTTTGGGATTCATTTTTCTTTTATAGAGAATAGTGCACTCAGTTGTTCAAACAGAGGGGTGACCTCTGAACCCTGGTTGGACCAAACAATGCATTTGACGCTTCAGACGTCATCAATCACTTGATCAGCGCCATGTGGCACACATTGTGCCGAACCACTCTGCGAAGGTAAAACAGGCGCCGAGGTGTCCGTGTCAAACGGGTCGTCCCTACTAATAATATCACCTAGAGGAGACAGTACTGGACCAAGCACAGAACCCTGTGGTTCTCCAAAGCTAATCCTTGTTCATAAGGAGGACTTGTCATTAACAATTAATTAATTATTTATTACAACTTATTATTAAACACACACACTTATGAACATTTTTTTATTAAACCTTTACTTCACAGATGAAAAAGAAGAACGTGCCTTCATGCATTAGATTTCTGTTTACTGAACAGTGACATTTGTGCCTTTCAAAACGCTGCCCACAGCAAAATAACAGAGAACAATCACAAAAGTAGAAGCTGTAGTGTCATTAAAGGGAATAGTAACAGCAGCTGTTTAGCAGGAAGCAAACTAATCCTCAGTATCAGTCACAGGATTCATACTAGAGTGCATTACATTATGGGATGGTTTATTATCACCTCTCCTTCCTTTTAAACGTGGTGCCCAGAAACATTAGAACCTGCAGCACCGTGACTTCTCCTCCACCATATAGAAAAATGACAATCTAGTAAAAGCAGTTCTGTCAAATAAAGTTGCCAATGACTGTACTGTATATAAAATACTAATAACTCAGTATCTTTCCAGAACAGAAATTAGTTCCACTGTAGTGTCTTTAACACAGGTAGAGATGAGCTTTACCAGACTAATGCTGTTAAATAAAGCTTAATTAAACAGAGCATCATTAGCTGACACATTTATGCATCGTCATTAAATGTAATGAAACAAACTATAACAAGTAGTTACAAGTACTTAATAAATGTTATGCAGCTCTAACATTATTTATTGTAATCATTATAACAGTATAGCAGTTATTTTAATAACTTCTTCTGTTCTGTATCTTCATCATCACCATCCTCATCTGACTGTTCTAACCTTGTCTCTTCATCATCACTCTCTTTATCTGACTGTTGTAACCCTATCTCTACTGTGTCTTTACTCTCACTCTCTTCAGCGGACTGTTCTACTAACATCTTCTGTTCTGTATCTTCATCATCACCATCTTCATCTGACTCTTCTAACCTTGTCTCCTCATCATCACTCTCTTTATCTGACTGTTGTAACCCTATCTCTTCTGTGTCTTTACTCTCACTCTCTTTAGCAGACTGTTCTTCTAACATCGTCTCTTCTGTATCTTCTTCATCATCACTCTCCTTGTCTGGCTGCTTTTCTTTTCCACTGCATTGTCCTTCATTGTCATCAGTGTCTCCTTCCTCTTTACCATTGTTTTCCTTGCTGACAGTTGTGTTGTTGTCTGACTGCTCCTCACACTTGAGTAAATCACACTCCACCTTATCTTGTGTTTGTTGATCTAAGTCAGAATGTGTGGCATCTGGAGACTCCAGTAGTGAGCTGCTCTGGTCTGGTTTTTCTGGGTTTGGAGGACTCTGAGACTGATTATTGTCTGATTCAGTTTGATCAGAAACTGCTTTTCCTATTTGACTTTTTTTATTTGGATCATTGTTTTTCTCACATTCAGACAGTTCAACATTTTCCGCTTCAGTTTTGTCTGTCACCTGATCAGAGCCTGCACCTTCATTGTGTTCAGTAGTATCCTTGGTTCCCACAGCTGGAAACCGCGTGCCCAGATATCTGACTGTTTCCTTTGCAGGAGGTTGTTCACCCCCATCTTTATGTAGCTGCTTTTGTTGATCTGAAACAGGAAAAAGAACTAATGAAATGTAAATGCTGATGAGTTAAACTCCCCCCAAAAAAATTAATGTAGAAAACATTTTTAAACTGATACATTTGTTATCTAAAATGATTATATACTGCTATGATTAAACAAAACTTGTTTGATTGTGTGGGATATTTTCAAAATTCGAAACAACTTCTTGGACATTTCCTGCAACGAATAAGAACCACCAATATTAACTTGTAGTATCTTTCAAACACTATTAGTGATAATAAACATTTTGTAATTCACCTTCTGGTGGCATCTGACTTTGACCATCAACTTTGCCATTTGGAATATTTTTATTATCAGGTTCATCACATGTAGATGTCATATTAGTGTCATCGTGGGACACACTGACAGGTTGCTGAGCAGAGGGAGCAGCAGGTTTACTGGGAGCGTTGCTGTGTTTATTCTGAGGTGCCTCATTATTCAAACCTGAACAGACAACATAATGTGAGTCAGAATTAAGAAAATGAAACAACTTGAATCTGAATATTTGAGTTTGAATACTGCAGATTGGAGAAATTTAAATGTTTAGTTTTTGTATTTAATTTGTCGATTTAAACACGTGATGGCAGATCATCAGGGAAACCCTCACCTGCTTCATTTCTCTGCTCAGGATGTAAAGAATCTAGTTGTTTTGTCTCTGCACAAAAAGACTGTTTCGTATCTGGATGGAAAGGAACACACAAAAATGACAAATAGAAAACTTTAATAGATTAAACCTGATGAATTACACCACCCAATAAAAAGGAAATGTAGAGCAAACAGATGCTAATTAAGCCATGTATTGTCTAAAATAATTATATATTGCTATGATTAAACAGAACTTACCTTTTTGATTGTCTGGGTTATTTTCAAAATGTAAAACACAGTCTTGGACATTTCCTGCAAAGAGTAAGAACCACCAATATTAACTTGCAGCATATTTTCAACAATATTAGTGATAATAATATTTTTGTAATTCACCTTCTGGTGGCATTTGACTTTGACCCTCAACTTTGCCAGTTTGATCATTTTTATTATCAATTTCATCACTTGTAGATGTCATATTAGTATTATCGTGGGACAGACTGACAGGTTGCTGAGCAGAGGGAGCAGCAGGTTCACCGGGAGCGTTGTTCTGTTTATTCTGAGGTGCCTCATTATTCACACCTGAACACACAACATAATGTGAGTCAATACTAAGTACATGATACATGGAACTGAATCTGAATATTTGAGTCTGAATACTGCAGATTTTGAGAAATTTAAATCTGCACAAAAAGACTGTTTTGTATCTGGATGGAAAGGAACCCACAAAAAATGACAAATAGAAAACTTTAATAGATTCAACTTGATGAATTACACCACCCAATAAAAAGCAAATGTAGAGCAAACAGATGTTAATTAAGTCATGTATTTTCTAAAATAATTATATATCACTATGATTAAACAGAACTTACCTTTTTGATTGTCTGTGATATTTTCAAAATTTTCATATTTTAAAACACGTTCTTGGACATTTCCTGCAGAGTAAGAACCACCAATATTAACTTGCAGCATATTTTCAACAATATTAGTGATAATAACATTTTTATAATTCACCTTCTGGTGGCATCTGACTTTGACCCTCAACTTTGTCAGTTTGATCATTTTTATTATCATGTTCATCACTTGTAGATGTCATATTAGTATCATCGTGGGACAGATTGACAGGTTGCTGAGCAGAGGGAGCAGCAGGTTCACCGGGAGCGTTGTTCTGTTTATTCTGAGGTGCCTCATTATTCACACCTGAACACACAACATAATGTGAGTCAATACTAAGTACATGATACATGGAACTGAATCTGAATATTTGAGTCTGAATACTGCAGATTTTGAGAAATTTAAATCTGCACAAAAAGACTGTTTTGTATCTGGATGGAAAGAAACCCATAAAAAAATGACAAATAGAAACCTTTAATAGATTAAACCTGATGAATTACACCACCCAATAAAAAGGAAATTTAGAGCAAACAGATGTTAAGCCATGTATTTTCTAAAATAATTATATACTGCTATGATAAAACATAACTTACCTGCTTGATTGTCTAGGATATTTTCATATTTTAAAACAAGTTCTTGGACATTTCCTGCAAAGAGTAAGAACCACCAATATTAACGTGCAGCATATTTTCAACAATATTAGTGATAATAACATTTCTATAATTCACCTTCCGGTGGCATCTGACTTTGATCATTAACTTTGTCAGTGTGATCATTTTTATTATCAGGTTCATCACATGTAGATGTCATATTAGTGTCATCGTGGGACAGACTGACAGGTTGCTGAGCAGAGGGAGCAGCAGGTTCACCGGGAGGGTTGATGTGTTTATTCTGAGGTGCCTCATTATTCAAACCTGAAAACACAACATAATGTGAGTCAGAATTAAGAAAATGAAACAACTTGAATCTGAATATTTGAGTCTGAATACTGCAGATTTTGAGAAATTTAAATCTGCACAAAAAGACTGTTTTGTATCTGGATGGAAAGAAACCCACAAAAAAATGACAAATAGAAAACTTTAATAGATTAAACCTGATGAATTACACCACCCAATAAAAAGGAAATGTAGAGCAAACAGATGTTAATTAAGCCATTGTCACAGTCCAGGTCATTCAGTTACTGTTTCCATTCATTTCCGGTTTTATTTTGTCACCACTTCCTGTTTAGCTCTTTACCCAGTTAGCGCTACTTTACTTCCTGTCCTAGTTATTTCCACCTGTATGTCATCAGTAATCAGTCACCCAGTACTTAAGCACCACCTCTTGCCATAGTTCCCTGCCAGATTGGCTTTGTGTTATAGCCAGTAGTCCAGCATTAATTCATGTCTTGTTTTGTGACAGACCCTGTTTTTCCTGACTTTGCCACCTGCCTCATCTGTGATACTGCCTTGCCGTAAGTCTGACCTAAGCCTGCCCCTGACCACCGACTGTCTGATCTATGCCTGTACCGCTACTGCCTCAGTTGTGTACTGACCTTTGCCTGCCTGACGACGAGTTCTAATAAATCCTTATTATCACCGCGCTTTGTCTCCGCCGTGCATGTGGGTCCGCTACCTAAAGCGCCGTGACAGCCATGTTTTTTCTAAAATAATTATATACTGCTATGATAAAACATAACTTACCTGCTTGATTGTCTGCGATATTTTCATATTTTAAAACAAGTTCTTGGACATTTCCTGCAAAGAGTAAGAACCACCAATATTAACTTGCAGCATATTTTCAACAATATTAGTGATAATAACATTTTTGTAATTCACCTTCTGGTGGCATCTGACTTTGACCATCAACTTTGTCAGTTTGATCATTTTTATTATGAGGTTCATCACATGTAGATGTCATATCAGTATCATCGTGGGACAGACTGACAGGTTGCTGAGCAGAGGGAGCAGCAGGTTCACTGAGAGGGTTGATGTGTTTATTCTGAGGTGCCTCATTATTCACACCTGAACACACAACATAATGTGAGTCAGAATTAAGAAAATGAAACAACTTGAATCTGAATATTTGAGTCTGAATACTGCAGATTTTGAGAAATTTAAATCTGCACAAAAAGACTGTTTTGTATCTGGATGGAAAGGAACCCACAAAAAATGACAAATAGAAAACTTTAATAGATTCAACTTGATGAATTACACCACCCAATAAAAAGCAAATGTAGAGCAAACAGATGTTAATTAAGTCATGTATTTTCTAAAATAATTATATAGCACTATGATTAAACAGAACTTACCTTTTTGATTGTCTGTGATATTTTCAAAATTTTCATATTTTAAAACACGTTCTTGGACATTTCCTGCAGAGTAAGAACCACCAATATTAACTTGCATCATATTTTCAACAATATTAGTGATAATAACATTTTTGTAATTCACCTTCTGGTGGCATCTGACTTTGACCCTCAACTTTATCAGTTTGATCATTTTTATTAACATGTTAATCACATGTAGATGTCATATTAGTGTCATCGTGGGACAGACTGACAGGTTGCTGAGCAGAGGGAGCAGCAGGTTTACTGGGAGGGTTTATATTTCATAATACATTTTTAAAATATAATAAATTTGGGTAAGTGACTGATCCCTATCACCCGCTTCACTCTAAAAATAGTAAATGGTAAAAAGTATTTGTAGCTTAAAACATGAAACCCTTAAAACTACACGATTTACTACTCAATTTAAACACATCTTTATGTTAAATATATAACATATAACATATGTGTGTGCGTGCACACACACGCACATGCACACACGCACGCACACACACACACACACACACACACACACACACACACACACACACACATATATACATATACATATATATATATATATATATATATATATATATATATATATAGAGAGAGAGAGAGAGAGAGAGAGAGAGAGAGAGAGAGAGAGAGAGAGAGAGAGAGAGAGAGAGAGAGAGAGCCTCACACGAAAATAATGTGAGTCAGAATTAAGAAAATGAAACATGGTATCTGAATCTGAATATTTGAGACTGATTACTGCAGATTTGAAGATTAAATGTTTAGACTTTCATTTGATAGTTTGTTGAGCAGCTCACCAGTGAAATCCCCACCTGGCTCAGCTTCCTGGTCAGAATATGAAGGATCCTGATGTTCTGCAGCTGCATCACTTTTCTCGTTGCTGGAAACATTGTATGGACCCTCACAAGAAGGTTGATTTTTAACTGAAAGGAAAGAAGTACATAAAGATGACAGAAATACAAAACCCTAATGGATTAAATGAATTACACCACCCAATGAAAATGGAAAAACAGGTGTTACTTGAGTAATTTTTTATCTAAAATCAACATAATGTGAGTCAGAATTCAGGAAATTAAACATGGTACGTGAATTTGAATATTTGAATCTGGAGAAGTTTAAATGTTTGGAATTTTTTTTATTTATTTATTTTTTTGTATTTGATGGCAGATCATCAGTCAACTCCCCACCCGGTTCAGTTTGCTGGTCAGATGGTGAAGGATCCAGTTGTTTTGCATCTGCTTCACCTTTGTTGCTGCTCTTCGCACCTTCACAAGACGACTTTCTAGGTGAAGCTAAAGGAGGAGCAGATAAATAATGATAAAAAGAGAAATCATTACCTGTTGCAGTGCCATGGAATAGATTTCTAATATGAGATTTCTTTTCAAACTATTGAAAATGTTTTCTCACATACCCTGAAAATAGTAAATGGTAAAAAGCATTCGTAGCTTAAAACATGAAACCCTTAAAACTACTAATGATTGTAACATTTTGTGGTCTAACCTCTTACTAGAATCTCATGTTTGCATAACTCTATGTTTCGTGTGTCACTTCTCTCTAGGTCACTAGTTGTGTTATTGTTGTACAGGAGCTCACCACCAAGTCGCTGATCAGAGGGAACAGTTAGTGTTCTGTGAAGAAGACTTGTTCCTTCCTCATTTTGTGTTGTCTCATTTTTCAAACCTGAAATGGAGAAAATTTTAAAAATAAAAAATTTGAATATTGGCCAAACTGTCTTTTGAGTTAAAAGAACCCCATTCAGACAAATCAGTGACATGGACCAACTGGGTTCTAGGTTTTTTACAGCTCTGTTAAAAAGAAGCTAATCAAGAGTATAACAATTTGGTGCTTCCTTCCAAGCCTTCTCCAGTTCTTCTCTGAGCCCTTGGTATTTCTCTAGTTTCTCATGTTCCTTTTTCCTGATGTTGCCATCGCTTGGTATTGCCACATCCACCACTACGGCTTTCCTCTGTTCTTTGTCCACCACCACAATGTCTGGTTGGTTCGCCATTACCATTCTGTCTGTCTGTATCTGGAAGTCCCACAGGATCTTGGCTCGCTCGTTCTCTACAACCTTTGGAGGTGTTTCCCACTTTGACCTTGGGGTTTGCAGTCCATACTCCGCGCAGATGTTCCTGTATACTATGCCAGCCACTTGGTTATGGCGTTCCATGTATGCTTTGCCTGCCAGCATCTTACACCCTGCAGTTATGTGCTGTGACTGTCGGGGCCTTATCCTTGATGTACTTATGGATCTTGGATGTTTCATCCTGGATAGTGGCTCTCACGCTCACTAGTCCTCGGCCTCCTTCCTTGCGGCTAGCGTACAGTCTCAGGGTGCTGGATTTGGGGTGGAACCCTCCATGCATGGTGAGGAGCTTTCGTGTTTTAACATCTGTGGTCTGTATCTCTTCCTTTGGCCACCTTATTATTTCCGCAGGGTATCTGATCACTGGCAGGGCGTAGCTGTTTATTGCCTGGGATTTGTTCTTGCCATTGAGCTGGCTTCTTAGGACTTGCCTTACTCGTTGGAGGTATTTGGCTGTTGCCGCATTCCTTGTTGTCTGTTCAAGGTTGCCGTTCGCCTGTGGTATTCCAAGGCACTTGTAATTGTCCTCAATGTCTGCTATTGTTCCTTCTGGGAGTGAGACCCCTTCTGTGTGGATTACCTTGCCTCTCTTTGTCACCATCCTCCCACATTTCTCAAGTCCGAATGACATCCCGATGTCCGAGCTGTAGATCCTGGTGGTGTGGATCAGCGAGTCGATGTCTCGCTCACTCTTGGCGTACAGCTTGATGTCATCCATGTAGAGGAGGTGACTTATGGTGGCCCCGTTCCGGAGTCGGTATCCATAGCCAGTCTTGTTTTTTATTTGGCTGAGGGGCTTCAGAGCTATGCAGAACAGCAGTGGGGACAGTGCATCTCCTTGGTATATGCCACATTTGATGGATACTTGGGCAAGTGGCTTCCCGTTGGCTTCAAGGGTGGTTCTCCACAACCTCATCGAGTTTGCAATGAAGGCCCTTAGCGTTCTATTGATGTTGTACAGCTACAAGCATTCAGTAAACCATGTGTGTGGCATTGAGTGATAGGCTTTCTTGTAGTTGATCCAGGCTGTGCACAGGTTGGGGTGTCGCACTCTGCAGTCTTGGGCGACTGTTCTGTCTACCAGGAGTGGGTGTTTGGCTCCTCTGGTATCCTTACCAATGCCCTTCTGTGCTTCGCTCATGTATTGATCCATGTGCCCACTTATCTTAGCTGCGATGATGCCTGACATGAGCTTCCATGTTGTGGAGAGGCAGGTTATTGGCCGGTAGTTGGATGGGACTGTACCCTTTGAGGGATCCTTCATTATCAGGATCGTTCGCCCTTCGCCCTTCCCTGCTGCCAGGCGCTCATGGATTGCAGTGAGCTTCTTTAGCCAGTAGGCGTGGATCATGTCAGGGCCGGGTGCTGTCCAGTTTTTCATACCTGAGACTCTATGTTGGATGTCTGCCACTGTGATAGTCACTGGATTCTGTTCAGGGAGGTTGCTGTGGTCTTCCCTCAGATCCACCAGCCACTGTGCATCACTGTTGTGTGATGCCTCCCTCTCCCATATACCCTTCCAGTACTGTTCAGTTTCCAGCCTTGGTGGGTCTGCTCTGTTGTTATTACCCTGCCATTGAGAGTACACTTTCGCAGGTTGTGTTGCGAACAGCCGGTTTATTCGTCTGGCTTCGTTGTCTCTGGTGTATCTCTTTAGGCGGCTGGCCAAGGCTTGTAGCCTTTGCTTGGCAGTTTCGAGTGCTTCAGGTATGGTCATCTGGCTGTACCTCTAGGGCGTCGGTCTTTTCATTGCACCTCTCTGGGCCTCTGTCATTTGGCTCACTTCCCTCCGAGCTGCCTTGATTTTTGCCTCCAACCTTCGTTTCCATGGTGGGTATTGTTTCTCATGGCTCCCATGGTTGCTCTTATAGCCAAGCACCTCTAGGATCACTGATGCTGAAGCGTATACCAGCTCATTGGTTTCCGTGATTGTTGTGGTAGGGATCGCTCTCAATGCTGCATTCACATCTTCCATGAGACTTTCTGATGGTACTTCACTTAGCCGTTGTAGTGGGGTTCGGGGTTGCCTGTTCAATCTCGCCATGATCTTATCTTTCAGGTCAGTCGCTGCCTCGCTCAGCGTGTCTGTGCTCATTAGGGCTTCGTACCATATTTCCCGTTGGGGAGATGGTAAAACCTGCCCTCTGACCTGGCGTCCCCCTTGCCGTAGCATCTGTGTTGTATCTCGTCAATCTCTTACTAGAATCTCATGTTTGCATAACTCTATGTTTTGTGTGTCACTTCTCTCAAGGTCACTAGTTGTGTTATTGTTGTACAGGAGCTCACCACCAAGTCGCTGATCAGAGGGAACAGTTAGTGTTCTGTGAAGAAGACTTGTTCCTTCCTCATTGTGTGTTGTCTCATTTTTCAAACCTGAAATGGAGAAAAATAAAAAAATTCAGACAAATCAGTGACATGGACCAACTGGGTTCTAGGTTTTTTACAGCTATATATGTACATATATATATATGTATGTATATAAATGTGTGTGTGTGTGTGTGTGTGTGTGTGTGTGTGTGTGTGTGTGTGTGTGTGTGTGTGTGTGTGTGTGTGTGTGAATTCGTACAGTACCATTGTCATCTGTTTTTTCCACATCTTTTTTGAAACATGCTGGAACCAAACCCAGAAGAAAGAAACATTTTGTTGTATTTTCCAAAAGCATAGGTATTAACATTATTCAGCTGAAATCTTTCAACTGTGGGAAACGTTTACTACAAATATAACAATAATGATGAAGTATCCATTTTTTTTTTAAACTAACTTTAGGTTGAACCCTGGTTTCAAACAAACACCAAATCAATGTAATTTGGGAGAAATCAAACTGACTGCAGCCTGGTCACTTCAATGCATAAATGCTCCCTAATTTGAAGTCATTTTTCAGTTAAAGAGGACTTTGTACTGTAATTGTACCTTTATTATATCTCTTGCAGTATATGATGCCTACAACGACTGCTATGACTGCTCCTAATAGGACGACTGCAACAATCAGGCTTATGGTCAGTGCAGAGACACCTTCATCTGTACAGAAACACAAACATCAAACTCAGATCAGCTTCTTCTTCCATTACATTCAGGACTCTGTACTGTGTCTGACTTACCAGGGTAGCAGGTTTTGGCAGTGACTGTGGCTGTTGCATTGCTCAGACGGTTTCTCACTATACAGGTATATTCTTTACTTTTATCACTTAGTGGTACTGTCAACCTTTGACCAGTGCCATGGTAGATCCACTCATACATTAAGTACTGAGGTTGTCTGGACTCCACCGAGCAGGTCAACGTTGCCTCTTCTCCATCGTTGCTCGTCTCACATTTTATGTTTGGTTTGGCAAGCTTTTCTATATTAATACAAACATACATGAATGATACTGCAATAAAAAGACGGCAGAGTAACTTAACCACTGTGTTTGCCAAAAAGCAGAGCAGAGCAAAGTCCTTCAACTAATATGAAAGGCACCAATAAAACCATAAAGTTGATAATAAAAACTCAAGAAACCCTCCACATCAACGTCCACAAGCTTTAAATCTCCACATAAAATGTATAAAACTTACCTAAAACCTCCAAATTCAATGTTTGCCTTTTCAACACTTTGTCTGTGTAAACCTCTACTTCATATACTCCACTGTCGTCCAATGTGAGGCCTGTGATACTCAGTTCTGCAGAAATCCAGTCAAGGGTGACCCGGTTTTCAAACAGACCGAACTCCTGCTGCTTTATACCATCAAACTCCACCACTTTGTTACCATTATGCTTCCACAGAATTTCGTCCAGTTGTTTACTCCCATTAAATTGTGGCTTTAAGTTGAGCTTCAGTCCCATTAGTCCAAATGTAGGAGACTGTCCAGAAACTAGAAGGGTAAACATCACAAAGCAGATTGTATAAAAGAGTTTAGTTTAGTTTAGTGTAGTAGCTGAAGGCTGTGGCAGCAAACTCAGCATCTCTGCATGAAAACTAACGAAGTAATTAAATTGAATAATGAATTTAATAGAAATAGCTGCAGTGTTAACAGTCTGTTCTATTATCTCTTAGTCTGCAGCATTGAACTGAACGTCTAGAGACTTTATCTGTGCTGCCGTCATTCAGATACATCAAGGACACATTCAATGACACTTTCACCTAAACATGCAGTAAAACATAAAGCCTCTCTTTTTTAAAGGCGATGACACAGACACGACTGGTTTAGATCAGAATAAGTCAACAAAGACTGAACAAACTGTCAAACTGCTGCTGCAGTAAAAAAGGCATAATATTCCATTTGAATCATGTTTTAGTTATTTAATAATTGCGATTTCAAAGTCATAATATTCCACGATGCCATTACTATATAAAACGTACTTTATTGTGGTAGGTTCTAAATCATTCAACCATTAAATGGACAGTTGTACTCAGAACCACGCTGCACAGACGGACTCACCTGAGCAGCTGCAAACGAGACAGAGGACAAAATACAGACGAGTCATTTCTGACTTGCAGGTGCAGCTGAGGCTGAACTTTCACTCCAGGGCTGAAGTTAAAGCAACAAAATGTCCTTCCTCTAATTGAATGATGTAATTCCTAGTATTTCTAGCATTTTTGGCAAAGCAGGTCAGTTGAGCAGGTATTAGTGGCGTACACTGCAGAAGTGAAAGTCAAACCACACACAAAGAGAAAGCTTGTTTCATTCACCTGAGTTGCTGAGTTGGACCCGCCTTAATTGTTCCTTATCTAACGGTGACATGATGATAACCTCTAGATCTGTTTAGTAGTTCAAATAAATTATTGCTAGGACACATACTTTTTTTACTTTCATTTTAGCTTTGCTTATGTTTAGACATAAAGTTCCTAGTTTTGAGCTAAAGACAAAATTTGTTGTTGTTTTGAACATCCTGTATAGTTGTTCTGGTTTGGCAAAAAATACCAAAAGCTTGAATTTTGCTGTTTGCTGGTTTGCTGATATTAGTGCAGTGTAAAGATCACACAAACTAATTTCTCACACAGGACCTTAAAATCAGCCCCTTAGTGAAGACCAATGCTGATGAACACTGCCCCCTACTGGCGCCTGTGATTGCCAGCACAATGTGTAGGGGGTGGAGGTGTTGTCTAGGACAGAGAGGAGTTGGACCAGCATCCTCCTCTCAGCTACAGCATGTAGGGGATCCAGCTCCACCCCCAGAACAGAACCAGTCCTCCTCAGTTTGTCCAGTCTGTTACTGTCTGCTACATTCATGCTGCTGCCCCAGCAGACCACAGCGTAGAACACAACACTGATCACCACAGACTCATAGAACATCCTCAGCATGGAGCTGCAGACGTTAAAGGACCTGAGCCTCCTCAGGAAGTACATTTATAGACATGTAGCCAAACACTATCAAAAGAATCAATTCAATTTCAATTCCATTTTATTTATTTTAGTGACAAATTAAAGTGACAAACAGTTACCACAAGCTACTTCACAAGGTAAGGTTTAAGAACGTAAAAACATATATACAATGATAATAATAATATATATTTACACTTGAAAAACAAAAACAGGCATACATCCTACATCACACAATAGTAAATGTTGTAATAGTTTTACCTTACTAGGAGAAACCAAGGTGAAGTGATTAAAGGCCACAGAACGTTCCTTACCAGAAGTCATAGTAAAGAGCAATGAACTGATCTGATTCTGACAGGGCAACAGAACTGGCCGGGAAACGTCGTTTGGGATTCATTTTTCTTTTATAGAGAATAGTGCACTCAGTTGTTCAAACAGAGGAGTGACCTTTAAACCCTGGTTGGACCAAACAATGCATTTGACGCTTCAGACGTCATCAATCACTTGATCAGCGCCATGTGGCACACATTGTGCCGAACCACTCTGCGAAGGTAAAACAGGCGCCAAGGTGTCCGTGTCAAACGGGTCGTCCCTACTAATAATATCACCTAGAGGAGACAGTACTGGACCAAGCACAGAACCCTGTGGTTCTCCAAAGGTAATCCTTGTTCATAAGGAGGACTTGTCATTAACAATTAATTAATTATTTATTACAACTTATTATTAAACACACACACTTATGAACATTTTTTTTATTAAACCTTTACTTCACAGATGAAAAAGAAGAATGTGCCTTCATGCATTAGATTTCTGTTTACTGAACAGTGACATTTTTGCCTTTCAAAACGCTGCCCACAGCAAAATAACAGAGAACAAGCACAAAAGTAGAAGCTGTAGTGTCATTGAAGGGAATAGTAACAGCAGCTGGTTAGCAGGAAGCAAACTAATCCTCAGTATCAGTCACAGGATTCATACTAGAGTGCATTACATTATGGGATGGTTTATTATCCCCCCTCCTTCCTTTTAAACGTGGTGCCCAGAAACATTAGAACCTGCAACACCGTGACTTCTCTTACACCATATAGAAAAATGACAATCTAGTAAAAGCAGTTCTGTCTAATGAATTTGCCAATGGCTGTATATAATATACTAATAACTCAGTATCTTTCCAGAACAGAAGTTAGTTCCACTGTAGTGTCTTTAACACAGGTAGAGATGAGCTTTACCAGACTAATGCTGTTAAATAAAGCTTAATTAAACAGAGCATCATTAGCTGACACATTTATGCATCATCATTAAATGTAATGAAACAAACTATAACAAGTAGTTACAAGCAACAGCACCCAAGAAATCTTAATAAATAAGAAACAACAAGTACTTGACAAAATGTCATTCAACGCTAACGTTATGTACTATTATCATTTTTATAACAGTTATTTTAATAACATCTTCTGTTCTGTATCTTCATCATCACCATCTTCATCTGACTCTTCTAACCTTGTGTCTTCATCATCACTCTCCTTGTCTGGCTGCTTTTCTTTTCCACTGCATTGGCCTTCATTGTCATCAGTGTCTCCTTCCTCTTTACCATTGTTTTCCTTGCTGACAGTTGTGTTGTTGTCTGACTGCTCCTCACACTTGGGTGAATCACACTCCACCTTATATTGTGTTTGTTGATCTAAGTCAGAATGTGTGGCATCTGGAGACTCCTGTAGTGAGTTGCTCTGGTCTGGTTTTTCTGGGATTGGAGGACTCTGACACTGATTATTGTCTGATTCAGTTTGATCAGAAACTGCTTTTCCTATTTGACTTTTTTTATTTGGATCGTTGTTTTTCTCACATTCAGAAAGTTTAACATTTTCCTCTTTAGTTTTGTCTGTCACCTGATCAGAGTCTGCACCTTCATTGTGTTCAGTAGTATCCTTGGTTCCCACAGCTGGAAACCGCTTGCTCAGACGTGGCCGAGGAACAGGAGGTCTGACTGTCTCCTTTGCAGGAGGTTCTTCACCCCCATCTTTACACAGCTGCTTTTGTTGATCTGAAACAGGAAAAAGAACTTACGAAATGCAAATGCTGATGAGTTAAACTCTGAAAATTAAATATAAAAACATTTGTTAATGTTAACTTGTCACATTTTTCAAATACTATTAGTGATAATAAACATTTTGTAATTCACCTTCTGGTGGCATCTGGCTTTGACCATCAACTTTTCCATTTGGAATATTTTTATTATCAGGTTCATCACATGTAGATTTCATATTAATATCACCGTGGGATGGACTGACAGGTTGCTGAGCAGAGGATGTAGCAGGTTCACTGGGAGGGTTGCTGTGTTTATTCTGAGGTGCCTCATTATTCAAACCTGAACACACAACATAATGCAAGTCAATACTAAGAAAATGAATATTTGAGTCTGAATTTGAGATTTGAGAAATTTAAATGTTTATATTTCTTGTTTAATTTGTTTGATTTAAACATATATGTGATATATGTCGTAGATCACCAGTGAAATCCTCACCTGCTTCAGTTCCCTGCTCAGGATGTAAAGCGTCTAGTTGTTTTGTCTCTGCACAAAAAGACTGTTTTGTATCTGGATGGAAAGGAACACACAAAAAAATGACAAATAGAAAACTTTAATAGATTAAACCTGATGAATTACACCACCCAATAAAAAGGAAATGTAAAGCAAACAGATGTAAATTAAGCCATGTATTGTCTAACATAATTATATACTGCTATGATTAGACATAACTTACCTGTTCGATTGTTTGGGATATTTTCAAAATTTGAAACAACTTCTTGGACATTTCCTGCAAAGAGTAAGAACCACCAATATTAACTTGCAGCATATTTTCAACAGTATTAGTGATAATAACATTTTTGTAATTCACCTTCTGGTGGCATCTGACTTTGACCATCAACTTTGTCAGTGTGACCATTTTTATTATCAGGTTCATCACATGTAGATGTCATATTAGTGTCATCGTGGGACAGATTGACAGGTTGCTGAGCAGAGGAAGCAGCAGGTTCACCGGGAGGCTTGATGTGTTTATTCTGAGGTGCCTCATTATTCAAACCTGAACACACAACATAATTTGAGTCAATTTTAAGTACATGATACATGGAACTTGAATCTAAATATTTGAGTCTGAATACTGCAGATTTTGAGAAATTTAAATCTGCACAAAAAGACTGTTTTGTATCTGGATGAAAAGAAACCCGCAAAAAAATGACACATAGAAAACGTTAATAGATTAAACCTGATGAAATACACCACCCAATACAAAGGAAATGTAGAGCAAACAGATGTTAAGCCATGTATTGTCTAAAATAATTATATACTGCTATGATTAAACATAACTTAACTTTTTGATTGTCTGGGATATTTTCTAAATGTAAAACACGTTCTTGGACATATCCTGCAGAGTAAGAACTACCAATATTAACTTGCAGCATATTTTCAACAATATTAGTGATAATAATATTTTTGTAATTCACCTTCTGGTGGCATCTGACTTTGACCATCAACTTTGTCAGTGTGATCATTTTTATTATCAGGTTCACCACATGTAGATGTCATATTAGTATCATCGTGGGACGGACTGATAGGTTGCTGAGCAGAGGAAGCAGCATCTTCACTGGGAGCGTTGCTCTGTTTATTCTGAGGTGCCTCATTATTCAAACCTGAACACAACATAATGTGAGTCAGAATTAAGAAAATGAAACATGACTTGAATCTCAAGGTTTGAGTCTGCAGAAGTTTAAATGTTTAGATTTTTATTTGTATGTTTTTTTAATTTGATATTTGTTTGTTTGGAACAAATCTAATGGCAGATATTTAGTGAAATCCCCACCTGGCTCAGCTTCCTGGTCAGAATGTGAAGGATCCAGTGGTTCTGAATCTGCTTCACCTTTATTGCTGCTGTTCGCACCTTCACTAGACGACTTTCTAGGTGAAGCTACTAGAGGAGACAACATTTTCTTATTGTGATTAATTTTCTTACAAATGTTTATTACAGATGTTGAACCTATTTAAAATTTCAAAACAAAACAAATATATTAATTTAGATGTCACAAATAATTACACATAATTAAAATGTTCTTAAAACATAATAGATAATTATTAATAATAAAGTTTTAATATAGTACAAATGTTAGTTGAGCTGCTGCTTATTGTCTATTATCAGTATATGTAACTGCTATGACTATTAATCTATACTAATATGACAAACCATTACCTGTTGCTGTGCCTGAGAACAGACTCCTAATATGAGGATTTTTTTCAAACTCCTGAACCTGTTGTCTCACAGACCCTGAAAAGAGTAAATGGTAAAAAGCATTTGTAGCTCCCTTTAAACTACAGCTAATGTCTATAACATTTTGTGGTCTAACATTTTGCTGGAATCGTATGTTTGAATAACTCTATGCCGTCTGTTTCACTTCTCTCAAGGTCACTAGTCGTATTATTGTTGCTCAGGAGCTCACCACCAAGTCGCTGACTAGAGGGAACAGTTGGTGTTCTGTGCACAAGATGTGATTCTTCGTCATTATGTGGTGTCTCATTATTCAAACCTGTAATGAACAGAAATTAAAAAGGATGGGATAAATTTGAATATTGGTCAAACTGACCTTTGAGTAGAAGAATCTGTGACAAATCTGTGACATGGATCAACTAGGTTCTAGCTTTTTTACAGCTCGGTTAAAAAGAAGCTAATCAAGAGCATAACAATTGGTGCTTTATGGTTTATTCCATAGCAATTACCTCAGCAAATGATCTTTATTTTTAACATAGCTCCATTATAGTTTAGCAATCTGCTTATGTCTGTGCTCAGCCTTATAATATACTACAGTATACGTGAGACTGGTCCCTGATGATATTTAAATTCATAGCGTATCTTTCAGCAGATCTTTTTTCCACAAACCCAGACCAAAAAAAACATTATGTTGTATTTTCCAAAAGCACAAGGATTAAGATTATTAACCTGAAATCTTTATAATGTGGTAAATGTTTACTACAAAGATAACAGTAATGATGAAGTGTCTCATTGTTTACAGTGGTTAAAAAGTAAAAATACTGGCAAAATAAAATAAGTCAATATTTACAATGACCTGGTTTTCTGCATATCTTTATCATCATTCTCTTGTTCATATAGTGAACAACTGTAGCTAACAAGGCTAATAGAGTTACACAACTGATTAGATACCTTATTTACTCTAATAATCAGTATTGAATGTAATTTTTTTTTCTTCTTTGGTTAAAGAGGATTTTGTAATTGTACCTTTATTATATCTCTTGCAGCATATGATGCCTACAACAACTGCTATGACCGCTCCTAATAGGACAGCTGCACCAATCAGGCTGATGATCAGAGTGGAGACACCTTCATCTGTACAGAAACACAGGGATCACTTCTTCTTCCATTACATTCAGGACTCTGTTCTGTGTCTGACTTACCAGGGTAGCAGGTTTTGGCAGTGACTGTGGCTGTTGCATTGCTCAGACGGTTTCTCACTATACAGGTATATTCTGTACTTTTATCACTTAGTGGTACTGTCAACCATTGACCAGGGCCATGGTAGATCCATTCATACATTAAGTTCTGAGGTTGTGTGGACTCCACCGAGCAGGTCAACGTTGCCTCTTCTCCATCATTGCTCGTCTCACATGTTATGTTTGGTTTGGCAAGCTTTTCTATATTAATGCAAATATACATTAATGATATTGCAATGAAAAGACGGCAGAGTAACTTAACCGCTGTGTTTGCCAAAAAGCAGAGCAGGGCAAATGAGATGATAAAATGAATTAAAAAAAACTTTAAATCTTTAAAAAGCTTTAAATTCAAACTTACCTAAAACCTCCAAATTCAATGTTTGCCGTTTCAACACTTTGTTTGCGTAAACCTCTAAATCATACTCTCCACTGTCGTCCAATCTGAGGCCTGTGATACTCAGTTCTGCAGAAATCCAGTCAAGGGTGACCCGGTTTTCAAACAGACTGAACTCCTGCTGCTTCCTTCCGTCAAACTCCACCACTTTGTTGCCATTATGCTTCCACAGGATTTCATCTGGCTGTTTGGTCCCAGTGACGTCTGGCTTCAAAGTGACCTTCAGTCCCATGAGACCATATGTAAGAGACTGTCCAGAAACTGGAAAGGGAAAAAATCATGAAACAGGTCGCATTAAAGAGTTTAGGTTATTCAAAAGCCAAAGGTTGTGGCAGCAAACACAGCACATCTGCAATAAAACTACGAAAAAATATTTAATATTTGCAGGTGTACAGCTGAGGCTGAACCTTCAGGGTTGATGTTAAAGAAACAAAATGTCCTTCCTCTAATTTAAACTTGTTAATTTCCTGTATTTCAAGCATTTTTTGAAGCAGAGCTTTTATTCAGGTCCTGTAAATCAGGAAAATATGGCAGTAATGGAGGTTACTGGGCTTCCATTACTGCCATTACTAGGCAGTAATGGAAGTATTAAAAAAACAAAAAGCTTATTTTATCCACCTGTGTTCCCAGTGTGGTTTGCACAATAAGGTACCTGCTCTTATTATTTCTAAAACATAGCCTAAAGGTGAAACAACAGTAGTGACATGATGATGACCTCTAGATACTTTTAGAAGTTTAAACAAATAGACTACCAACTATATTTTTCTTTTAAGATTAGAAAACCACAAAGCAGATTTTATGAAGTTTGGTTTATTTAAAAGTCAAAGGCTGTGGCAGCAAATTCAGCACATCTGCAATAAAACAATAAAAAACTAAATACTTAATTAAATAATGAATTTAATAGAAATAGCTGCAGTATTAACAGTCTATTCAATTATCCCTTGGTCTGCAGCACTGAACTGAACGTCCATAGATTGGATTTGGGCTGCTGTCATTCAGATACAAGGTGACATTCAATGACACATACACGTGCAGGAAAACAAAAAGCTTTGTTTGTGACGGCGGTGACACAGGCACGACTGGTTTAGATTTGAATGACACGTAGAGTCAACAAAGACTGAACGAACTGCCAAACTGGTGCTACAGCAAAAGCTGAGCTCGAGACAAAAGGTTTAACGTCCCATTGGAATCATGTATTATATATATTAGCTAATTAATAATTGCAGTGTATAAACATTCAGCGCTGCCATAGCTGTACTTTATACATGTACTAAGTAATTAAATGCGAAGAGGAACTTAAAGTTAAATACTCATAAAGACGACGCCCCACAGACGGACTCACCTGAGCAGCTGCAAACGACAAAGAGGAAGAAATGCAGACGAGTCATTTCTGACTCGCAGGTGCAGCTGAGGCTGAACTTTTACTCCAGGGCAGACGTTAAAGCAACAAAATGTCCTTCCTCTAATTTCAAGTTGTTAATTTCCATTATTTCTAGCATTTTTCGAAGCAAATGCCTCGTGCAGGTACATTAGGCACACACCCAAAAGTGGAAGTGAAAGTCAAGCCACACACAACAAAGACAGCTTGTTTCATTCACCTGAGTTCCGAGTGTGGTTTTCACAATAAGTGACCCTCCTCAATTATTTCTACAACTTATCTAACTGTGAAACAACAACAGAGGCATGAAAATAACCGCTAGATACTTTCAGTAGTTCAAATAAATAATGCTGCAACATATATTTTACTTTAATTAATGTTAGATTTGCTTATTATTATTGCTTGTTTACACATAAAGTTCCTAGATTTTAGCTATAAAGGCAAATTGTTTTTGTTGTTGCCGTTGTTCTTGTTGTTTTTAAAATATGGTGTAAACATGTGTTATGAAGTTTCTTCATAACTTCCTGGTTCAGCATGACATACAAAATGACCCACTGACGTTAAATGCAATGTTCATTTAACAGAAAATCTTTAATAGTATTAACTTGTCTGCGAGACTACTCCACTTAAAGGTTTACGTGCAGTGCAGTAATTACCAAATTGATTTAACTTCAAAAGAAGTTATAATATCATAATATTAACTATGTTACAACATAGTTGAAATATGAAATATGAAACATCACAAAGCAGATTGTTAGAACAAGACAGTTTATTGAAAAGACAAATGTTTTGGCAGCAAAATCAGCACTTCTGCAAGAAAACTATAAAAAACGAAATAATTAATTTAATAATCAATTTAACAGTAATAGCTAAAGTATTAATAGTCTATACAATTATCCCTTAAAGTCTCTTGGTCTGCAGCATTGCACTAAACGTTCATAGATTCAATCTGCTGTCATTCAGATAGTAAGTGATGTTCATGACGCCTTTGCCTAAACATGCAGGAAAACAAAAAGCTTTGTGTGTTTTAAAGGCAATGACACAAACACGACATGAGTGTTTGTGTACAGCGCTTGTATTGATGAACTTTATCCTTATACTAAATCATTAAAGAACCGTTAAAGTTGTAGAGGCTCCACAGACAGACTCACCTGAGCAGCTGCAAACGAGACAGAGGACAAAATACAGACGAGTCATTTCTGACTCGTCTGTAATTAAATAATTAATTAAATAATGAATTTAATATAAATAGCTGCAGTATTAACAGTCTATTCAATTATCCCTTGGTCTGCAGCACTGAACTGAACGTCCATAGATTGGATTTGTGCTGCTGTCATTGACACCTACACATGCAGGAAAACAAAAAGCTTTCTGTGACGGCGGTGACACAGGCACGACTGGTTTAGATCCGAATGACACGTAGAGTCAACAAAGACTGAACAAACTGACCGCGGTAACAAACGGCCAAACTGCTGCTGCAGCAAAAGCTGAGCTCGAGACAAAAGGTTTAGCGTTCCATTGGAATAATGTATTATATATATATATATATATATATATTAGCTAATTAATGATTGCAGTGGGTAGCACTGTCGCCTCACAGCAAGAAGGTTCTGGGTTCGATTCCCGGAGGCGGCCCTGGTGCCTTTCTGTGTGGAGTTTGCACGTTCTCCCCGTGTTTGCGTGGGTTCTCTCCGGGTTCTCCGGCTTCCTCCCACGGTCCAAAGACGTGCATTAGGTTTATTGGCTTCTCTTCATTGCCCGTAGGTGTGAGTGTGTGAGTGAATGGTTGTCTGTCTATGTGTGTTGCCCTGCGATGGACTGGCGGCCTGTCCAGTGTGTACCCTGCCTCTCGCCCGTAGCCAGCTGGGATAGGCTCCAGCACCCCCGTGACCCCGCACTAGGGAGTAAGCGGTTAAGAAAATGGATGGATGGATGATTGCAGTGTATAAACATTCAGCTATAGCTGTACTTTATACATGTACTAAATCATTAAATGCGAAGAGGAACTTAAAGTTATATACTCATAAAGACGACGTCCACTGACGCACTCACCTGAGCAGCTGCAAACGACAAAGAGGAAGAAATATTTCTGACTCGCAGGTGCAGCTGAGGCTGAACTTTCACTCCAGGACTAAAGTTAAAGCAACAAAATGTCCTTCCTATAATTCCAAGTTGTTAATTTCCATTATTTCTAGCAGATACAATATAATTACCTTTTTAGATACTTTCAGTAGTTCAAATAAATAATGCTGCAACATATATTTTACTTTAATTAATGTTAGATTTGCTTATTATTATTGCTTGTTTACACATAAAGTTCCTAGATTTTAACTATAAAGGCAAATTGTTTTTGTTGTTGCTGTTTTTGTTGTTGCTGCTGTTCTTAAAATAGGGTGTAAACATGTGTTATGAAGTTTCATCATAACTTCCTGGTTCAGCATGACATACAAAATGACTGACTGACGTTAAATGCAACGTTCATTTAACAGGAAATCTTTAATAGTATTAACTTGTCTGCTAGGCTACTCCACTTAAAGGTTTACATGCAGTGCAGTAATTACCAAATTGATTTAACTTCAAAAGAAGTTATAATATCATCAACTATGTTATGTTCAATGATTTTATTCAATTTCTTAAGTCAAAGCAAAATTGTATCACCAATTCCTAATTCAATTCATTCATCATTAAACCAGACCACTGAAATCATCATAAAAACAAAAAACATGCAAATGTATTCTTTTCTTTATTTAAAATCAGAATTTGTAACGTTGGTCCAATACAGGTTATAAAAGACAATTCAAAAAACTCATTTATACAGTATATTGTGATGACATGCAGTAGTCTAACGCTGTACACTGGCTAACCTTTACAGCTAACTACTTTAGTTCTGAGCCCTATTGGTGAGAATATTTGTGTTCTATACACTATACATCCCCAGATACCTCAGAGCAGGAAGAGCAAATGGTCTTTGCCAGTTTGGTTTGTAACACCTGAACACGTCACAGCACCATGAGGGTCACCAAATCAACAACATCTTCAGTTATTGTTGTGACATTGATGAAACAATGTTATTCTAAAAATACTGATGGTTGTAAAAAGGTTAACAAAATACTTTTAAATTAATGTTGAAATATTGTCAGTTGTTTTTGTGAAATTGATGTAACAGTGAAACGTTTGATCAACACTTGACCAATGTTGAATCAATGTTGCCCCTTCAACGTTGATTCACCTTTCACAATCAATCATAATTTCACAATGACATTTTCAAACTGTGTTTGCCTCATATGCCAGTCTACCATCGCAACACCAAAGAACGGAAATGTGGAGCAGCCTTTTGCGAACTGTTCATAGAACATACAACACCGAATTCCCACAGAAAATAGAACTTGACATGAAGATACTTAAGTCCAAATACTGCTCCACTATGACTGATGAACATTTGGAAATGTGCCTGATGTTGGCTGTCAGCAGCTACTGTCCAGACTATGCATCCCTGATTGATTCAATTTAGTGCAATTCATCAGAGTGAACTTGGGTAACGGCAAAAATATGTACATAGTTAATTATGTTGCGTTGTGCAGCAAATGTGGTTATGCAACGTACATTTTGACTTGATCATTTTATACGTACTGTAGCTCGCATGCTGAAAAGGTGTGAGCACCCCTGTCTTAAACTTTACCTTGTAAAGTGCCTTGAGATAACTTTGTTGTGATTTGGCGCTATGTAAATGAAATTGAATTAAACATGTCAGCATAGACATTGCAATTTACCATGTTACAAATAATAATAATATTCTGTGCTTAGTAAATTAATTATAGATGTAAATAAAATAAACTAGCAGGCAATGTCCAAAATGTAATATTATTATAGATGACAATAAGTACTCTTGTTTTGTGGTAGTAATAAATATAACGTAATGTAGAACATAACACATATTCAGAGCTGAAAACCCTCAAATCCCCCAAATCAAGTAAGCAATGATTTGTATTTACTTAGATTATTAAAAACTCTGTGAATATAATAGTAACTACACAAAATATGAGATTTCTTAGGCTCCTTAACACTGATTTCTCACAAACCCTGAAAAATACTAAATGATAAAAAGCTGTCATCATTAATTTGTAGCTCCCTTTAAACTACACACAACTAATGTCTGTAATGTTTTGTGGTCTAACCTTTAATTGAAGCTCAGGTTCACATAACTCTGTGTCTCTTCTCTCAAGGTCACTAGTCGTATTATTGTTGCTCAGGAGCTCGAATTGCTCCTCAGGAGGAGGAACAACTCCTGGAACAGGAGGTGTCCTGTACATAGGACTTCTTTCTTCTTTGTTTTGTGCTGTTCCATTCTTCAAAACTGAAATGAACAGAAATATAAATGATGGGATATATTTGAATTTTGAACAAACTGACCTTTGAGTAGTAGAATTTGGGCAAATCTGTGACTACTACTACTTGGTTCTAGCTTTTTACAGTTATGTTCCTCAGATCAAAGAAGCTAATAAAGAGCATAACAATTTGGTGGTTTGTGTTTTAAGCAATTTCCTCATCAAATAATCTTTTGTTTAACATAGTTCCTTCATAGTTTAGTAATCTGCTGCTGTCTATGCTCAGCCTTAAAGATGAGACTGGTCACTGATAATATTTAAAATCATACCATATATTTCAGCTGATGTGTTTTCCACACCTCCTGTGAAACAGGCTGGAACCAAGCACAAAAAAAAAAGAAACATTATGTTGTATTTTCCAAAAGCATAAAAACTAAGATTAGTAAATTTAAATTGTTATATTGTTGGAAACCTTCAATACAAAAAGATAACAGTTATGATGAAGTATTTAATTTTTCACAGTGGTTAAAAAATAAAAGCAGTGACAAGATAAAGCAAAGCTAGTTATCAGTTCATCATCAGTCCAATTAATAAATGGCTTTGGAGACACAAAGGAAGGTTAAAGAGGATTTTGTATTTGTACCTTTATATATTTTGTAGCATATGATGCCTACAACGACTGCTATTGCTGCTACTGATAGTGCTACAACGTTTGCACCAATTGGGCCCATGATCAGTGTAGAGACACCTTCATCTGTATGGAAACACAAGCATCAAATGTAGATCAGCTTCTTCCTCCATTACATTCAGGACCCTGTACTGTGGCTGACTTACCAGGGTAGCAGGTTTTGGCAGTGACTGTGGCTGTTGCATTGCTCAGACGGTTTCTCACCATACAGGTATATTCTGTACTTTTATTGCTTAGTGGTACTGTCAACCTTTGACCAGGGCCATGGTAGATCCATTCATACGTTAAGTTCTGAGGTTGTCTGTACTCCACCGAGCAGGTCAACGTTGCCTCCTCTCCATCTGTAGAGCTGCTTTCATTGCTCCTCTCACATGTTGAATGTGAATGAATGATATTGCAATGAAAAGACGGCAGAGTAACTCAAACACTGTGTTTGCCAAAAAGAAGAGCAGAGCAAAGTCCTTCAACTAATGTGAAAGCCACCAATAAAACCTTAGTTTATAAAACTCTTCACATCAACCAATGTTGCCTCTATTTTTCGTGTGTCTGAGCAAACACACAAACCCTGAGCGATCCCTTGGACCACTGCAAGCGACATCAGACATGTACCCTGTGGTCGCGCCAGAATTGCATCTATCTAAATTGCATGGTTTGTTAAAGTAATGCTGTCAAATTACAGCATTTACATTTGTGTTAGAATACCAAATAAAAGACAACATAAATTAAACTTTCAGAATTGCACACACGTGCTGCTTAAAGGGAGCGTTGACGTCAATGTCATGAATGTTTAGAACAAGCTTTAAATTCAAATAGCTCAAACTAAATACTTACCAAAAACCTCCAAATACAATTTTTTGCCGTTTCAACTCTTTGTCTGTGTAAACTTCCATATAATATTCTCCACTGTCGTTCAGTGTGAGGCCTGTGATACTCAGTTCTGCAGAAATCCAGTCAAGGGTGACCCGGTTTTCAAACAGACCGAACTCCTGCTGCTTCCTTCCGTCAAACTCCACCACTTTGTTGCCTTTATAAATCCACAGAATTTTATCCGGCTGTTTAGTCCCAGTGACGTCTGGCTGCAAAGTGACCTTCAGTCCGATGAGACCGTATGTAAGAGACTGCCCAGAAACTAAAAGATGAAACATGAACAAGACAGTTTTTTGAAAAGACAAATGTTGTGGCAGCAAAATCAGCACTTCTGCAAAAAGACTATAAGAAAAACTAAATAATTAATTTAATAATTAATTTAACAATAGCTGAAGTATTAATAGTCTATACAATTATACCTTTAAGTCTCTTGGTCTGTAGCATTGCACTAAACGTTCATAGATTGAATCTGCTGTCACTCAGATACTAAGTGATGTTCTTGACGCCTTTGCTTAAACATGCAGGAAAACAAAAAGCTTTCTCTCTTTCAAAGGCGGTGACACAAACACGACTGGTTTAGATCCGAATGACATGTAGAGTAACTTTGACTGACCGCGGTGAAGTTAGTTTGACGTTGGACATTAAACAGACATTCCATCATGTGTCTACATGTCCTTCACAGGGCACAACAATTTATATATGGAAATAGTCATGTTGCATATTTTTCTATAATATTTTTGTATAAATATTACTGTAATATTTCAATACCACCCCCACCATATGACCTACTGGTTCAAAACCTCTAAAATGTGTGTCTACTAGAGATGGCAAAATCGAAGCCTCATGAATCACTGAGCAACTATGACACAGTTGGGCTGAAGTCGACACATTGCTCGACACCATTTGACACAGTCAGAACAACGACATCTGCTAGTTGTATGTGAGAACTGCATCAGAGCAGACTGACCATCAAAACCTCGCTGATACGTGGTTGTTCGGGATCACTGTCCATGTTTTATTGTCAAGTAAATGTTATTTAATCAAAGGTGTGTAATTGTGTTTCTCTGTGGATAATAATATAACTAATAAATATTTTTGATAGGAGAAGGAAAGGAGATGTAGACACACATTTTGGAGCAGATGTTGAACTAGTAGATCACATATTTTGGACGTTATTGACATGTTACAGTGAAATTTATACTAAAATATTATAGAAAAATATGCAAAATGACTATTTCCTCATAAAAATGGTTGTGCCCTGTGAAGCGGATGTAGACACAAGAGATGTCCCACTTGAGACCTCCCACTCTATACCTATATTTCCAGAGTCGCCAAGCGGCTGATTGAGGGAAGCTTGTCCGACGCGCTCCGTACAAATATTGACGGACTCGGTTTCAATTAATTTGTATTCCGTTTATTATTTTAACCATTAATAATGACACTCAAATACGTCGTCCAGTAGTCCCCAGAGTAACGTATTGTATCGGTATAATACAGCGGTCAACGAAAATAGGCCTCCCCCCATCACCCGCTTACTACAAACTGGCAAAACAGTAAAAATAGCAGGTACATACATATTAGCTAATTAATAATTGCAGTGTATAAACATTTAGCGCTGCCATAGCTGTACTTTATACATGTACTAAATCATTAAATGCGAGGAGGAACTTCATAGGAAGTTATATACTCATGAGGACGACGCCCACAGACGGACTCACCTGAGCAGCTGCAAACGATACAGAGGACGAAATACAGACGAGTCATTTCTGACTCGCAGGTGCAGCTGAGGCTGAACTTTCACTCCAGGGCTAAAGTTAAAGCAACAAAATGTCCTTCCTATAATTCCAAGTTGTTAGTTTTCATTATTTCTAGCATTTTTCAAAGCAAATGCCTCGCGCAGGAACATTAGAGACGCACCACAAAGTGAAAGTGAACGTAAAGTCACACACAAACAAAGAAAGCGTGTTTCATTCACCTGAGTTCCGGATGTGGTTTTCACAATAAGTGACCCTCATTAATTATAACAACTTATCTAACTCCGACACGATAATAACCTCTGAATACTTTCAGTAGATCAAATAAAACATGCTACAACATGTATTTTACTTGAATTAAGATTAGCTTAGTTTATGTTTACACAGAACATCCCTAGAGGTTTTAGCTAATAGGACAAGAAACAAACTTTTTGTTTTTTGAGTATCATGACTTCCTGGTTTGGCATGACATACAAAAACTTTATTAGTGCAGCCTTCACTGAATTTATTTCCTTTGAAACGTAATCTTAAGTGTGACTCTTTAGAACAATTTAGGACATAAAAGAAGAAGCACCAAATAAGAATAACGTTTTTAAGATAAAATGTGTTGTGGTCACATATTGTGACGTGTCCCACACATAACTGTCCATTTCCCGTTCGAGTCCTCTCCACCACAGTCCGTGTCATTGGACCTCTGAGGCCGGTGTGATCCTGTGTATGTGTGTGTAGGACTTCATGAGGGTCACGCTGCCGTGGTGCGACACTCCCATAGGCAGAACACACTCCTCGGTCAGAACCCCCCGGTCTATGTCCCAGCACATCACCGTGGAGATGACCTGGTTCTTGTTATCTCGCCCCCCGGTGATAAATAGTTTGTTGTTACAGGCAGCGATGGCACAGCTCGCCCTCTCCCCCAGACGGGTCACGAGGGCCCAGGAGTCCGAGAGAGGCGAGTAGCAGTACATGGCATGCATGGCGCCCCCTAGAGGTGGTCAGCACAGACATGAGCACATTTATTACTTATCTGATGCAGGAAGTACTGTGATAGTTTGTATTAAACATTAGATTAACCAGAATTATGAATAAAATAATGCACTTCTATTAATAGGCAAAAACACATCAACCTACCAACTACATAGATGGAGTTCTTGAACGTGACAGCGTTTGTGCATTTGGTTTCTGCTGGAATAGGAGCCCGCAGTTCCCAGCAGTCGGCCTCAGGTACCCAGCACTGAACCTTGTCCGTGGCCAGCTTTCCATTGGGCCCTCCGCCGATCACATAAATCCATCTGTCAAAACTGGCAGCAGCAAAGGAGCTAACGCCGACCGCAAGAGGCGTGACCTGCAAGTACAGGCAGCAGGAAGCTCCAATGAAGTACGGCTGAGCTGGCATTGCAACAAAGTCTGGAGTCTCCTGGTTAAAAGCTTCGTAGCCCAACATTAATCACATTGGCTGTGAGTTAACACTATTATAATGTGTTTACCTGTGTCCAGCGGTTGTGAAAGGGGTCGTACGCCTCCACGCTAGAGAGTCTCTGAACTCCGTCGAATCCACCGAGGGCGTACACCTTCCCCCCGTGAACGGCCATTTTGTGCCGCCAGCGCCCGGTGGCCATGGGCTCGATTTGGATCCACTTGTCCACGGCGCCGTTGTATTTCCAGACCTCATGTTGCGTCTCTTTACCCCCTGCAGCAACAAGACCATTATAGAAAATCATCACCTCGACCAAGAAGATCGCAGATCATTTCCAACAACGCTGTCTGAGCTTTCATACTGTGTGTATTGCTGAACATACAGTAGTTACAGTGTGAGAGCGTGAGATGGGAAACACCTAAAACCACAATAGCAGTTACAACAGATGACATTCACAGCTTCCTGTTGTTTGGTTAACTTGAATGTTCCTTCAATCTGCGGTTCTTTCAACAAACTGAGCATTCCTATGAAACGTTTGGGACTTTTCTCACCAGATATGTACAGCTCATTGCGGAAGGTGACACAAGCAAACTCCACCCATTTTCTGTTCTGGGACTCGTCCTCCAGCTCTGTGATTGGCAGCCGGGCCACCTCCAGTCTGCTGCGTCTCAGGGGGTCCAAACACGTCACCGTGGAAATGAAGCGCTCGTCTTTGGTGCAGCCGCCGATGATCAGAAACACCTCGGACAGGAAGTGCTGCACTCGGGGTTTGGTTCGTTCAGAGACGACCTACAGACACGTCAGACAGCGTCGTGAGCACATTAACCTTTAAAAATGCAGCTAAATGCACAGAGAATTCACTGTTGCCCCCGGCGACCCCACCGACCTCTCTCCCCGAGAGGTGAAAGGTTCGCGCCTCCTGCAGCAGAGGATAAACCTCACTGCTGCAGCGAATCAGGTCGTCCGCCTCCACTTTTTCCACAAAGTACGCCGGCTCCAGCAGCGGCAGCCGCACGTGCGACAGCAACCGGGCCAGTAAAGGCTGGCGCTGGTCCTGCCGGGCTCGGACCCAGCGCATGAGCGCCTCGAAAACGCACTCCTCGCACTTCACGTCGAGGTCGTCCCTCTCCAGGACGGCCTCCAGCGACCCGGCCGGCAGCTCCAGGAAGTCCTGCTGCTGGGCCACC
Source organism: Betta splendens (assembly GCF_900634795.4). NCBI lineage: Eukaryota > Metazoa > Chordata > Actinopteri > Anabantiformes > Osphronemidae > Betta > Betta splendens. Next base: position 7,519,572 of record NC_040899.1, on the reverse strand, counting down.
TTGGAGAACTCGGAGGTGATGAAGTCCTGGGCCCTGGTCTTCAGGGCCGACAGGGCGTGACTTTCAGCCAAATTCAGGATCCCAACGCAGTTCTCCAGGTGCAGAGACTTGTTGAGAAAGCCAGCGCAGGCGTCCACCACGCGCAGGAACTACGAGGAACAGAGGGTTTCACACCACTGGGGTCAAAACAAGCTTCAGAACTAGCAAAACTAAATCTAAGACATATGACACAAAAAATGAATCATATAATATCAAATGTTAAAAAAATAAACCTGCATCAATAATAAAAACTAAAGTTTCTAACCAATCTGTGTCCAAAGGTGGAATCCACAGTGATTTAACCTTTTAGTCTTTAGGATGTAAATCTACGACCCGTGTCCGGTTTGTTACTCTGCAGCACAGCTGTGTAGTTAATTTTGGGCCTGTATGGAAAACTGATCCTGAGTGTAAACAACAACTTTCACTTCCCTCTTCGAGAAATTTGCCTCGCGGGTGGCAAAAACAATTTACAGACTATTTTAAATGATGTCATAGAGAAGATGAAAGACTATGTTTTCTGGAATGTAAATGTGTAAAAGATTTCTGTATCGATACTTCAGGACAACTCAAAATTGTGTTTTTATATAAAATAAATAACTATAATAAAGTTGACATTATATACATTATAGCTGGGAATTTTGAAATTTTGAAAACAAGAAGCTTTGTTCTCTTCTGCTGATACAGCTATTAAACTATCACATGATTATTTACGTGACTGCACTGAGTCAGAAAGGTAGAAAGTCATTCGCACATGACTGAGTTGAGCTAAAGAGCTGCTGTTTAAAATGTTTTACCTCCAAACTTTCTCTAACACTCACAGCTAAGCATAAGTAACAGGTAGATTTCAGCATCTTCTCCAGTGTGTGCGGAGCTGCACCTGAAACTGGCTGGCGGCCTCCAGGACCCTCTGGACGTTGGCGTGCGTGAGCAGGGCCCGGCTGGTGTAGGTGTACTCCAGGAGCGCGCGCATGGTCCCGCTGTCGAGCCCCTTCATCTCCACGCACTCCTCGCGGCTCTCCTTCAGGCCGCTGCAGAACATGGCCCTGCGCGGGGGACACAGACGCGGGTTTCGTGACCAGCGGGCCCCATCGCCGTCGCACGGGGGCCGGCGCCGGCGGTGCGTTTACCTGAAGTACTCGCTGGCAGCGGCGAGGACGGCCCTGTGGCAGGGGAAGTCGTGTCCCTGCACCCTGAGCGTCACGTCGGTCAGCTCCTGGTTCTCGCGCAGGGCCTCCATCCCTCGCTGTAAATCGGCCGGCAGCCCCCCGTCCTCCCAGTGGAGCTCGCCGGCCGCCGCCGCGGGGCCCCTCTCCTCCTCGTCGGGACCGGGCCCATCGGCGGGCAGCGGCAGAGGGTAGTCCGTGGTCTTCTCCAGCGAGTCGCTCATCTTCTACGCCGTGGGCCCGTCGGCGGGGGCTCGCGCTGCCGCGACGTGCACCTGCGCTGGTGTACAGATAGAAAGCCCTGCGGTTTCTGCCTGTAACAGTCGTGCTGCTCTGCGCTGTGGATTCTGTTTTTTCCTGTGCCGCTCATACTTCCTATTCCTCTTCAATGAGGAACATGCAGCACGCATGTAGCTGCTCGTTTCTAGACACTTCCTCTTCTAGCGCTGCGCTCGTTTCCCCGAAGTTACCAGATTTTCCTTTTTTCTCTCCAACCACAGCGTTGGCCTCCGTCGGACGCCAACGCGCAGAAGTGGTCACATGCTGCACACACGCTTTAAGAAGCATGCGTTTTTCACTTCATGTTTCACGGTCACCTGTTGGACATCACTCCATGCTCCTGACTGGGACAGAACTGGGTTCAGTCAAAAGAAGAGTGTGACCGTGTGTGTAGTGCCAAGATCAATCAGTGTAGTGTCACTCTTGCTCCTCCCTGCTTCTGCTTCTACAGGACTGCAGGTGGAAATCGGCCTTAAACCAGCCGCCATGTTTTACAAGGGTCACAAGTTTAAATGTTTTATAGCATTTTCTATTACATCATTACTACTTTATTGTGATTTTCCATTATTTTTGTTACTACATAATAATACTGTATTTTTTCTTAATTGGTACTATACTTTTATACTATTCAAGTTTAGTGTCTTTGTTATTATATTTAGATTAATTTCCATTGTCTACACAAAATAATAAGTAATAATAATGTAAACATAAATATCTGTTTCAGTTCAGATATCTATTATGTTTACATCTATAATGCATTTACTGTATTATTTAATACCCTTAAATTTTTTTTAACTTTTTCAGAGATGTTATTCTGTCTCAATCATATTTTATTTAATTGCATTTTATATATTATAGCTCCAATAAAGCTGCTTGGGGAGCTCATAGCTGTCCTGCCGTATCCTCCAAAAATGTGCAGCCTTTTGGTTGTTTTCTTAATCATACATGATGAATTTATCATGTTAAACCCTCACCAGGCCAGAAACCGGACGCCTGGGCCGAGACAGCGCCGTGACGACGCAGCGGTGTCTCAACCTCTCCACTGGGGGGCGATGTTGTGTCATTGATGATGAACCAACACAAGAAACTTAGGAATCAACTTACTTCCTGTTTGACTGTTTTGACAAACTTGGACACGGCCTGTTTCCTAGCAACGCTAGACCATGTCTCTATAAAGGCTAAGCTAAGGTGCGATTATGGAACTTTTATTTGGAAAAAATACGGAAGTCATTTATAGTTTAAGTGACAAAGGAACAAATTGGTGGGGAAATATTTACATAGAATCAAGTAAGCACATGGTTACATTATCTACCTGTACATTATCTTACATAACATTTAACGTTAGCCTGTTAACGGTGTTTGATGTAATCACGTGACCAGATGGCGTCAAACCACCTGAACCTGTTCTCTCAGGTTTCTCATCCCAGGTTCACACCCCGTTTGTGTGAAGGCGGAAATGCGTTTTTTTTTTTACCTTTCTCCAACCCGCGCGTGCTGGTTTGTCATAGTGGCGTCGGCCATGCGTATGTTGTGCGGTGCAGCATGCAGGAAACACCTCAGACTTCCTCTTGCTGCAGCGTCAGAGAAGCGAGTCAGTCGCCGCGAGCCTCTTCACAGCTGCTATGGTGTGAACGCAGTGTGAATCAGAAGCGGACGCAGCATGAAGCCTTACCTGTGCTCCACCTTACTTCTCTGGCTCGGTGTGTTCATGGACTGCGGTAAGTGGCTCTTTTTTATTCTTAGAGTTGATGTGGCAAAAAATATCTCAACTACTTAATTTAAAACTGAAGCGGGATAGAGATGAAATGATAAAGGGCCCGGCTGGTGTCAATTTCAACATAGGACTAATTATTATTATTATCAAAGAAAATAACTATATTAAAAGACTAAAGATATTAACTAGAACAAGCGTTTAACTTGTAAACTTATCTGTATACATCTGATCGTTTTCAAGACTAATTTTATAAAATGGCACATGGTTATCAAACTTGTTTTGTCTGTGGCTCATAATTCGTGATTTTTTTTTAGTTTATTTAGATTTGATAAAAGGAGTCCAACAGTTTAGTTATTAGGCTTCATGAAACTTGAATTGTTTCAGCGATTGTGGTTCAACAGGCTTGAACAGGCTCCTGTTCTCACTCAATGAAGTCATGTAGTTTTCCCACACTGTAAAAAGTGAGTTTCTTGCAGTGTGCTTTGGCCTAATGTATGCAAAGGCCGGACCCTGCGCTAATGCAACATGACGAACACTTACATTTGCAGGATTGAACTGACTTTATCAAGCGTGTTTTGCATCTACTCCACTCAGGAGAGGCCCAGGTGATGACTGAAGTGCCGGTGGGGCCTCTGTACCGCGTGGAGGGCTCTCCCCTCATCATCTCCTGCAATGTGAGCGGCTTCGCCAGAAAGCTCTCGCAGAAACAGTTTGAATTTCGCATCAAGAAACCTGCAAAACCAGTTGAAATCAACATAATCAGCAGTGAAGACAACTTCTTTGCCTATGCCATGTATGCAGACCGCGTGAGGAACAAGGACATAACTCTGGAATACGTGAACGCAAACTCAGTCCTCTTTAAAATAGGAACCCTACAGAAAGATGACGAAGGGGAATACGAGTGTACTGTACTCAACAAAGAAGGCAGTTACAGAGGAACCTACAGCGCTGTGATCACAGTTAAAGGTACCGTAAGACGCCATCATTACACCTACAAACCACTAGATGTAACAACAGCTGTGTGAGCGTCATGTCTTTGTCTGTTCTCTTAGTTCTGGACAATTCCCTCAGTGTCTCATCAAGCGAACCCGCAACGTTGGACTTGAACGAAGGCGACCCGCTCGCTTTGACATGCCAAGCCTCCAGCAACACCATCCAGCACACCCACCTGTCCTTCGCCTGGTACCTGCAGGCGCCGGGCGAAGACGCTGCTCGGACCATCGTGACTCTGGACAAGGACTTCGTGCTGAGCGCGGGCCAGGAGTTCGACGCGCGCTTCCGAGCGGGACACATACGGTTGGATAAGGTTGGAGAGGCTGAGTATCAGCTGAAAATGGATGAGCTGCAGGTGTCGGACCGCGGGAGGATCTACTGCCACGCTCACGAGTGGGTCCAAGACCCTGATCGCTCCTGGTACTGTGTCACCGACCAGAAGTCAGGGGAAACACAAGTGAATGTCAAAGCCAGAGGTTCGGAGCAATTAATCAGCTGATGTTTCCTCCCACACGTCATTTTGATATTTGTCATAAATTATTATTTGTTCTATTTCTAGAGGTGGAGTCAGACACGTCGCCTCTGCTGGTGAGGATCACAGCACAGCAGTCGGTTCTGTACGAGGGGCAGGGGCTGTCCCTGACCTGCAGCATCGACACACCGGACCTGGAGCAGAAGTTCTTCTCTGTCGCCTGGCTCTGGGGAAACGTCTCGCTGGCCACGCTGGGCCCCACGGGCGTTCTGAGCGTGGGGCCGGACTACAGGTCCCGAGAGAATGAAGGCGAGCTCAGGGCCTCTCGATCCGGCCTCAGAGATTACCGTCTGGTACTGATGCCCGTCAGAACTACAGATCACGGAGAATATACCTGTCGAGCCTGGCCTCAGGAGAGAGGGCAGGACGGACGCTTTGTTCAGGGTGGAGCCCAGGACTCCAAGCCCCAGCTGGTCAGCATTTCTGCATCGGGTCAGTCAAGAATGGATCATTTTATTTGAATAATGTTAGTTTAATATATTAAGTAGGATTTTGTTTCCTCCTCTCTTTACAGAAAGCGGGATTACTGTTGAAATGCAAGGCAACTTCACTGTTAACGAGGGCGACAGGCTGAAGCTCACCTGTAAAGTGGGCGGAGTCAAGGGCCAGCTCTCCGTCACCTGGCTGCACAAATCGGCGTCCGCGCCGGCGGCCGCGTTTGCCGACGTCATCAGCCTCAGTCAGGAGGGAGTGGCGGAGAAGGGGGCGGAGTTCAGGAGCCGCAAGGTGAGAGCAGAGCGTCCGGCCGGTGACGTCTTCACCCTGGAGCTCGATGAGGTCACGCCGTCCAGCTCGGGCGTCTACCAGTGTGCTGTGTCTGAATGGAAGACCAACAGTAAGACCAACAGCCAGTCACAAACCAAGACTGTGACTGTGACTCCTATAGGTAAGATGAACACACTGATGCAACCGTTTGCCTGCATGAAATCAATACTATTTGCATCTAATGGCAACTTTTGGGGTTTTTCTTGATTTCTTTTAACATTTGCTCTCAGATAAGTTTGCGAAGGTGTCTCTGAAAAGTCGCAACAGCAGAGTGACCCTGGGGGAGAACGTGGAGCTGATGTGCCGGGTCACGGGACCCCGCATGCCCGTCACCGTGACGTGGAGCCTGCAGCGCGACGGCACCACCCCCGATAACATCCTGACGCTGTACTTCGACGGCTCCATCAGCTGGTTCGGGAGCCACCAGCGGTACCAGCTGCGGGTGGAGAACCAGAAGAGCCAGGTGGTCCACTACCTGCTCATCACTGGGGCGACCTACAGGGAGGCGGGCGCCTACCAGTGCAGCGTGTCGGTGTTCCTGCAGAACGCGCACAGGAAGCTGCCTCCGTCCAACCTGCTGGCCGTGGTGGTGCAGAAGCCAGGTGCTGAGCTCTCGGAGCAGCATGGGATCGGGTTTAGGCCTCATTAACACATTAACATAACACTGACTTCCTCTTGCTCTCCAGTCTACGACCTTCGTCTCGCAGAGAAGGAGCAGCAGCAGCTGAGCGTCATGGAGGGAGAGGACGTGGAGTTCAAGTGCAGCGTCGTCTCCGACCCGTCCAACCCGCTTCCCTTCTACAAAGTAGCCTGGTTCTACTCCGGGCCCGGCTCCTCCGAGAGCAGCGTCTCCCTGGTGGAGCTGGATCACATGGGCGTGCTGAGGTTCCCGGAGAACCAGGCGCTGCGCGGCCTGCAGGGGCGGCTCCATCTGTCCCGACCCGCTCGCAGCAGCTTCCTCCTGAGCATTCAAAGGGCCCGCGAGGGGGACGGCGGCAGCTACCAGTGCCGCGCCGAGCTGTACCAGCAGGACCCCGAAGGCGTCTGGCAGCAGGAGGCGGCCGACAGCGGCGGCCCGGTGGAGCTGTCTGTGAATGTTACAGGTAAAGTCGGGCGAGTTTAGCAGTATCGTGTTAGTTTTCATCAGTTTGCTGGTGCTACGCAACTACACGAGTTATGACTGTGCATCAGCAAAACCCCAGTTTATCTATGTTGGCCCTGAGGTTTTGTGGTTTTGTGCTGCTTCTACATTTTTGTGTGCCTCTGCTGCATTTGTTCCTCTTTACTGCTTCTATTAACGTCAGTGTTTGTACTGGTTCGTAATCAGCTTCCTCAGACTTCTCACTATCGCTTAGTTTAAATGAAAACAAATGAAAGTTGTCTTGGTTAGTTTGTTTAAAATCAAAGTATAATTTAGTGTGTTTTTTTTTCACTTTTATGCTTTTCCTCTCCAGAAAACAACCTTCTCCTCAAAATGGAGGAGTCTGAGATGAACGTGACCAGCGACTTCACGATCCCCTGTAACATCGACCGGCAGTCCAGCAACGACTCTGAGTTCCAGGTCACGTGGTTCTGGCAGAGCAGGGACGACGCGAAGCCACGCCCCATCTTCACCTCCCGCAGAGACTCCACCCTTCAGGACAGGTCTGGGAAGGATTTCCAGCTCAGGTTTTACCGCCCGCTCTCAAACCAGTTCAGCCTCTCAGTCCTGATGCCAGGGCCTGCAACCAGCGGCCTCTACTTCTGCGAGGTGGAGGAGTGGCTGCCATCTTTGTCCCGCAGTTGGAGAAAGGTTGCAGTGGAGAAGTCAAAGTCTCTGACTATTAATGTCCAAACAGACGGTGAGCCTCACTTTCAGCACGTCGTCATTAACACATTCCCTCCACAAGTGCATCCCTCATTAATGTGTGTCTGTCTCCTCTGTGCAGCCCGGGCCTCCTCTGATGCTGTTTGCATGTCAGTTGCCTGGATTGGGGTACTCGCCGCTGTTACTGCACTCTCGCTGCTGGCTGTATTAGGGCTGGCGCTCAAGATGTGTTTGTGCAGCGTCTCGGGAGGAAAGAAGGGAGCCCAGTCTCTGTGGGCAGAGCAACTGCCTCTTGACACCAAACCAGGTGCAGAGGGTTGAACCTCCCCCGACAGGAGAGGAGGCTGTAGGGGAGGACGGGGGAGGGGGGGCTCTAGTGCTTTTTTTAAATGTGCTTGTACAGTAATGTATGCAGTGATGTTTTATAATTTAAAGTGTACAGATTTTATACATTTTTTATAGAAAGTTTGATAATTGTTTTTTAGCGATGGCTTTGTTTTATGAATTAATTAATTAATTAAAATGGCCCTTTTTGTCCAACCACTCGTGGTGGACTGTCGAGTTCACCTACAGGACAAAAGCAACTTGTGTCAGCTCAGCTCGTCTCTGGGAGCAGCTCACGCAGATGTGTGGGAATATCTGAAGCTTCTCTGAGTTGGACGGCGGTGTGTCAGACAGGAAGTGCTCTGCGGCTTCCTGTCTGTGTTCTGTGACTCATTTGCAGACGAAGTCGCTGTATTAACAAAAAGGTCACGAGCGAAAAGATCAGCTACCACAAACAGGATCCTTGCCCTCGTTATGGACGTGCCGTGATAAAGGTTGCACAAGGTTTTCTGCAACTGAGGATACGTCATAGACGCCATACTGTGCCTGAACCTGGTTGCACCACTTCACTTCTTACAACAGCGTTGTGACGCATCCGCGCCTCGAGGGGCGTGTGTGGGCTTGAGTGAGTGAGTGAGTGAGTTTGTGTTGCAAAACCGACCAGGTTTTTAGACATTTGGGCCTAAAATGAAAGCAACGACAGTGATGTTTTGAAGCGGGTTGTTCAGTATCTACAGCGTAACGGCTGAGCGGCCAGAGGCCTGAATGCCTCCGACCCGGGGGCTGCTGCACCATCATGCGATAACGCACCAGTTTTCCCCCAGTTCTCCAGGGAGGCGCAGCAACAGCATGGCTCCTTTTACTCTCCTTTTGTATCTCTCCCACAACATCGTCCTCTACAACATTGGACGGCGGGCAGTAATGAAATCAAAACAAAGGAAGCAGAAAGTAGTCTGGCTGTGCCTCGCTCCAGCGCTCCGTGCATCAGCCCTATCAATGTTTAACACTCCATCTGTGTAAGAGGCAAGAATAGAATCCATTTCTTCCTTTTACTCGTGAGCAAACAGGCCGAGGCACTGGAATACACCCGTACAAAGGAAAGCACTTGTCCGATGGGTGTACGCCAGCGATGTACGACCAGGGGTAAAACAATGGTTTGCTGAAAGTGCAGGCGGGAGCTGGAGACTGGAGGGCACGCTGCAGCTCCCTGGCCTCCGGAGGGAGCGCCGCCGCTGCAGCTTCGCTCCTGAACCGCACCGGCTCCTCTCGCCTAACTTTACTGTAATTCCGCTGCTTTGCGTTGCCACGGCAATGCCCATCGGAGTAAACAAAGGGACGTTGAATCTGGGCGCTCGATCGATGCCTGTGCCTCTGCAGCGTGGGCTGGACGCGCCGGGGACCAACTTGGCGGCTTTCTGTCGCCCTTCGCCTCAATGAGGTGCGAGATCAGCTGCTGTTGTATGTGAATCCAAAGTTGTTTTCTTTCCAGCGCTTGTATGCGTTGGGAGGCGTTTAGGTTCCAGCTTTCCAGCGCGACGCTGGACGCTGGACGCTGGACGCTTTCCGCTGGTTTTCGCCGATTCTGTGATCTGACTCCAGATCTGATTTGGCTCCAGCGCGACGCACTGTCCTTCGTCTGCCATGAACTGGATCCGTGGAGCCGGCGTGCGATTGTTTTACAAGATCTAAGACCGCAGCTCCGTCGAGAGGGCGGACGTTGCAGCGAAGGTCGCGCGGCATTGATTGTAGTGATGGCAGCATTATAGATGTTTGTGGTTAAAGCAGCAGCGACAGATTCACAGGAAACGAACAGGCGGTTTATTTGTGTCAAAACAACGTCCGTTCTCGCGCTTGGATTCGGGCCAATGGAGCCACAGGCTGACGTTGTGCTTCCTGTCGGTCCGGTTTCTCTGTGCACCTGCATTGGTTTCAGGTCCAGCTTCTTCAGCAGAACCAGGTCTCACTGCAGAGACGTTGAGGTGGACGTTTGTCACCTCCTGATGACGCCGACTGATCCTTTAATGGTCGGCAGCAGCATCGCATTGTGACAGCATTAACCCGATGACAACATTTGACACACACACACACACAATATACAGCGGCGGTGATCAAAGCTAGCCCGGCTCACCCTCTGGTACCGGGATAATGTGTCCTGGCAGAGGAGGGGAGAGAGACACTAAACTACCATCTGCACTGATTACGTAAGGCCTGAAATCTGAAAGTGTTCTCTGAAGCACTTGTTGGCCTCCCCTCCCCTCCCCTCACCTCCCCTCACCTCACCTCCCCTCACCTCAGCTCACTGAATCTCCTCACTTACACCCTCAGCCGCTCTCTCTCCGCTCCCTCATGGCCCCGTTCCTGCCTTTGATATTCTCTTTTCTCGCAAGGAGAAAGGACGCGGGATTGACAGATCCACCCCCCCACCCCCCCTCCTCCATCTCATCTCTGTCTCTCCATATCAGCCTTATCACCTGTCAGCACTAGAGAGAGCCATTGCTCCTCGTGAGTCAACAGGTTAAGTCTGAGCGAGGGCGAGTCGAGGGTGCTCGTCGTCGCTGAGAAATGCTCGTCCTCCGCGTGCACTTGTTGAAATGAGGTCTCTTGGTCCTCAGTGAGAAAGCCTGTGTGTGTGTGTGTGTGTGTGTATGTGTATGTGTGAGAGAGAGAATGGAGTGAAAAATGTCGCCAAAGTTGGGAAGTTACCTACGGTGGTGACGTTTTAATGTGCACGCTGTCACCTGGAATGAACGTTGGGAAGTGTGAGCGACAGCCGGGCCCTTTCATGCCAACGCCTCATTTGTACAAACCCCCCCCCCCCTCCCGGCGCACAACTACACCGGCACACGAGTCTCTAAACTATTAGGAGCTGTCTGACTCCTCTTGTTGAGGCCTGATCGTGGTCCCCAGGGACCGGTGCCGGCTGGTGGAAGGAGCCGGAGAGTCCAAAATAAAAACAGCTTAAATGGTGCAATATGAAGTAATAGCCTGCTCCGCCGCGTGCCGGGGGAGCGCTCCACACACACACTCGCTCGTCTCTCTCCCCTCACGTAGCGCAGGACGCTGCGGAGTCGTTCCAGCCCGCGTTCCTCCCCGTCGTCAACTTTCAGGGGTCTCACCTGCGCGGGGGAGACGAGGGCTGCTGTAATTACTGCGGCGCGTTTCAACGCACGCGTTAACGAATGTGTCAGAGCTGGATCTGTCCAGGCCTCGATCCAGCGGAGCCGCGCTTCGCCCGCCCATTCTCTGCAGAGCGCGAAACGTTTCCATCCGTCTGACGAACAAGATCTAGATTCCGTTCGTTTGGGGGATTAAGTGCAGCACACTTTCCGGAGCGGATGGAATGACAACAAACGCGCTGCCTGTGTTTATACAGAGGCTGCTGCCTTCCTTGGGCTTGAGCCTCGCAGCAACATCTGCCCATTATCAAAGCTGGAGAATCCGCAGGAATTATTTAGACAATCCCAAATAGATGTCAGTGAAGAGCGGGTGCCGGTGAGTCCAGCACGACCCGTGTTCTGTGTGGTTATGTGATGCGGGCTTCCACTTTTTTCATTTAGCACAAGCTGTGAACTTTCATGGGGGAGGAGATGGGGGACACGACCACTAAGCCGCCTCCATGCCCACAGCTGGACGTTGGACTTTATCTGATTCTGATACGGACCGAGCTGCGGCACAAGAGGCCTCTGAGCCGAGGAAAGCTTCCAAAACACACACACACACACACACACACACACACACACACACACACACACACACACACACACACACAGCAGTCTAAGGTCTCGTGAATCCTCACCTCCACCACAGAGGTTCTGGTGGACAATCGGTGCTTTGATGCTCACGCGTCTCTTTGCTGAGCGTCGACTGTGTTTTCTGTCTTCCCTCAAACTGTCACGGAAACAAGAAGTGAGAAACTTTCATTGGCTTCGCATCCAGCTCCTCCAGCCTTTGTGGATTTACTGGATTTGACTGCGTTCCCAAATTACACAGGACAGACTAAAGCGAAGAGCAGCTCAAATCAGACAGATCCGTCGAACAAACACGAGCAATCTGATCGTCTTTGCTGCCTCTCCCCCAGATTAGCTCTGCACATTTGAGTAGCTGCGCCGCGCCACCGCGACGCCACCTTCCCCCCCTGCGGCGAGACAATTGCGCGTTCGCGCGCACCGGCGTTTTAGGTGCCGGGCTCCGGCGTGCGCGCGCGCGACGACTCCTCAGCGCCGTCGGAGCACTTTATTCACGCCGCGCCGCCGCTTGTGACAGCTGCCTCGCCTGTGACTAAGACGCCCACTGTACGCCGGTGAGCCCACGTCTTCATTAGCAGCGGTTTAAACGCCGTCGCCCCGCCCCCCTCCTCCCCCATCCCCCCTTTCTCCCCGTCACCGGCGACGACGCTCCGCTGCGCCCATCACTTCCCATCAGCGCCGCTCCGCGTGTGAGCGGCTCCCCCAACTGCTGTTGCACTAATTCACGTTGCTAATTTGCTGACAAACGCTACAGTTCCACCAAGTGGCGGGCACATTTATAAGACGGCGACGTTCACGGGGCCATAAAAGCTGCCGCGCGCAAACAAGCAATTTGACTTAGTCATGTAGCGCTTACACTTTATTGACTTTTAATTTTATTATAGGAATATTGAAATGAGGCCGACGTGGTAACTCACAGGTTACCACGTGGATGTCAAATATTTACTTAACAACCTCAACTGAAACAGAGGGCCTGATTACCATCCTCCTTTCAAGTCACCCCTTGGCTGCCATGGTAACCAACTTCTTGTGAATATTAACAGAAGAAAAATGTTTTTATAATGTAAATGAACCAGTTATGACTGACATTTTTCCCCACTGCTTCTGATGCGTGATCCTTATTAGTGCTTTTTCGGTGACACTGGAATTCGCTCCGTGATGGTCGTCCGGTCAAATCCAGGTAACCACGGAACGTGAGGCCGGATGACTTCATCTGTCTCCCCCCCGCTCGCTCCCCTGCTCCGCTCCTGAGCATGTGGTTGATGGGGTTTGAGGCGGGCAGGCCTGTCACACGCCATCAGGGCTCCAGCGTGACGCGGGCCCCGCGGGCAAAGCGGTGGTCTGGGTCGCATCCGCGTGAAGGTACGCCGCTTTTTTCTGCTCCACGGAACAACCAGGTTCAAAGTCGAGATGGAGGTAATGAGAGGTCCCATGATACTTTTATGACACGCTTTCTTTTATTTATTACCTCTGCATAATTACATACAGTACATCACAGGAGCTGCTCTTTTTTTACTCCATTTGCGGACTGCAACCTTGAATTACAATTAGAAAGGCACCCGGCAGGCACAAACACTACATGCACAACCTACTGCACTTGGTGCCGCTTGCTTCTTTCTGAATTGTGTCCCGCTAATGAAGTGCTGATGGTTACTGTACTTACGCTGTGATGGATTACTGTGAACTCTTTCATAAATCATCATCTTCCTTCTTTTCATCTCACTACTCAAAGGGGGGACGAATTTGAGTGCAGGACAGAAAATGGATGGTGCAGAGGAACGTCTGAATCACTCTGCACCTCTGGCTGCACTGCAATCAGAGATGTGAAAGCGTGTGATTTTTTTTCCCCCAGCTGATTGAAAACATCTCTGATTGGGGTGTGGCCAAGACTGCAGCAGGCTCCATAGTCCCATCCATGGAGAGAATTTCAATGGCAGTTTTATTTCTGTGATTAATTCAGTTTTATTCTCAATGGACCCAAATAACGCAGGAAACCTGTCCCGGACAATTATTGTACACTTAAGCTAATTCTTAAGTAAGTACAAGTCCAAGGAAGTATAAGTACAAATCATTTTTAGCATTTATTAACCTGTTTACAATAGAGATAGAGACGCCTGCAGCAGACAATATAAGCAATCAGCCTCTGATGCACCAAAAGCAGGTAGTCTGACACATCCGTCTCGCTTTTGTTACCACGTTTCCACACACAAGGCTATTTGCAGTGAAGCTTATAAGTCCTCGAGGGTCTCGAGGGTCAGTCATCAACAGACGCTGTCCTTTCCCAGTATATTTAGCTCAAGAAACAAGAAAAGCCGGGCTCTTCAGACTGTGGCGGTAAAACGAGCGGGAACGGCTGAGATCCGGGTTTTCCTGCGCGTCTTTCATCCCCGGCATCTCCCCGCCACAGCAGGCCCATTAGGCGTCATGAGGCGGTGTGCAGTAATTGGTATTTCTGTCGGTAAGCAGCTTCTTTATCCCCGAGCTGAGCCCCACGCTGCGCTGGAGACCGTCTGATATCAGAGCTGCAGAGAACACATGACTGAACCTGTACAGCGATCGACTTATCAGTCAGATAAACACCTCCGAGGATGAGCAACCTCCAATACTGACAAAATTTAATTAGACATTCTGTTAGGAGATGCTTGATTCGTTTGGTTTTGCCCCTGTCTACCTTTTTTTAAAAATATGATAAACATTAAGCATGAATAATCGATCAAAACGGCTAATAGCTGTTGCCGACTCAGCAAGATGACCCTAACCCAGCTGGAGGGGCGTTCATGCGTTACTGTTGAAAAAAAAAAAAAAAAGCTCCGTATCATCAAAACTGCCAGCTCACTTTACACAAACAGCGAGCGAGTGGTTGCGCTTTGATGTGGTAATAAGTGTTTTGATTTCATTCACAGTCATTTAAGAGCATGTGCTAAGAAGAGCAGGGATGCAGTGGGAGTCCTGGGGAAGGAGGCTAAGCCTGGGTTTACATCAGTCCATGGATGATGTGCATTAAAATCCATAGGTGATGGGTGAACACGCAGCGCACAAGTGTATTAACTTATTCATGAGTGCGTTCGTTCGCAGTGTTGCGAGTCGGCTGCATGTGCAGTGCGTTGTTGCCGGAGAAGCCAGTGTTTCCACCGGCAAAAATATAATGGAAGCCTTGAAGTGACTTCATGCTGTTTATATGTTTGATGGCTCATCGAGTCAAGTTTGTCAGTGAGAATCCAATTAATTAATCTCCTGAGCGTCCTGTAACATTTACGAATCCTGGAACTAATATTCTCTGCTCGAACCAATTTCACATAATTTGATCCTCTTGGTTCCAAATGTCCTCATGATTTATAAAGACGGTGTGCTTTTCAAGTATTTCTTTTTTAAACATTACAAACACTAATCATTTTACTTGAACACCTCTAAAAGTTGAATCTGAAACCCACGAGTGTTTCACACAAATTGCTCTGCACGGAGGGGCTCCCAGTTTCTTTTGAATGAGGTTTGTTTTGCGCGAGATTGAATTTGCTCACACTCAACAGATGTTCTTATGAGCCTCTATGTAATTCTATATCTTTGCTGCATCTCTGCCTCCACAGAACACTGTTGTTGCAGCCATTAGGAACAAAGACGCAGCTCTGCGAGGCCCGAAGGCCGCGAAAACGCACGAATGTGTTCCAGGAAGAGTTTTGCATTGGAGACTGGGTTTGCATCAGAGGCAGCGTTTTCCATAGCAGGTGGATTGCGTGCGTGTGTGTGTGTTTGTGTTACTGATGAATATGCAACTGTGTTTGTTTAAGTGAGTGAAGTGCATGACTCAGCCCGAGGTAGGACGGCAGCTCGTGTTTCCTCTGCTTGGCAGGCAGCAGAGATAAGCTCGGACTGACCTGATCATTTAAGAAGCCCCGGGCGTCTCCCGCTGCCAAACAACACGCACATCCAGCTCACAAATCCTTATCTGTCAGCGCTCAACTTTCATCTGTCTGCGCCGATTGATGATCAGCGCTCAGATCGTCCGATTCAAACTAAGAAATGTAACTAATTAGCTTGTATCGTGACATATTCGCTACGCGGCGCCGGCTCATTGTAGCAGAAATAAGACAATAGCGGCGACGTGGGCGCCGACATTGCGGTGGTTATTATGAGCCCCCGCGATAACAAACTCTTATCTCACCGCTTTCACCGTGCGACTTGTGCACCGGCACCGTCAATACTTCAATGTGACCTTTAACAGGATTTAATACTCGTGTCCTTGAGAGCGTGACACACTCGGTTATTCCGTCTCAGCTTTCGCCGACAGTGATGATGATGTCACACTGTTCTTCTCTGCTGCCGCAGACATAAGCACACAAGTTCACGGCCTTGCTGGGCTTTTTTTTTTTTCTTTCCGATTCTCTGGGTTTAAAAACCTGCTCAAGGACTCTAAGGAAGGCGTGTTCAGAAAAACAGCGACTCCTTCTCATTTGAATGTAGTTGGTGCCTGCTTTCATTTAGAGCGTGTTTTAATTAGAGAAGTCCATCGTTTCAAGTATTAAATCATGTAATGGTGGTAGCAGACTCACTGCTTCTAGCACCTATGCTAAATTGAGCTAACCACCTGCTGGCGGTGGCTCACTAGCTCTTGGCAGGAAATCTATGCATATAAATATATATGTGTATTTCTAAATCGACACCTATCAATAGGACAAGAGCGAACTCAACTCTCTGAAAGGTGTCCTGAGAAAGTGGCTCAGACTGTTTCACACCATAAGATTATATATGAATTAAATCAACCACAGTGTCTCCTCCTTTTGTTTTGTCTTAAACAATGTTCAAGCCTGTTGAACTTTAATCACACATATTTGTTGTAGCAATAACACAACTCACAGAATCCTGCACAGGAACACCTTGAAAGACAACAGGATAAGAAAAACCTGTTCTCCCCCACTTTATCACAATGCCTCTGAGGTTAAGGTAATCCAGCAGTAGAAGCTTATAGTAATCTTATAATTATTATTTAATGTGTCGTGAACTGGTCGGGAGCAGAGTAATGTGTGTTGTGTTCCTGGACTGTAGGGGGAGTCACTGAACAAACCTGGCGCCCCTGGTTGCTGGTTCTCTTTTAACTGCTCAGTCATTTCTTGATTTCACTGCCTCCTCAGTATAATGAACTCTTATTATATAACCAACAACGGGGCTTGTTTATTCCTTGGCTTACATAAATTATGTAGTGGAACATGTATAATGTACAAATTAATAAGATATACAAAGTACTGAAGGGGGCTGACGAGTAAACACTGTGATACTTGTGTGTCACCTTCTCTTAAAAGTGATAACAAGTGCAGCCCCCTCTTTTGTGTGCAGAGGTGTGATTCAGTAATCTGGTGGTGTATTAACTGTGCCTCCTAAAGCCTCTTTTGCCCACATGCTTCCTTTTCCAGCCATGACTCACGTCAGCTTTATGAGCGCGTGGCGAGGACGACTTACCTTGATCTGCATACACAACGCAAGCGCTGGCGTTAAGTGTGACCATGAGAAGCAAATCATGATTTTCAACCTGGAGTTGATAGATAGCATCTTTGCTTTGTTGTTGCTGCCCAGCAGCCAAAAGGACAAGTCTGCGCCTGTGAGGGAGGATGATGAAATGCGGCCGGTGTTTTGGGGAGTAAAGCATCTTCAAAGGTGCCTGAGCTCACCTTGATGCATTTGTTGTCATTGTGTGTGTGTGTGTGTGTGTGTGTGTGTGTGTGTGTGTGTGTGTGTGTGTGTGTGTGTGTGTGTGTGTGTGTGTGTGTGTGTGTGTGTGTGTGTCCGTGTCCAGTGGGCTACGGATGAATAATGCATGATGTTCAGCTGTGTCTTTCAAATTGGACAACACCCATGTAATCAAGACGAGCGACACGGAGACAGAAGTGGAGCCGCGATTGTGTGAACCTCGGTAAAATTACGCTCTAAACTAAAACTCCCAGGAAATTAGCCGAGCTGCATGCGGCGAGCCAGCGAGTGTACACAGCTGCCTGTCGCCATGACGCGGGAGGATTTTCATCCACGCCGCTGCCAGGAACTGTCATAATTGCGTCTGACTTCTGTTGTTGTACACTGTGGCCTGGTGGCTCCGCTTTTGACGACGCCGGTGTATGTGAACACCTGGTGTAACGCGGTGTAATAATACGCCGGCTGGGTGAAAGCGTCCATTGTTACTCAGACGCTCGACTATTCGTTCACCTCAACGAGAAGCCTTTAATTGCCGCGTTCAGTCAGAGTCACCATGAGCAATTAAAAGAAGAGGCTGCGTCTTCCAACCATCTGTCAGCGGAGGATGATGAACATTATGTGGCGTTTAATGCAGACTCAAGTGTGCTGTAATTCGAAAACAGCGGACTTAAATAAACATATAGTAACGGAGTGAAGGCACCTGCGGAGGCAGACACGTTCACGCTCGGCTAATTACCGCAGACCCCGGACCCCGGCGTCGCTGAGCGGCTTCATCCAAGCGGATGCACATGTGAGCTTGGCTAAGATTACAACAGAGAGCCACATATAAAAATAAACACGCAATCAGACGCGGGTACATATAATTATCATGTAATCATTGTAATCAGCTTTTCAACTGGAGGGGGGGAAAAGAGAAATATAATGTAATAATAGCAGAGAAATATGAAGAGGGGAGAAAAAGTCTATGGAAGCTCAGATAGGAGGCAGAAAAATTGGTAGCTTGACAGCCATTTCATATTAATACCCTACATTAGGAACCCCTATGATGAATAATTAATCTGCTGGAAAATGTAGTGACTTGTGCTCCTGTCAGGCTAATGCAGTGCAAGATAAAGCCCGGTGAATGTACACAGCCTCGGCTGGAAGTTGGGCCTCAGCCCGGTTGCTGGTCGGTGACTCGGCCCGCCCTCAGTCCCACGTAGGAGAGTGGCAGCCTCCGCCCCGGCTGGTCCCGGCTGGAGCGGCGCCGTCCGCCGGCTGTCCGTCAGGCCGCTGACAGGCCGGGCCCACGGCGCGTGCAATATGCCGGCTCGGCTTCTGTCACTGTACATTTAACATGCACGCGGACCGACGACACGGAGACAACAGGATCGGGGCGCGACACGCCGGCTCTGGGTCTGTCCCTGTTCACGTGTGACTACACAAGAGTTCCAGGGATCTTGTACTGATGTTTAATTCATATGAGCCCGGATCACACAATAGCTCCGGTCTGACAAATGTTAGCTGAAATGTTAAACCTCTGTTCTATGTTTATCTTCCCCCACCTTTAGTCATCTGGATCATTTCCACATCCTGCCGTGCTCTGGCTCTGCTATGTCTCACTGCTCTTACAGGCTCCTTAGAATAAACATCGCCAGTGATTTCTGATTTCGTCAGAAAAAAGTGCCGTCGTTTACTTATTCTATTCTAATCACAGTATCCTATGAGCACCCTGTGCCTTGCTCAACAGCCAAAATGTGTGTTTTGTGTGGTACAGCTACTGTGGAGAATAAAGTTTGTTGCTTTTTCACAGGTTGTGCAGAGCCAAAAAATAAAGAAATAAAAATAAAAAAAAAATACTCCACTATTCAGGGAAAATGTTAAGAAATGTCAGCTTGGCTTATGTGCACAGCTCAGACACCGGCTCTCCAGGAAGTGGAGTCCATGTGGAGACAGTGCACCAAGCAGGAACCGTGCACAGCTGACTTTAGTTAACATTTTAGATATAAACCCCAGCCAAGTGTGCTGACAGGGGAGCTGAGAATCCGGCCTCTGGGGCACAGCCCTGTCCAGAACCATCCCATCCGGGCTCTGTTCTGTTTAGTACGTCCAGGATTATTACAACTGTACTTGTAGTTGTAGCAATGATGAAGTACGTGTGATTAAACTACCATTTTTACGCCATGTCGGTACATCCTGTACATCCTGAGGAAGCCGACGGTTTCCTTTGGTGTGCATGCGTGTGTTAATACATTCGTCCTCGTGTGTAAATTGCTTCTATACACTCCTTGGGGTAATTCTCACACATTCATGTGAGACTAAAAACGACGAACAGAGGGATTCAATCATTTATTCCGATGCTTTGGGGATGATGCATGAAAACGCGCATATGATGAAATCTCTCGCTCAGCCGAGCTGCGTAACCTTGCTGACACCAGCTCAACAGATAAACCTGTGGGCTACTAAATAATTAGATTTTTCTTTTTTTTAAATTAACAGGTTCGTGCAAGCCGCGCACGGAGCACAACCGTTGCGAAGGACACCGGTACAAATGATGTGATGATCAAGACTTTTTCTGAGTGATGGACCCTGTTATAAAGTGCACACAATGCAGACTCCTCTGTTTCCATGGAGACCTATTATGATCCCGAGCAGCCACTATACTTTCAAACATTCCTCAGAAACCTTCCGTTTCTCCCCCTCTAACCAAATACACTCGTGGACATATTCCAGCGCTAATGCGAGGGGTCAGAGGTCATCTGGTTTTCTAACATCACAGCTGCCTTTTAGCCGCCTGCGCCTTTGGTCGTCAATTCAAAAGGAGAGCCGAGCTAATTTTAGGTCCGGCAATATGCAGACCAGGTGTAGTGCGCATGATGACCCTCTCGCTTCGGCTGCGTATTAATTCAGCAGCTCTGAACCTGCTTAGA
This sequence comes from Betta splendens, assembly GCF_900634795.4. Taxonomy (NCBI): domain Eukaryota; kingdom Metazoa; phylum Chordata; class Actinopteri; order Anabantiformes; family Osphronemidae; genus Betta; species Betta splendens. Next base: position 7,499,622 of record NC_040899.1, on the reverse strand, counting down.
TCTTGGCACAGGTTGAACCGAAAGCCCACATGTTTGATACCTGGCTTACTTTTCCTTGGCAACAAGCCGTTTTCTGTTGATAATAAGACAAACATCTTCACATTCCCTGCTAACTGTTTTGTAGCCGTTATTCAGATGTGCGCTTGCAGTTTATCGGTGTTGCGTACTCTGCTAACACCCCTCCTACCGCCTCAGGCCCACACCTATTCTGCCAGTTGTTCAGGGGGGGGGTTTCATCTCCAGTAAGTTGCATCCAGGAGAACAGCAAAGGGAAGAAATCTTTTTTACTGCCTCCAAAAACGGGTATTCATGTTGTAGTCGGGCACTGTTCAGAACCTGCAATTCCCAGCTGAGGCGGAGAATACCAGATGGGTCTATTTCAATTACTTTTTGTATGCACATGCAAGGGCCTGCTCATTTATTTATGCATTACACAGGAGGGAGCTTTGAGTTTCACTAAGTTGGAGCTTTTTGGATTCGACGTATTTCCGTCCTTCCCCAGAAGCTGAGCTCTTTTCACAGCTTTACACCAAAGCTGCATTATTTCATTGTTCTACTTTCGGGTTCCCAGCAAACTCTCACTCACCCTGCCTATTTTGAGACGCTCCTAATAATGTAGCTAAGCTGTGCAAATCAATACATGGCGGCATGTACCAAAGTGATGGTTGGCTTAGTTACCTGCGATATGAAATATCAAAGAGATAGGAAATGTGCAACTTTCAACTCCCGAAGATGAGAACTGTAACGTGTCGCGGGGAAAAAAATGGGCCTGTGCCGATATTTCCTAAAGTTCCTGGGAAAAGTGGCACCTCATTATGCTGATTGCCTGTAGTGTGTGAGGCGGAGGAGAGCAGGGGGGGATATAAATGTACTGTCCCTATCACACCGGCTGCTGGTACATTATGCATCAGGAGGTTACTTTTACAATCAGCACGAGACATGTAAACATCAACAATAAAAGCCTTGCTATTAATAATGATGAATTTGTTACAGTTTTAATTGTGCACTTGTATAAGTTTACTGTCATTTTCTGCTATAATGACTCATACTAGGGAAAACTGGTATCTTTAATTACGCTCCCACCCAGACCATCGCCGACCTGACCTGGAATTTAAATTCAGAAATGCAAATCGTGCCTCCCCCCACGGCGGCCGGCGCCTCGTCCCACGTGGCCGGGCGTGGTCTTTGTTGGTGGATGGGGGCGGGCGGCACGGTGGGAACTTTTTTCAAACTGCCGGCCGGTCGAACAAAAGTAGCGGCTCGAGCCGGAAACAGGGAAGGGACGGAAACTGCTTGACCAGATTGGCGTTTAGTCCGACGGATCCCGGACGAGCGCCGCCGTGAAATACGCTGAATAATGTTTCACGCAGACGCCTGCACAGCTTTTTTTATGCGTAATAGGGCATGATGAATTATGACTTACTGGCGCAGGTGTATTAGGCGAACAAGTGCCAGCATAATGTTTGTAGTTAAAATATCCATTGATTAATTGGGTGTATTGTGTCAGAGCGCAGAGCCGCGTCTGCTTCGTCTGGAGCGCCCGCCCATTGGGTTTTCTGCGGAGCGATAGTGGGAGATTGATTATAGTCTCCGGGATTTGCCGTGGAGAAAGCCAGAGCTTGCGTGGACTGCGATCCGCTCCACCATCAGTACAGGGGACAACAATTAGCAACGGCTCGTTTCATCCCGACTCCACAGCCTCCTGTCTTCCACCAGGTAGCCAATCTAAATACGCGTAAGGCACGCTGGACTTTTTTTTTTTTTTTTTTTTTTTTACAGAGGAGGCTGAGAGTGTGAATTGCTCCGCAGTCTCGGATGCGTACGGGGAGTGGGCTGGGTCGCCTAGGCGCCTGGTAGACGCACACGTCGTCAGCGAGCAGGGAAGAAAAAAGCGATAGGTGAGGGTGCGCGCGAGGGGAACGCGACACCCGAGGCTTTTCTTGCTGGAGAAGGACGCTGTGGAGGGGAACCGCACGCGGGCAGCCCGCCGGACCCGCCGGCTGTGGACCTTCAGCACGAGCACCGGCCGCTTTTGTCTCCCGGGATTCGGGGACCTTCTTCTCTTCGGATTCGGGACCTGCAGTTGAGCACGTTGCCGAACCCCGGCCGGACCGCGCGTCCTCACCGAACGGGAGCGTTGGAAGGGAATCCGCGGGGCAAGACACGCACGCAATGGCAACCGGTGCGCTCCTTCTTGCCTGCGCGCTGCTCGGTAAGTGCTCCGGAGAAGCTGTCAGCCCGCGGTTCGGCACGATTCTCTTCCCCCGCGTCGGGTTCGGTTAACGAGCCGCCCGACGGTCACACCTGTGCGAGGCGCGTGCGTCGCAGCGGCTCGCTCGGGAAAGCGACTACTAGTCGTCATGAGTCAGGTGGAAGTAGAGTAATCACTGCAATAATAACAGATGCCCGGGGACAGCTGTGTGCGCGCGTGCGTGTGTGCGTGCACGCGCGCGTCTTGAACTAGGTTAATGTGATATTTGGACTTGATTCGCAGATTAACCCTGACAGTAGGACCCCCGGTGTTAAAGAGCTGATGTGGTCACACACTGATAGACGGGCATCATGTACACACCTGGATCACACACCAGCACTAACATGAAGTCTTCCAGCCACTGGAGCCGCTCACACGTTCGTCACGTGAGCTGCAGTTTATTGGATTTCACAGACAAATACAAGTTGGAGCTTTCGCACCCCGTGGAACACAGCGACGCTTGCAAAAGTCCACCCAGGGCCGAGGCTGCTGACACACACACACACACACACACACACACACACACACACACACACACACACACACACACACACACACACACACACACCGCATCCTGCCTGTGGACTGTCCCAAACAAACACCAGATGGCTTTTCTGTTCCTGGACTGGGAGGCCTGTTGGTGGGGACGGGGGAGGAGGGGGTGGGAGTGGGAGATTGGCCCACTGGAGGCCCCCCACTCGGCCAAGAGGATTACTAAGCAGCGCCTTGCTCCGCGGCCCCCCTCAGCCCATCTGAAGCCACTTTCACTGGGGGGGGGGGGGCGCGAGTCGGCCCCCGACAAACGAGCCGAGCTGAGGCAGAGTGCACGCGCTCAGCGCAGGTCCTGTCTGTAATGTAGGCAGCATTAAGGAGGGCTTTATATTACGTAATAGGCATGAATCATTTGGTTGGAGTGAAAGCGGTTTGAGGTGGAGGAGAATGTCATGTGTGAGAGGAGAAGCTTTGGTTTTATGCACTGGATCGCTGGCACAAATCACAAGGCCACTCGTGCCATTTTCTGATCCTCCTCATCTTAAAATTAGAAATATTTATTATTACAGCAGTTTTTACATCTCTTCCTTTGCAGAACATTTGACTTTAGCCTTTGATATGTGAATAGATTATAGCCTCTGTGGGAACAGACGAATGAAGCGGCGACTTCAACCTGCAGCTGTGAAGTATCCGACTGATGATGTCATCAGGACGTCACACTGAAATAGCACGTGTTCATAAAAAAAGAGAATCGAGTTTAAATAGGCTCTGTAGATTCTCAGTCATCCAGCTGAGGTTGTTTGAAAGTGGAGTCATGGGAACTGGGTTTGATTGAACCACCAAGAAAAAAAAAGGCCTCTCATTGTGATGCATTTTCAATTATGCAGCCGGCAACAAGAATCGTTTACCATTTCACTGCACCCACCTAAACCCCCCCACAACAGGGAGGCCGCTCCATCTCAATGAAGGATGCAACCGTGATGCTAAGGTATTAATAGCACATCACATGATAACATATGAAAATTACTCCATCAATGATTTATCGGTTCCAGGGACTCGTACGCGCACGAGCATCTGTGATAGTGTCTATTTTTTTTTTTTTTTTTGATCATCTGTCGTACGGTCGCATGTGACAGCGAGGACACGTGTTCGCACTAGCTGTGGGGGGGGAGGAGGGGAATCAAATAAAGGTGGGTGACAGCTGTGTTAGACGGCAAGTGTCATAGTCATCGTTGAGCCCAGAGGTGCCATCGCCGCGGCGATTTTGGCTGGAAATTCTTCTATGGGGTTATTTATGCTGCTGAGTTTGCAAGCAGGTGTGAGTGAGTGTGCGTCCACGGGCGTCTGTGTGGCACCGGGGTGTGTGATATAAAGCGTATATAAAAAAAGCCTCGCCTGGAGGAGCGAATGTTTATTAGCTCCACCATCAGGATGTCTCCTTCTCCCCCACAGAGAGAGAGGCCGGTGCCATGTGTTTGGCGTGTGTGTGTGTGTGTGTGTGTGTGTGTGTGGGGGGGGGGTTATTGTGTGTTTGAAACCCAGAGCACCTGAAGCCGCGCGGGTTTATATAACTTAAGTTTTCCAGGCGTGAGTGGTTTCTGTTGAACGGGCTGACAGCGAAGCAGCCCAGGTTCTAATGAGCTGCCACCGGTTCTGTTCATCAGCTGGTCTCGGAGCAGCTTTGCGTTGTCGAGAGCAAAAAAGCCTCAAGCAGATGAATGCATTTAGTTTGTGCAGCCCGTCCCGATTAATGATCAGAGGAGCGGCTTGCTTTTCACCGTGCTCGTCGGGTTCCTTTATTTCTAGTGCGATCGTTGATGCTATTTTGGGCGACGGTCGCCTGTTACACTTCTATCGATTGAAGGGAAAGTTTTGTAGCAGCGTCATCCAAGTGGATGCGTCTCAGCAGATGGACTCTGAAGCCAAGTGTGTAGAAGCGCTCCAGTCGGACGGCGTAATGGGCCTTCAGAGCGCTGACTGCCTGCCATTCATTTGTATGTTGGTGGACGGGCTCCACTTACAGCCACTTAACAGAAGATTATGTTTTCCATGTGGTCGTGTGACAATTATCCCACAATGCCACCAATGTAAGAGCGATATTTAACAGCGGGTTGATTAGAAATGTGTCCGAGGGACCGACTCCGTCAGAGGCCGGCGTGGAACTCATTTCTGTTTCCAGTGACCCGTCGGGTTCCACTCGGAGGCATTTCAAACTTTATCAGCATCCAGACGTCGCCGGGCTGCTCCCCGAAGCCCGGCCCGGCCGCGCCTCTCTCCCGGGCGCCGGGGACAACTGGACCCCCCCACCCCCCCAACCCCCCACAGTGACTTTGGGTCGTGCGCCTCATCCCGCCTCCAGTCAGCTGCTGCCACACATGCGCGAGTCCTTCCTGTGTGTGCGTGAGCGGCGTCTAGACAGCGGAGCATACCAGCAGCACCGGCTGTTTGGACAACTGGGCCGCGTCCAGTCCAGGGCTAATGCGCTATACAGCTCTGCTCTAGCTCCATTTCAGCAGTGGCACCCGCTCGTTGTGGGGTTGGTGGGGAGTTCGTGGCTAATCAGCCGGAGATTAAGCGGCGTCGTGAGGCGTTTTGGCTGCATCGGCGCTCCCCTGTATCTCCGCGTTCATCCTATTGCTCAGCGGTGGAGTCATTAGCGTTAGCACGTCGGCATGCCAGTTGCGTTGGCAGCCGTACGCGCCCCCGTCACATCGGAGCTGTCATCGTGCTTAGCAGACGAGGCGGCCGCCCGTGAATCACACTTCTATTCATCATTTTCATAGAGATTAATTATCGTACCATTGGTTCTAGGTCGTTTGTGTTTTTGAGGATTGGGGTGAATCTGGTCGTGACGTCACAGGGGTGAAGCTATGTTTAATAAGCTGTGGAGGAGTTGGGAGCGCAGGCGCGCGATCGTCCAAACTTTTGTTAGTCATTATTTGTGACATTTCGCCACCAGAAGCCGAGGACCTCCTTCCTCCTTGTGCAGCTGTCTCATCACGGCGCTCTTTGCTCCCCTTTGTTTTTTTCCTATTTCATGTGCCTGCTACATTCTCTGGTTTGCATCACACGCATTAGACCCACATCGTCGTGTACCCGGGACAAGGCGCCTTCTGTGCTACTGTGTTATTTCTCGTATCATAGCGTTGTTGACTGAACTGACAAAATACAAGCGGCAGAAGCGCCGGCGCTCGCTCGCCTGTCACTTCCCGAGCGCGCGGGACGTTCTCAGTCGAGGTCGGTTAAACCCGAGAGGCGTGATGAATAGGAACGGGCCGTCCTCAGGTCAGCCAGCTCGTGTTCGCCTGGATCGATGGAAGGGGATGAAAGGCGGGTGACTGTGCTGCCATGGGGGTGTTTGTGCTGGTGGACAAGTCAAACTGGTTACGACTGTGTACAACCCACAGGGTGAGTAATTGCTGTGTAATACAGGCTTCACAGCCAGATACTGAAACTCCCACTCAACCACGGCACAGTCCTCAGCTATCAGGTTCCCTCCTCCCTCTTCAAGGCCTGTGCTGGGGAATAAAACAACTCCCCTTTCGTTTGAGCCTTCAGAAAACATCAAGGAAACGTCTTAAAGACGTTTGAGATTGAAGCGGCTGAACTTAATTGCGAACTGAGCAATAAGTCAAACACTGGAGTTGGTTGTGGATAATCACGGCTAGATTTTATTATTTTATTTTTGTGACGATCCTCCCCCGTGACCCAGATCTGAGCCGTAGTCTCTCCGCTTCACACGGGGAAGATGAGTGACTGTGTGAAGTGAAACAAAGTTCTTGAGGGAGACTTCCTGCCTGTCACAGCGCATCAGGAGAGTGGCTGTGGCTGGAGACGGGGAAAGAGGCAGCGTCTGCTCCGAGTCTGATTTAGATTCTGGCGGCGGCACCTCCAGATAGCGGTCAGGACCCTCGGACGCTGCGCGGCCGTGCTCGTCTCTTCACGCCTCGGATTGTCTCCCGTGTTTGAAGATAACAACCCGCCAACAGCCCTTTAGCCAGATGCTCCTTTGGGCCGATTTGCATGGACCTCTGCCTCGCCTCACTCCCACTTTAAAAGCCACTCCAGCCGCCTCCCCCTCCTCCTTCAGAGAATAGCCCCTGACCTCCCTTCCTCCCCCACTCTTTTCTAAACAATACAGTGCCAAGCCCACCTCCTCTTCAAAGAACACTAATTGCGAACCGGCCTCAAGAGTCAAAGCAGATATTTCCATCTCCTTCACAGTGTCTGGGGAGGAATCAGCATTTAACAGCTACATCTACCTGCAAACGCCCAACTGTCTTTTTTGACCGTTCACAAGACAAACCCAGGCTGCTAAACCTCTCGGATTAGTCTGCTCCTCCCCCCCGCGGTGCTGTTTGATGTTGGGAGCAATGATGACTTAGATAAAAAAGGAAGTGACTCAACTCAAAGCTCACACTGATGCGATTGAAGTGCATTCTGTCCCGGCTTCATGTGTTTGGTTGCACAGGCAGAAGCCCCCACGGCGGCCGCCGCTCCGCCGCTGCCTTGCTCGATCCTGCACCCGAGCGGTTGCAAGCCAGGCGCAGTCGCCATGGCGACCGCTCCCCACCTGCACGCCGCCGATGCTTATTCAGTAACGCTTTGCATGTTCAGGGACAGATGAGCGCGGCCGAGTACATGTCTACACGCGTGCTGAATCGTTTTTAGCCCCATTAAAAACTTTCTTACATAACAATGAAAAGCACTCCACCGACTTTTCCACTTCGTTTCATGCTCTTCCTTTTTTTTTTCCACATCGCACCTAAAGCCAAAGAGATGCATGTGCGTGTTTGTGCATCTAATTGCTTATGCATAAATGCATGAATTTACAATCGCATGTCTTTTACTGCCTGAAAGGCAAAATGACTGACAATGGCAGAAAAAATACTCTGTTTGAAGTAGACTAATTAATAGTTAATTAGTTTCCTTTCCAATCTGCAGCTTAATGCACAAACGTGGGAAGTGATAGCAAGCTGCCAGTCACACAAAAACTAACCACTGTACATAAAGGAGATACAGCTGTCAGGCTTAATTGTGCACAAGATGGATAAGGACTGAAGATAGTGGAGTTTTTTTTTTTTTTACAGCCTTGTTTTCTTTTACAGCGTTCAGTTGAATTCACTGTAACAGAAAATAACCTTTTTTTGTATTGAAATCACTCTCCTTTGTCGTGCAGACGAGGTTGGAGGATGGGCGCCTTTGGAGGGGGATGGGATGGGGGGGGGGGTCCACGCAGGACGGAGCTGGGGAGATGAGGTTAGCGGGGTAGCAGGTGTCCATATGGGGTTAATGGATTTACCCAGGGGAATAGATGGAGGCCCGTGATGTGCTGCGTTGGTTTGTGTGTGTGTGTGTGTGTGTGTGTGTGTGTGTGTGTGTGTGTGTGTGTGTGTGTGTGTGCATGGCTGCAGAGCATGCAGTTGAATACTCCTCTCCATCGTCCCTTCAGTTCAGGCACATGTTCGCTGTGACTTTAACTCTTAACCCAAACCCTCCACGCGGCACGGCCCGTTCCTCCCGTAGCCACTAACTGTAACCATCTGTCCCACTGTAAATGTTTACCCGTTTAGATCAGACTCTGTGTTTGCCCTTTGCAGGAGGCAAACAAGCAGGATGTGCATGTTTGTGTAATCGTTATCATATCTCCCCTGTCCAGATGCTGTCGAGAAGCACGACGCTGTTGTGCGGGATTTAAAAGTTGCACATTTGTCATTTCCCTGATCTGTGCGGCATAATGTAAAAGAAAAGCTCAATAGGAAAATGATGGAGAGTGTAATTACTTCAGTACTTTGGGGTTATTTATGTGAATCGGTTGATTGATCGCTCGTCTCGTTGCCGCGGGGGTTGAGTGAAGTTCTCGTTATAAGTTCTTGTATAGTATCACATGGGCCTTATTATGATTCAAATATGTGATATTCAATGTTTGCGCGTGGGCGTGTACGACTTGTTTGATCCTGGCATCGTTGGCTTGTAGGACTTTTGCAGCACATTGAGTTCATCTCCAACGCCAGGTTTGTTTTCCCGTGTCCCTTTAGGTTCCCAGCTGTGTCTTCGGGCTTCCGTCGCATTAATACTTCTGTTGGCGTTACCTGGCGCGCGTGGGGATGGCGTAGCTTTGATCATGAGCTCCCTGTGGCCTGCTGCTGCATCGCTGCAAAGCTGAGTAGCAGGTTGAGCTAATCAGTCCCCGTTAAAGGGCCAAAGTAATTATATTGACTTCATCCCATCAGAGACACATACCGCAGCATTGCACAGACTGGTTCTGCCACGTGAAGAGGAGGAAAAACAATTAGATTGAAAATGTTCGATCAAAAAGTTTTTAAATAGATCAGAGGAATCACAGTCTTGATTATTTGCGCGGAGCAATCGCTCGATAGAGCTAAAAAAGCTTGTTTTCCGTCCGTCGTGGTCCGGCAGGAAAGAGAAGCAACTCAGGGTGTGGGAGGGAGGATAAGGAGGCAGCTGTTCAGAAGAGAAGTATAGATTATGATCCGCTCTGTGTTGTTGACACTATTGACAAATACTACAGGCAACAGAAATGGAAAGCAGCAAATATGAATCGGCCCACATACAAAAAATAGCATTTATGATAAATGCACAGCTGAGTGCAGTTGAAGAGGGACACCTACAGAATGAGCCAGGCTTCAACCTCCCCATTGTTTCCATTCAGGTCCAGTCTTATTGTACCAGCTGTTATGGCCAGGAGCACAGGTGAGGTCCTCACCGTTGTAGCCCAGGGGGTCCATACATTAGGACTAGTTAACAACAGGATGGGAGGATCCTGGAGTAACACGAAGACTGTGGACGTAAGAAAATAGGACTTAACTGCCGAGAAGCAACTGGGAAATAACAGAAATATAAGTTCATAAAATAGCCCGCTTCTTCCTTTATGCACTGACTTCCATTATTGTTTCGCAGGGACCTTAGTCCATTCTGTGATCAACTCTCCTCCTGCCGTGCAGCAGCGAACCACGGTATCTAACATTAGGCTCGCCTCCTCTGCTTGTGGAGATGCCTCGGCCTCCATCGCCCGTCATCAGAGTAATCGTCGGCAGACGATTTGCCGTCGTGCGCGTCGGTGCTCCGGGGTGATGGAGCCATCTTCAAGCGACTCGTTTCTTCCCCGACTTCGCCTCTCCCCGGGCTGGGCGCAGATTTAACAGGGCACTTACGCTGCCTGTGGGGAGTCGGCGACTAACGTCTGAGAACAAAAGTACACACAGATTACTGTACATAAACTGTAACATGTACCTGCGTACACACACACTCCATGCCTGCTTCTTCCCTTGTCATCTGCTTGTTTCCTTTTTTTGAAAGCATCACAAAGCGGGATGTGGAGCCCTCCAAAAATCCCCTGGTGAGTTTCCCCTTCCCTGTAATTTTGTACCGCTAACCGTTACCTGCCTCTCCTTCACTGGAGAGGAAACTCTGCTGCCTCTCTCTCTCCCTCTCTCTCTCTCTCTCTCTCCCCTCTCTCTCTCTCTCTCTCTCTCTCTCTCTCTCTCTCTCTCTCTCTCTCTCTCTCTCTCTCTCTCTCTCTCTCTCTCTCTCTCTCTCTCCCCCCTTGTTCCCGCTCTGATTAGAGCTGCGTGGGTGTAATGGCCAGTTGTTCCGTGTGTCAGCTGTTAGTGGTCCAACTGGACAGCCGGGACAACCCCTAATGAACTCTGCAGCGCTGCATCTCTCTCCCGTCCCACATTTCTCGACGCGAGGCGCACTCGGCCTCGCACCTGTTTTCCAGCCGACAGGCGTCCAGCGGCTTCGACTCTCGTTTTCCCTTGATCGCCGAAAACGAGCTAGCTTTTTCTAATATCCACTTAAAACATTTCCAGATAATGAATCAGGACGTGGACCTGGGATTTGTTCACTTTCCATCCACAGCGTGCGTTTCGCCGGTTTCACCGTTCTGATGCGGGCGATTATTATTACTATCACCACGGGAAGAACAAGAGTGAGAGGATGACGTGTGAAGTGTAATTATTAGCGCTGCCTTCAGTCCACCGCAGGTCCATGACTCTGAGAGCTGCGAGCCTTCGTAATTAGCCACGCTGTGATTTGCGCGTGTACCCGCGGCCGTGAGCGATGACGAGCGAGCGGCCTCGCGCTCCTGCATCACACCGGCGCCGGCGGAGAGCGGAGATCCGCTCGGATCAAATTTTGATGAAGACGGCGAGATGAAATGAAAGATGAGGCAATTATGATCTTACAGGCCGCGGGACATAATGACGGCCCTGTTTGGTTTCATCGGGCTGGATTCGCATTGTGCCGAGCCCACGTCCGCGCTAAACGCCAGCGCTTTCCACATGAAAAGGTCTCCTCGTCGTTCGTTCCTGCCACTTTTATCTTTCTCCCTCCAATTTTCCCCTCATCTTGGAATCTCTGTGTCTCTCACACACTCCTGCTCTCTCTCTGGTAATGATGTTAACAGGGTCAAACGCTTTCGGGGCCCTGGAGGGAGAAAGGCGGGGCGTTTTTTGGAGCCACTGGTGAGAATGAACGCTCCTATGCTCTTCATCTCCGTCCAGTGTTTAATTGTCTTTGTCACATGTTCTGTTCAGTGTATTTTGAGCAGCGGCACCTGCGGTCCATTCCTTTAATCCCCTGTTTTTGGTGGCGCTCTGGACCCTGGAGGCAGCTGTTGTTTTGCTCCAGCTTCCTCCCTTTTCCTCCTCTTCCTCCCGTCTCCTCTCTCCGTGCGATCCTGTCCTCTCCTCCTCGCTACCTCGCCGTCTGAGAATCCTCACAAGATTTTAGATCTCTTGGATGAGTGTGAACCTCCCTTGGGGGATAGGACATTGACTGGGTCCTCTTTTTTTTTTTTTTTTTTTTTACATCCACCAAGCGTGTTCATAATTAATTCATCCTTCCCTTTCTGAAGTTACTTCGGTTCCCACACTTTTTAGCTCTGCCTGAAAGTTTATGCAGAAAGATTTTTTTAGGTGAAAGGTTTCGGTTCATTTAAACCATTAGAGGATATAATAAGCTCCAAAATTCACCTCAGTCCGAATCCATAGAATCATATTATTATTGGTATTAGTACTTGAAATTATTCTCTCTCTCATATTAGACAAAGTTGTGGTAAATAATATCAAGAGAACAGCAGAACAAAACTCCTTGTCTACGTCTCCGTTGGTTCAGTTGCATCAGGTTCTGAGGCCTTACATAACAATACTACAAACATTCTTTTGCTGAATAATAATTTCTCCATGGACGTGACATTTTATTTCATTTTTTCCTGTGTAGAACGTTTAGTATTTCTGTCTTACGACGAGCACACGCGCAAAAGCTGAATATCAGGGCTTTTAAAAGTAGCTAATGGACTTTTTCACGTCACAACACTTCATTTGTTACTGGTCTATTTTGCGTGTGTTGATCTAATACTCATCATTGTGTGCAACCACAAAGCGGCAGCAGAAACTGCAGACATCATTCATATGTGATGATGATGCTGATGCTTCCTTCGAGTCACAGACCCCATCGTATAACATATATGTGAATGCTAACAGGAAGAGCAAGGTTATTGATCATTCTGTTGGGTGACGGACAGCACAGACATTCACACCAGCACTGCTCTGCTGTGAATGTCCTCTGTGTCATTTACACCCTGCTGTGTGGTTATTACACACCTAGGAAGGTGTATAATTATCAAGTGTCATAGAAAAGCGACGATGAGAGCAGTAGGCGTGGCTGATTGTGCTCACGGCTGTTTCCACTGAGAATAAGATACTGACCGCAAATGATTGGATTAGTCTTTAACCCCCCGTCTTCCACTTAGCATAATCCTCTTTGCAGCTTTGTGTGCGTTTGTCGTCATCTGCTCTCGTTGCGCCGCGTTCTCCGGCAGCAAGGTCACTCTGAGCGCCCGTCGGCGGCCGCTCGCCGTCGTCGGACGCGCGACGCGTGCCTCCCGCGTCCAGTCGACGGGCTGCGTGGGAGGCTGAGAGATGACGCACAGGCGAGGGAAGCCAGAGAGATGAGGCGGCATCCGCAGCGCGCCAAGATGAAGATGAGTGTTAATAATAGAAAATCCGAGGCCTTGTTGAGCAAATATGGGCACTCTGTGATGGAGGCAGCGCAGCCAGAGGTGAAGAAGCGGGGAAGGTTGCGGGCTGAGGATTAATGTGGAAGGGTGCTGGAATAGAGCAATCAGTTGATGGTCTGCGGGGTTTGGTATGTCATTGTCAGCCTCTCCAAACAGCCCGCAGAGTGATGGGCACTTTGAAGTTTCACAGAGCTGCTTAAATCCTGCCTGAAAAGATGCAGAGAACCGCGAGGCACCGAGAACAGACAGGATATACAGCGAGAGATGAAGGACGACGGGAAGGATTGACGATGGGTGAAACACGGAGGAAGGGAATGAGAGTAATCAGAAGCAGGGAGGCAGCTGGTTTCAGGAGGATGACAGGAGACAGGCGAGCGCGGGTAAAGCTCCGGCGCAGTGTGAGTAGCGGGGGTTTTTTAGGGACGCGTGAGTAATATGTTTCCAGGAGTTCAAGATGAGTAGCTGCAACATGAGAAGCGGTGATGCAGCGCTACGGCTCGGGGCTGATCTGAGCGGGATGTGGGTAGACCGGGCGCCGCCAGATTAGCACTGTGACATCACGGCGGAGACAAACGGGGAACTATGGTCTGAGTCAGAGCAGCTGCTTCTCTTACCTAACGCCTCCCTCAGCGCGCACCGAGTGACGGCGGTCGCCCACTGCAGAGGGATGCTGTAAATGTCACCGGCTCCTATGTTGTGCTGCAGCCAAATTCCACCTGTTTCTCAAATGAACATTAAGCCTAATGCGTGTAAGTGTGCACATGGTGCAAACCATCCCTGTGTGTGTGTGTGTGTGAGTGCAATCTGCGAGAGGTGATTTCGCTCCTCCACCACACATCCTTTTACTGTAACACACGCGTACCTCCACGCATGTTCACGCATGGCCTCACAAACACGGGCGTAAGTGGGTTCACTAATAACAATGAATGAAAGGTTGGGGAGTAGTGGAGTTTAACTATGAGAGAGAAGAGGATGTTGAAGTTAAAAAGCTGTTCTGGTGAATTATTAATGCCGACTATTGTGCCTACAGATACAGACTTTTCTTTCTCACACACACACGCGCACACACACACACGCACACACACAAACACAGCTGCAATCTCCAGTTGCTCGTGTGCACAGGAAGCAGCATACTTGTCGCTCTGTCTGAATTTGGGGGGGGACGGGATGTGTAAGTGCTTTGTTGTCTCTGGCCCCAGTGAGAGGGATGTTTGTAGTTGTTTTCTGAATAGTGAATGCTCTGTGCGTGTGTGTGCACGTGCGTGTGTGTGTGTGTGCGCGCGCGCGCGTGTGTGTGTGTGTTTGGTTGGTTGAGGCAAGATCCACATATGTCGGTTGCCTAAATATAGGCTGGAGAGAAGCGTACGGGGCAGTAAAAAGCAGCCTCGCCATCTGCTGTACAGTCGTTTCTCTGTTCGCCTCCGTGCTCGTGCTTCGGAGGTTTCACAGTGTGGCAACGATATGTTTGTCTCATCGGGTCCTATGGACTCGGCCGCAGCCCCGGCGGCTCCCGCGTAGCCCGTGTCGCGGCCCAAACACCTGTACCCGGTCCAGTTTGACTCTAACCGCCGCTGACCCTTTTCCCAGAAGGCCTCGCCTCTCACCGCGGGGGGCGGCTTTAACACGCCCGCTCGTGTAACAGCAGAGCGCGGAGTCGATGGCGCCGCTGCGAGCGTATCAAGTGGCCCGCGGTGTTCGGCGCCGGGCCGCGTGTGTGAGTACACCTTAACCTCAGCGACGCTCTGCCCGACGCTCGGCTGCACACGTCAAGCTGTTTCTGAGCTCCCCGGGTGATGTGAGGTGCATAAACTCTGCCACCGCTAAATATTTAATCTGCAGTTTTGTAACGAATGTTCTCCCTTTCTTCTCTCCCTGGCTTCTCCCCCCCCCGTGCACAGCGGGGGCTGCGCGGGCTCAGCGGGTGGTCACGGTGCAGACTGGACCGCTGATACGGACCGAGGGCTCGCACGTCACCGTGTGGTGCAACGTCACGGGCTACAAGGACGGCGTGGAGCAGGACTTCGAGTGGTCCATATACCTGCCGTCGGCGCCGGAGCGCGAGATCCGCATCGTGAGCACGGCCCAGCCCAACTACGCCTACGCCGTGTACGCCCAGAGGGTGAACAGCAAGGAGATCTACGTGGAGAGGCTGAGCCGCGACGCCGCCGTGCTCCACATCACCAAAGTCCAGGCCAACGACCAGGGTCTGTTTGAGTGCTACACGCCCAACACGGACGGCCGGTACCTGGGGTCCTACAGCGCTCGCACCAACCTCACCGGTGAGTCTCCGCGCCTCCTTGCACCGCAGGGTTACAGTTGTTTAACGCACATCCAGCCCCCGAGTCCTTTTTCGACCCGACTCTAATCGGCGAATAAATCCGGTGAATCGGAGATCACCGGCTAATGATCTCTCCAGCAGCTTTAATTTCCATGGCTGCATTAACTGCCTAGCTGGGCCCAGGGCAAGACATTCACAACCTGGGGCTTTTGAGGCCGTGAGGGCTGAGAGGCCTCAGGAAGACCCCCCCCCCAAACACATGTATGCTGTGAATTCAAGTAATGCAAGCAATGTAAAGAAGCCACAGCGATGCATCCATTAGAATATGAGCATGAGGATCGCATATCCAGCCTTTCGTCTCCATCTCTTCCTCCATGTACACTCTGTACACACACACACACACACACACACACACACACACACACACTCTCTTCCAGGGTCCAAGAGCAAACCAGGCGCTCAGTAGCTGAACGTCTGACTGGCACCCGCTCGTCTCCGAGCTCATCCAGGTGAATCCGCGTGTGGCACCTTTAACTGAGGAACGTCAATATTTGCCTGCCTCCTCTTTCGCTCGGCGGCGCTCGGGCGGCAGTAATCCATGCTTCCTAAATATACCGCGCACTTACCGGATCGATAGCTGTGTCTTTTCATTGAATGCGCGTTATTATGAGGGCCCGAGCGGGCCGTATTTTCGAGTATGAGCAGCCCGATCTGAATGTGGGGCAGGGCTGAGGCACAGGGCACAGTAAAACAGGGCCGCTGATAGCACGCGGTATTTATAGATCTGTGTGAGAGGGAGGTAGAGTGTGCGAGCAGAGGTGTTGAGGGACTTTGTTATCTGAGCCTCTTTCTGTGGTTCTAACCTCTTAACCCAGTTTCGGAGGTCGTGGGCCGACAGCGGGGTCTCTTTCGTAGCTTCGTTCTTCGTCCGTCCCGCTGTCGTTTCCCGCGGCGTCTCCACTCAGACCTCTACTCTTCCCATTTTCCCCGTCTTTCACATTGTCGTCCATCTGTCTCCATTCATCAGCCCTGGCCTCCTCCTCTAATTTGCTCTCGCCGCGGCCCTTTGTAGAGGCTCTCTTTCAAGGCATGACTTCCAAGGGTGATGTTGAAGGACACGTACGAGAGGAGTATTAAAGAGGGGATGTGGGAGCAGGGATATGATAAAGGAGGGCAGACAGAAAAGGCCGTGTCTGTATCCGTGTGCACGTCTGCTGCTGGGATGGTTGGGTTAATTGTAGGGAGAGAGGAGCACATATAAATCTGTGCCTGGAATGAATCATTAAAGCTCGCTCACAGGGCTGCGTTTCATCCACTCACCCCTCCGTACAAAGAGCAGGGCAGGGTTTTAATGTGGAACCTAATACCGGGCGCCCGAGGAGAGGAGCGGTTTCTGCAGCGCACCTGGACTCGCGCTGATGCTGTGACGCTGTGTTTTAATGCCGCGCATTGTCTGTAGAGTGCAACCAGACACCGTCAGCTGTGCCTGTGGTTGACTCCATGGGGAGAAAAAGGCCTCACATTCTCTTTGTACCGTACGCTGGCTGTTTTGGAGGCAGCGATCAGTGCTGTAGTAAATTAATCAAATGAAATAGTAGTGGGTGAACAGAGAAAATGCTCCGTTCACTGCCCAAGTGCCAGTTTTGCCTTAGGCAGTGTGGTAATATATTACACGTGAAAGGAATAATTTGGCATCACGGTATCATTTCTGGATAATGTCCACTAAATCCTGGAGCAGGCAGAGATGCAGAATTGCTATGTGATGGAGGGAAAGGTTAGGTTCCACATCTCCTTTATTGCCCGCAGGCTGCTTGATCACGGCCCAAATCCTGCTTCATTATTGGGCTCAATATTCAGATTTTAAGTATTTAACACAATTATCCATCGACCTTACAAGCGCCACACATTCATTAAACCCTAAAACAATGGGAAACAACTTAGGAAAAGGTTAAATTACACAACAATTAGCTGTCATTTGAAAAAACATTGCAACAGGCACATGGTGGAAATGTGTAGAAAAGTAAGCAACAAAAACACAAAGGCGCGCACGCGGTGTCTGGCTTTATTATTTATGAATGAACAAATGCTCTTGCGGCTGCGCTAATGTGACAGGATGCTAATTCGCTTGGAAGTGAACCATCCTGCGTAGAGTCTTGGGTTGCCACAGTCTGGCTCTCGCACAGTGACGCGGCGGCTCCAGCACAATGATGGTTTTATTTCAATCATCTTGCTCGTAATCTTTGGAAAGCCGAAGTCGCTAATGAGGAGATTTGATTAATCGTGTCTGACTGATTGGGGAGGTTCAATCAGAGAACGCGCCCTTAATGAAATCTGGACCCACGTTGTTGAAACCTCTGTAAATCCCGGCACCAGTCGAGTCCCACTAATATTTGTCTAAATAAGAAAATATTTGTCAAATCAAGCACCACACAATGATGTTGTGGTTGCTAAACACGCCTGTTGCAGCGCTCCATCTCCAGCTCCATCTCCATCTCCATCTCCAGCTCCAGCTCCAGCTCCGGCTACAGTGTTGATCTTCACTCTCTGATCTCCCCGATTGACTACGCTAAATTTGTCGCTTTTGAGTGTTTTCTTATTTAATTTCTCGTGGGCTTCTTTGCACGTGTGCATGTGTTTGACTTCCTCCTACACATCAGATTGCAGAAGAAAAGGACAACAGCCCGACATGGCCATCATGGTTGTCCTCATCCTACGCACCAGCCTGTGTGTGAGCGAATCCAACAGCTAGCGGAACAACAAGCCCTTGCGGAGACAAGTATCACACAGCTTCTACTTACGATGCGCCCATATACCCTCGCTGCCATAGAAAGCACCATAGGAGTCACCATGCTGGCAGATGTACACGCGCTTGCCTCCGCATTTGGCAGCGGTCGACTATTCCCAGTCTTGTAGTAATACAGTAATGGAGCTGGAGAACCAAAGCCTGGATGCATTTTCAAGCACAATCATTTTCACTCCTTTCTGATTTTCACCACTCCTGGGCAGGAAAAAAGGAACGCGGGCTCCACTTTCGGATACGCGACGCTAGAAAAGATTAAGTTTGGCGGCGAGTGGATTTGAAGACGAGAAGGCGAGATTTATGGCACGCAAAGGCAGCAATGAGGAAATTGGAAAAGAGAAGAATGGGGACGAAAGCAGCGGTGTTGGAAGCGGGTAGTGTTACGATGTGCAATAGAGTGTGTGACCAATAAATGATGAGCTCTTCCTCTCGACTCCAATCTGATTGGTTACACCTCCCTGAGGCATTTCCCACAATGCATCTGGTGCTGAAGGGACGCTTTTTAAATAGCCCCTTCCTGGTGTGACTCCTAAGGTTAACACAGCTGCTAACCACCAAGTTGGGAAGGAAATTAACCAGCACAGATTGAGGAGGAAACGAAGAATAAAAGCAGGAGGGAGGACCTGGGATTTTTAATTAAAGAGTAAAATAAAACTGTTGTACAAATCAATTTCCGAACAAGCTGCAGCAAATATTCCATTTTCACAGTCACACTCTTTATATCCACTGTATTTGTGGCCTACATTCTTTTTTATCCAGTCTTGACTAGGGTGGTGAGAATAATTTCACACAATGAAACTTTGTCTCTACTCCAGGCAGCGTCGACCCAAGGTCAAAATGCAGTTATCTTGTTAGTGTGTGCGTTCCTGCACACGTGTGGCCTTGGTGCACCAGTGTTTGCGGAGCAGGCCAGTGAACTGGGTTGTTGATTATCCTTAGCTTAGCCGATCCCATGCACTCCCCGACATATAAACAGAGCGGCGGTGGCTGAATCGCGCTTCTGCTGAGCTCAGCGTTGTGAGTGTGGGTCTGATTTGTGTCTTTCGCCTGCCTTTCTTTTCACAGGGGCCTCAGTGCTGCCAAGTTGCACTTCTCCACTTCCCTACTTCACTTAATGAGATAGACCAAATGAGGAGATGTCATCCTACATTCTGCCTCTCGCCTTCTTTCCTTCCTCCCGGCTGAATCTCGCTCCCTCCATCCACCCAGAGCTCCTGATTTGATTGACCCTCGCCCCCCCCCCCCACTCCCACCCCCATCACCTGATGTTATAGTTCTGTCCATGCAGCGCTTTGTTGAGCATCCTTACAGAGAAAGAAGGGATTGAAGCACACTGCACATGTCTATGGAGGGAAGCAATGATTGAATAAAGGCCGAGGTGGAAGAATGGCAAGAAAGAAATCTATAGGGTCTTACATATGGCTGGAGCTCTGTGTGTGTGGGGGGGGGCAAAGGAAGCTGTAGTAAGATGTACTGGAGGTAAAGGTGAAGCCAGGAGAGAAAGTGGAGATGAAAAGACAAGAGAGGCTGTATTTCTGTGTCTGTTGGTATCGATTGGAGGCAGAGGCCTGAGTGCGGCTGGACGTTTTTATCTCCTCTCTGTGACACTTCCCCAGGCAAACCCCGACGTCCACTCACATTCCCTTCCCCGCGCTGCACGCGTGTATGCACACACTGCGCTGGCTCTAAGCTGCAGACCAGGCACGGCTCCAAATGGGAAACGGATTTTATCAGTGTGTCTGGCCTGGCTTGCCGTTCCCTCGCCCATCTCGCGCACACAGCGGTTTCTGCTCGCTAACGTCCCTGCGACTCGGACCGGGCCTGCAGACACGGGCGGGAAACGCGGCTGCAGTCGCACACCGCAGCAGGCTGTCAGTCAGGACAGATGTCGCACCCATAATTGAGTCTGAGAGGGACAATGCTGTAGTGCTCCCATCGGAACACATGTAGCTACTGAGCATCTCTGAAGAGGGCTTTAACAAGCCAGTGGATCACTGCAGTTGACGTGTAACTGCAGAGTAGAAAGCGTGTACTATGAATAAAAAGCACTGCTGAATGGGGAACCAGACACCTTCCATTGTACAGGCCAGGCTCTCCACTGCACGCACTGAACTGACTGCACTAGATGTTCATATTTCTATCTATCACACAGGTTTAACTCTGGCTGGTCCCAGATTAAACCTGGAGCATGACAAATTTACTGACGAGTCAGGTTCCATTATAAATGAAATAAATAATCCCACAGATTTGTTTCTATTTTATTCTATTTCTACTCAGGTGTCTCACACTGTAGCACACGCGTCCACAGTAACACAGTGGGGTCCTGCCTTAATCACTTAGATGGAAAATGATTAGGACCCAAGCGGCTCAGGTGTCAGGAAGAACACAAACCTGTGAAGACCTGATGACGGCGTTTCAGCCCAGACGTTGTGGCGTGCGGAGGCCAATTAAGACGGCGCTGCCATCAAACATGAATCTGAATGATTTCCTAGCCCACACTTTCAAGCATACGCTGCCTGTTTCCCTCACGAAAATATAAATGATGTCAGAGATGCCCTGCATTTAGTTCATCGCCCACACGACTGAGCTTGGCTAATGAGAAAGGCTTTAATATGCTAACACATACGTGGAGGTGTGTGTGCGCGCGCATCGGTGTGTGTTGACTGTATATGTTTTTAAATGCTTATATAATAGACTAAAGATGCACCGCTGTTCCTGATTAGCTAAGCGCTAACCCTCTGGGGCTTGCTGCCGCTTCTGCGTGAGATTAACAGAGCACAGCCACAGTTTGAATATGAATCCGGCATGAATATGGATGTGAATGGATGCGCTAACGAGTGTTTGTGTTGATGTCATTAAAATGTGTAGTAAAGAGTGGAACTTGCGGGATAATAGCCTCCGTGTGGTCCTGGAGACCCGGGATGCGGCAGCGGTCGTTTGATGCTGGCAGCGATGCTGAAGCCTCGTCTGATTACAGGGGCTGGAGGGTTCCATCCTAGTTCAAGATGCCACCACCAGACATCCAGGCACATTGTCTTCCTGTTTGTCCAAAGCAGCTGGCTGTGGACACAGCTGATTGTTGGGTGTCTTACTATTGGAGAGCAGGCAGCACATGCTGTATGAGCTAACCCAGTCATATACTGCACCATTGTCGTCAAACTGCTGGACTAAACTGCACGTACTCTGACAACTACACTGTACGTATGGACACAACAGTCTTGTAAAATATGCTTCTATTCATATGTACTGAGATTAGAAGTAGTACTGCGCCCACGCCGTTAGCATGCTAATCACCGCCTCATTATTTGCAATAGGAAGCTGAGCTTTAGGTAAAACATCTTATGTACTTGAGTGTGGGCTGTGGATCCAGCCGCAGGCTCCTGCTGAGCACTGGTTTAGAGCCGAGTAGTAAAAGTGCAGTGGAAGGCGATGGAGCTGACGACCCTCGAGCCCCTCCTCAGGGCCATCGCACCATTTAGAGTCTGTCCTACAGAATCTGTTAATGCATACGTGTTGGGAAAAGGCGAGGAGTTGCAGGAAGCACTGACAAACGCAGGTATTACTATTCCCTCCCTCTCCGTTGACTGAGGCCTAGACAGCGGACATATGCTGCCACCTGTGCCCCCCGCCCACCCCGTGTGTGTGTGTGTGTGTGTGTGTGTGTGTGTGTGTGTGTGTGTGTGTGTGTGTGTGTGTGTGTGTGTGTGTGTGTGTGTGTGAGGGGCGGGGTGGGGACGGCATATGCCTAATTCCCCTCAGTGCTGGCAGCTCAGACAGACAGTTGCTCCCTCATCTGCTGCCATGCTGGACGGGTGCCTGGTGATTGAGCAGTGCCCACCTCCCTTAGTTGCTCTCCACTCAGCCCCTGCCTTGCTCTGTGCTCTAATGATGGGACGCTCTAGATGCTGCCGTTGTGCGCTTGAGCACCGCTCAGATGGCTTGGCTGTAGCCGTGTTGCTGCCAATTTACCTTTCGCAAGGTAGAAGGTTTGTGGAACCGGCCAAAAAAGCAGGGCTTTGTAGACTGGTGCAAACACAGTTCGCAGGGCTTACAGGCGCACGCACGCACGCACGCACGCACGCGCACGTGCACATACACACAGCCAGAAATGGTCAGATGGCTGGGGCTATAACTTGTCCTGTCCTCAGGGAAGTCTTTAATTGGTCACAGTGCTTTACCATCTGGGGCTGGAGCAATGGCTGGTAGGGGCTCCTGTAACGGGTATAGAGAGAAAATGAGGGAGCGAGCGAGCGGGTGAGAGAGAGAGAGAGAGCGAGGGATGAGTGCAGCACAGGGATGAAGCTTATTAGTTTTAATACTTGCACCTCCAGTAATATTAGAATTACAATATACTTGATAAATGCTGTTTATATTGTACAAGTGGGAAGGTGTGCGTGAATGTGATTGTGTTCCTGTGTGCGCCTGTAGGTAGATGGGTTATTGTGTGTGTGTGTGTGTGTGTGTGTGTGTGTGTGTGTGTGTGTGTGTGTGTGTAGCAGTAGTAATGACTCTGGGCCGTGTGTTTGTGCTGATGTTGGCAGACAGAGCAAAACCCTGCACATGTGCTAACAACCTCCAGGACAGCAGTGATGGAGAAGGCAAATAGACAGACACACACTCACACGGCGGTAGAGTCTATATGCACTTCCCTCCTCCTGAGCACAGAGGGTTTGATGTAGTTTGTGTTATTTAGATACACGACCAGATGTACTGCAAGGCGGGGAGTGGCAAAGAAGGTGTTTGAGGCATAAGGCGATGGAGGAAGCGAGTCTGAAGCTGGCGGAGATAAGAGGAGAACGGCAGGGGAAGAAGGAGGGTGCTCCTAAATGGGGTGGAGGGGCGCTCCGGAGGAATATTTCATGTGTTTAGGCATGATGAGTAAATCTTTGATGCTCTAAAGGATTTCAGTCAACGATAGCTTTGCGCCGAGCTTCTCTCAAATGCTCTTAGGAAGATTTGTCTTTCATACTCCCACCTCTCTTCAGGCTACCCCTCCTCTCACGCCTTGCCTTTTAATCTCCCGCTTTACTCTCCATCTTCCCAACGCACTCACTCAGGATCATTTCCTGGCCGGGCCTCTGTTCGAGGTAGTGTCACATCGTGGAATTGTGCGAGCACTCATGTCCGTGTGTGTGTGCGCGCGCTTTGTGTTAAATCCACCTCTCCTGCCTTTGTGTAAACAGTGTCTCATATTTTAAAGCTGCTTCTTCACCACAGATCCCTCGCTTATCGCGACGTTCAGCCTTTTTAACAGCACGTCACCATTCTCCTGCCACAATAACCAAGCCTACTCGTGCGCTCGCTGCCCAGTTTCCTTTTCTTCACCCACTTTCTGCTTTTGTTGCTGTCCAGTGACAAAACCTGGACTCATGCACACACATCATGTGACGCAAACCATTTAACAATGTGCCAGTTGAGTATTCCCCTCCTTTTAGCTCTGTCTTTGGTCTGCACCAACACACAGAGCGATGTTTGCCAACTGTCTGGGACAGTTAAACCGGTGCAGAAAAACAAATTCTGGTACCAACAAACTGCTAAACTAAAAGATGCTATATAATAATAGAATAATAATAATAGACATGATCTATTGCATCTTTCTTTAAATCCTCTGCCATCTTCAAGTTTAGTTTTCGGAAAATACAAACAAGGATTAAGTAAAAAACACGAGGGGAAGATGCAATGAAATAAAAAATGAAGACAGAGGATGCATCTGCATGAAAAATGGAAACTGTCCCTTGCCTTTATGTTGTTCTAAAAAGTGGCGCTAATAAGTAACACGCCCTGTAGGCCTTTGTGTAATTCGGTGAACCAGTACAGCTGTGACACAGCTCTGCAGGGCGAGCAGAGGGGAGCACCACCGTTACTTACACTACTCTGTGTGTGTGTGTGTGTGTGTGTGTGTGTGTGTGTGTGTGTGTGTGTGTGTGTGTGTGTGTGTGTGTGTGTGTGTGTGTGTGTGTGTGTGTCAGAGAGCAGATGTCCCCTCAGGCCTGACTGTATGTGTGTTTTGGTGTTTGGGTGGGTGGGTGAGAGAGCGACGGCACGATTTTGATGTGCCTCTCCTCCTACTTTTAGGTATAATAAGCTGTTTACCCAGGGGGCCCGCTCAGTTTCGCTCTGTGTCTGTTTCGCTCTCCCTCCTTTCAAACACTGAGCAGATGTTTCTACCTTTTATTGGCTCCATGACCCCCGAGCATAAAACAACCCTTTAACGGGGTCATTGTCTCGCTGACGTGTAATGTACGAGCTGGTTAGAGACGGATCGGCTCTCAGTGAAAGCGCGGCTGCCTGGCTTCTGAGGCAGTCGTGAGGCGAGCTGGAGGAGGAAGCGGGCTGAGAAAAACAGAATAAGTGATAATTGGGTGCTGACAAGCAACTTGTCTATTGAAAAAGAAACTCAACAGATAATGTGGTAGGGAGAGGGGGCGTGGAGGAGGGGGGGGTACATCGATAGAATGAACCTCAACTGCGGGGAAAATTGTGAGGAGAAAAATGGGACAGTGCCTGGAGAAGAGAGGCGGTGCAGGAGACAGGAAGGAATGCTTCAGAGACCACCTTTATTAAATGAAGAGGCCTTTTCCTTTCAGTCACTGTGACCTCAGCGCTACGGCGCACGCCGTCAGAGTGATGCTCCATTAGCACAGGACCTCGCGGCTCCCAGCTCCAAATCTCATATGAGCACCCGTAAGATCTCTCATATCCTCTCACCCTTTCCCCTTATTTCTATTTCATCTCTTTCCACATTCTCGTATTATTGGATGGCGCGCGTGTGATTGCACTGTGGGGAGGCCTCTTTGATTAGACGAGATGGCGTGAGACACCCGACTAATACCGCTTCATCTAAAAAGCAACTTGCAGGCAAATTAGTTTTAATTTGAACCCATTTGTTTTGTGAAACGTTGCCGTCGATTCCACAGTGTAAACAATGACGTTGTGCGATTGGGGTTTATTGTGAACCAGTGGGCTGTGATCAGTGTAATAAACATTTGTCAGCATCTATAAGGGAGCGCGTTGACGCACTGTTTATATTCGCTTGCTCATCCATTACAGCTAAATGCTAAGAACGGACTGTGACGGCTTGTCTGGTGAAGCACATATGCAGCAATAGTTAATAATTCACCCAAACACACTTGCATATTTTGCAGCTACAGTAATTATGATGCATTTACGTTGTGTGAAGGATGTGTTAGGAAAACACTCAGTCATGATGCCAAGACGCATCCAGCGACGGGACAACATTTGATGTGGTCTCCGACAACACACCAGAGCCGCGTCGGCTTCAAATATTTAACAAGGCCTTGTTGCCAGTGATTTCCAGCGGTTCCACAGCAGCGCGGCGTGAACGTGCTGCTACGTCCCGTTGTGTTTATTAAAAATCGATTTTGTTTTGACGTCATGAATCACAATCGGGTTCAAACGCTACATAAATCTCTGAGCCGGGCTGGGATTCGCAGCATTGCACTCAATTATGCGTCTGGCTCATGTGATGGTGCGTCTGTGTTGTATTAAGCCCCCCTGCTGTGGACCCAGATCGATTCTGCGTTTCCTTCCTCGCTCAGAGCGCGCTGCCACATGCATCTGCTCTGGCTTCGAGACATGATTCCAACATTTCCTTGTCGTACGCTCTTTTCCGTCCTTGTTATCGGTACGAGCTACAGTACAAGACCCCGGTTCATCACCGTTTGCTTCAGCGGTTGCTTGTGGTGTTGCGTTTGAGGATGTGCTTGTCTCCTGAGAATGGGCTCATTCTGATTTGCGTTAATATTAGTGCCTGTAAGAATTTGGGGTATTGAAGTCAGAGTGACAAGTACATCTATATATAGGCTACAAACAGAATAATAATAATCTAACTGATGTAGTTTTTCTACTTCCTGCACACAGATTCATCCACTGATGGTCTTTTTTCTCCCCTTCCTTCTCATCCTCATCTGTCCTCTTCCACCTTCTGTAACCTCCACTCTGCCAGTTTCCCAGCTGAACCCTGTCATCCCACAGTTTAGCTGAACATCTTTTACAGAGAAGAACAAAGGAGCGGAGGATGTAAGCGGGCAGCATAATGGATAATAAGCATGAGGAACACAGGTGTAGGCACAGATTCAGTGTTTATCTCTTTTTTTATTACTTCCTGACCCAGTACGCCTGCATATGTTACAGTTGTACTGGGTCACTGAGTGTTTGGTGAGGACGCTGGACTCGCGTGAAGTGGAGCAAAGAATCGCCCACTTGCTCTGTTTTCCTTTCAGTGCAGCTCTCAGTTTCACAGAGTAATTAACAATAATTACCCTGCTGGCTTTGCCAAATGTCCATTTGCTCCGTAGCAACACACACAAACTCACTTAAGGCCATTAGGCGCTGAAAAGCGGAAACCACTTCAGCTGTGGCCGCACATCTGCACTGTATGTAGGCCGTCCGGCGGTAACGCCACGGTCTGAGCCCAAGGAACGGAGCGGAGCTGCGGCAGCTGACCTGATGCCTGTGATCCAGACATGTAGCTCTACATACTGTAACTCCAGCAGATTTACACTAATTCAAACTTGTCATGGAAATTCACAGTGACACGGTTATTTTTGACTGGCCAGCCGCCAGTAGTAGAAGGCCGACGCTTCCAAATTCGCCGCTCGACGCTGGCACGGGGACACGTGTCGAGGTGGCACATGCTCACGTGAAGGAGAGCGTTTGTAGCAGCGATGCCGTTCCGAGGGCACGGGTGGATCTGCGCTCTTCCTCTTGTAATCATCTCCTCCCCTGACAGCTCCACACCAGGGAGCAGCCAGTATCAAGGGCTTGGATCTTCGCCGTGCGCTGTTTTTGTTCCGTCTTTAAAAAACATGTTCCCGCAAATACTCATGTGAAAACATTGAATAGACAAACAAACCGCTGTTTTACCCCCCCCCCCCCCCCTTCTGTAAGGAAGCGCCTCGGCTCCGGCAGCTTCAAGAGCCAGCTCACACGGCGCTGCGAGATGCTGGATGCTGCATGTAAAATGTACAGATCAGAGTTCATGAATTAGCATCGCTCCCACTTCTCGCGTCATCTTTGTGAAATCTCCTTTCTTCCCCGGTTTGTACGTCCTCGTGTCCCCCGCTCCTCTATCCCTGTGTGACTGGACTTAAAAGGCCAGCTCGAGGGATGACAACCGTCGCTCTCTTCAGACGGCTGAGGGAGTAGGAGAAGATCGGAAATGGAAAGAGATGAAAGCAGAAATTGCAGATGAGGTAGAGCAGGAAGAGAGCAGGTTTAAAGATTTATAAAGGATTGACAGCCTCTGTGTCAGTCAAAAACAGAATAACAGCTTCCTCCACATCCTCCTGAAGCTCCATCTGGAGTCATGAAGAAAAACACAGATTCGTATTTAAAACCTTTAATTTGCAAGTATTTAAGTCTTTAGGAATATGTTAAAAATAATGAACACAATTTGCCTCATTTTGAGTTTTTTGTATTTTGGTGAACTGACTAAATGTGCGAATGTTAAAAAGCACCAGCTTCAGGACACGATTTGTCTGTTTCTTCATGGTTGACTTAACTGATTTTGGTGGGAGCTATGTGGGATTGATTTGCAGTTGTGCTATTTACTACAGCACAGCGGAGCGCGGATGAATTTGAGTCTCCCGGTGCTTGTTTGAAATGGGTGAGGCTGTAATAAGGTACAAACAACAGCCCAGTTTTGTCAGACGGCCGTTAAGTCAAGGTTTGGATGCAAACTTTGTTCATGTGTTTGGGGACTTGGGTTCAAGAAAAACAACCAAGATTATCCCCAGATTTGATTAATACTGTTTTTCCACGGGTTAAGATTGAGCGAGTGGGTTCATTGCCTTCACAAGCGTGTGTGCACACTCACCGCTGAATCTGTGCCCCAGAATGCCGTCTCATCCTGTTCTTAATCCTTCCTAGATTGAGGTCAGTGGGGCGATTGCAGGATCTCAGTGTGTTTACAACCTCAGCCGGACCCTTGGAAAACTGAGATCGGCTGGCGTGATCTGATTGGTTCTGCCCATCGGATATGTCTCTGTGCGGTGATCTGATTGGTCCAGAGGTTTTGAGATGAAGTCAACGTGTTAAATGTCTTTATAAGAAGCAGGTTAAGGGGCAGGAGAACATCAACTAGCTGTGTTTGTGTTTCACCACAGGACAGGAGTCAGAAGTGAGTTGGTGTTGGATGGATGCAGTTGTTATAGTAACTCCTGGCTGTTCTCAGAGACCCTCGGCATCATGTGGGAGGGTTGCTATGGCGACGGCAAGTTTTAGCGTAGGTGTGTTGTTGTGGTAACACTAGGTCTAGGCTGCCATTCAGTCAGCGTTGACTGAGAGTCATAGCGAGAGAACTTGGCAACACCAGGTCCTTGAAGAGAGAAATCAAACTTTAAAAGCGTTTACATATAGGCGACCGGAAGAGCAATATCGGGCCGAGACAGAGAAAGGGCTTCAGTACACAGTAATAACAATGATTACGAGTCAGTAATTTAGGCATAACACAGAGTTATAGTCCGATAAAGGGAAGAATGAAGAATGATTATCCAGCAATTCCAGGCATCAAGAGACGCAGATGGTTGGGCCTTAACCTGTCATCAATAAAGCATCTGAACATAAACACTGATTCTCATGTTACTCATATTATCCTACATTCAACAAACAAATATATCAGCAGAATGCCTTAATAGCTGCCATGGCTGCCCTTCGCTGCCAGACTGGCCATCAAGCACTCAAGGTAATTTAGCAGCGGATTAAAGGACTTATCCAGCCAGACAGTCTGAGTATTTCCAAATTTACTTCAGATTCTGACAAGAAGCTTGTTTATTCCTGCCTGGACTTGGTGAACACATCACCAGAATGCGGCGTCTCATTAGGGTTCCCCCGCGCCTGACCCAGCTGATTACTCACTTTATTCTCTGCCACTTCTTTTCAACGTTGTTCCCGTTTTTTTTTTTGTTTTTTTTTGAGCATCTTGTTAAACTCCAGTAGCAGATGTCAGACCTCCTTCCTCCGCCTCCTCCGTCGCCGCCGTCGCTCTCTGATGCCACTGCCTTTGTTCCCCCCTGTTTGTGTCATTAGTGTCTGTGGCGCTGCCTGTCTCTCCTCGCGATCCCCCACCTTTGAATTACGCTAATTTTCCGCACACGTGCAGATGTGCAGCTCCCGCCAAAATAATTCAAGAGGAAAGTTACTGTCCTGCATCTAATGTATGTTTAGTGGGAGCAGGTGAGACGAGGAGAAGCCGCAGACCGTGCAGGGAGATTTCTTCTATATAAACAGTCTGTGCACCGACTTCAAACACGCTGATGCTCACAGTGACAATCCCTTAAGAGACTGAATGGCCAAGCGTCTTGACAAAGCGCTCCGCTAGCGCAAACCCACACAAAGCACTTCCATTTTCTGGCTTCTCGGAAGGACTCGCCATCATTACATGGCAATGCAAGAAAGCTTTTCATAGCATTATTCACTCAATTCATTTCATCCCGACGGAGCTTTAATGGTTTACTGCCGTCCTTTGTCAACACCGACGTCTTCGGTTTCCTGATGGTTCTTGGTGAGTATGTGTTTGTCCCACACGTGGCGGCAGCGGAGGCAGGGATTGAATAAATCACAGCAAAACAATACAGATACTATCTTACTCTAAGTTGGGTTTAGTCTTCTAACATCACCTTTTGACCTCGACTGATTCTCTTGAATGGCATTTCGAAACACACACACACATACACACACACACATATAAAAGATATACTGTGGTAACCTGGTACAGACCAAAAATACTTCATCTCCTCAGCTAGGCGTGTTTATTTCCGTCTATGTGCACGTCTCGCAGCCTGTTTTCTGGAGTTATCACATCTTAATGTCTCTGTTGCTTCCTTGCACTCAACTGCCCCCCTTTTTTCTCATCTCCTTTGCTTCTCAGCCATCTGTCCCAACGTCCGTCCTCTGTTCTCAGCTCCGCTGCTGCCGGAGACGGCCCGGGCTGAATTTATTACGGCAGTTTTAACTCGATGGCCGTGCACAATATTTAGCGAGCGCGATCAAAAAAAAAAAAAGCGCGGAATGTTTCATTAGAGCCGTACAGCTGTAAGATGCACTCGTGGAGCTGTTATGTTTACTATAACTGAGCCATATGGGATATAATCGGACTGAGCGGGCGCCAGAGGGAGTCTCTGGAGGCATCTGGCTGTGTGTGATAGAGTAAATGTCATCAACTCGTAGGGATGTGTGAAAGTCATGTAAAAATATGGAAATAGAGGGCAGATGCCTCGGAACAAGTGATTGGGGGCATTCACACCTGGGGAGCAAATCAGATTTTCAACCACTAACAACACACTATTTGTTTTTGCTCATCCACTGAATTGAACAACAACGTCTTTTATGACATTTGAGGATTCATATTGTGTATAAGGTATTTAAGGAATGACCCGTTTCCTGTTCTTTTTCCTGCAGTCATCGCTGACTCGTTGACAGTAACGGCGCCGGCCCAGACTCTGTCCAAGGTGGAGGGCGACACGCTGCAGCTTACCTGTGAGGTGTCTCGGACCACGGTGCAGCACACCCACCTGTCGGTGGGCTGGTACCTGCGGTCCCCGGAGGACGCGGCGGCCGCGCCTCAGGAGCTGGTCACCCTGTCCAGGGACTTCGTTCTGCGCTCGGGGGGTCCGTACCGGCAGAGGATGGCGGCAGGGGACCTCAGGCTGGACAAAACCAGCCCCACGGCCTATCGGCTGACCATCCACAAGCTGCAGCCCATGGACCAGGGCCTGCTCTACTGCCAGGCCGCCGAGTGGATCCAGGACCCCGATGACAGCTGGTTCGCCATGACCCGCAAGCAGAGCGATAAGACCCAGCTCCGCATTCAGCCCACTGGTAAGCGAAGCAGCGAGGGGAGCGTTTTAACATCCTAGTCCCTGTCTCACACGCACGTGGGCCGGCTTCCTCTGATTGCTGATCACTATCGCACCCTAAGCTCATTAGCGTCCTAAAACGGGCTTAACCGAACCTCCACAGACTCCACACTTTTGTGTTTGCGTCTGTGTGACGGGCAACATGACAAAAAACACCAGAGAGCGACTCGACCGGCGTCGGCGTCTGGCGCGGGAGACCGGTGCCTTTCCAGAAGCCCAACAACGGGATGTTCAGTCATTGCTCACCATTAATCACAGCAGTCTAGTTGATGCCTGAGCACATTAATGGCAGGAATCATGCTGGTTTAATGTGGCTGTCAGGCTCTTAAGGAGAAGATTGCCTAATGGTGAGGAAGGAACACAGAGCAACCGAGAGCAGCGGCAGGGAGACTCGGGGGTGAGTAAATTACTAGAGGGCACGTGATGGAAGCAGGAGGAACAAAGAGCGTGTTGAGGGGCTCCATAGAGGAATATGTCTCGCATGGTTACAATAATGAGCTGTCCACGTCCAGCACTGATGGACGGAAACAAAGGCGGCTTTTGTTTCCCGGATACTCATAACCTCCCGCCAGGCTTGAACCCGTGACAGCACCGGCGCTGTACTCCACACGCATAAAGAATTTATTTGTGCTCACCAAAGAAAGGGCCATGGAGATGGGTGATAAACTGCACTGACATTAGCTCAATTACCAAGGCTGCACACAGCGTCTCGTGCCAGTAAATCACTTCAAAGTGGGATCATTTTGCCTTTCTCCATTAAGCATCAGATCCACCATGAACCAATACGACTTGATGGTGCCCCAGATAGTGCTTGGTGGATGAGAAGGCGATTGGGAGCTCGGATGTAAAGCAGGTTTGTCAGATGAGTTCCCGCGACTTCAGGGAGGAGACAAAAGGCACAAAGAGCTCGGCGCTCAGCCCCCGTCGCCGCTCGCTTCCTCGTCCTCCCTGTAATCTATTATGGATGGAGGTGTTGTTGCGTGACAGAGAGAATACGGCGGAGTTGTGCCGTGATTTGCGGCTGGGGGTGCGAGTTCCCCCGGCTTGAGTGTAGGTGCGAGCGTATTTTGATTTGTCCTTGTGCACTTATGACATCAGAGGGCACGCGCTGCAAACTTTGAGGCCGAGCTGAGGTATTTGATGTCGCACTTGTTCAAGTACGTATCTGACCGAAAGTGAGGGAGCGGGGAATCTAGAAAGTAGAGGGAGCAGCTCCTCCATTAGGCCTATTATAAAAGATGGAGTGGATCTCGAGACAGCCCCATCACTAGCTAATCACCCACAGCCAGTGTCAGGGAGCGAGAGAGAGAGACGAGCAATGGACAGAATCTTAATGCACCTTTCACTCTTTGTCTTCGCCGTCTCCCTCCTTCCCTGCATTTTCTTCTCACCTACTCCCTCGCTCTGCGCTTTCCCATCACTTCACATTTCCTGCAGACGTATCGTGTCATCTCTCCCCCTGCTCCTTGAAGCCTCGAACGCTAACACATTCGTGACCTGTGGGGCCATCTTCTGTCCCCGTCTTTGCATCCTGTCAGGCTGACTCATCCCATAATACGTGGCTCTAATAGAGGCTCCGTGCGTTGGGACTGTGGCTGTCAAAGCCGGTCGTGGCCCCTTTAACTTCAACTTTAACTGCCCTTGCGTCACCTTTAATCACAGTCAAATGTCATAATAGAATTTAGAGTAATAGAAAAGTTTTTATGCCCTTTCCCTACAATATTACATACAGACAACATTCAGTATTTATAATAAAAATGTCCCAACCTGTCGATACAAGAGCTGCAGTCCAAACAACCTAACATAGTCAACATTCAATTTCAGGTCTTCATTTGTTTGTATGTCAATATTTAGTTAGTGTGAGGAATCATTTGTTTGTGTACGTGACCCCCCCCTCCTCCTCCTCCTCCATCCCATCATAATGTTCCCCATGCATAATGAGCTTTATTCTAACAGCAGGCTTTGAACTTTTCCACACAAGTGTGTTTCTCAGGAAGCCTGTTTAACGTCTTTGTAATTACAGCTCGGGGCTCCCACCACCTCTCGGAGAGACTCTAATACGTAGCGCGCTCGTCGTCTGGAAGCTAACGCTGCGACTAAAACACGCACGTGCACGCGCGCGCACACACGCACATGCGCAGGCGAGTGGAGCGTCGAGCCTCCGCCCTGTTTACTCTGTCAGTCCTGAGGAGGAAGAGAGCGAGTGTCGGACTCCGTTGAGGAGAATTTAAATTAGATGTGTATTTTTATTGCAGAGGTGAAACCAAGGGAGTAGAGAGAGGAGCTCTCTGAAAGATCAGCGTTTTACTAGAGCGTAGCGCCGTTTGACCTCAGCCTTGTCTGTTTTCTACTCTCCCCGGCGCTAACTGATGCTATTTTATGGCCCCCGCCCAACCCTGACCAATTTAAACCCCACCTTTACCACCCACTCCCTTAATCTTCTCACGCTTTCTCATCCAGTGAACGGGCTCAGCAGCCCAGACTGTGGATGTGAAGACAGCACGGCACCATCGTGCATTCGATAGTAGCCCTCATTTAGACGGCAGATTGTGAGCATAAGCGATACCAGCTACTAGAGGAGACCTCTCCAACGCCTACGCATGCTTCATGCTGCAGCCTCGCCTAATTATTAAAAGTTGAATGATCATATTAATTAAAGCCCGTTTTTATAACAATCAGTTTGTTTCCAGAAACATTCATTGCAGATGTTTCACTGTATATGGTACATTATAATGTTGAGCCAGCTCATCCCGCGTCCCTGTTTCCAGATCGGGACTTCAGCATCCAGGTGAGCACGGAGCGACGGTCCTTCACGGCCGGTGAGCCGCTGGAGCTTCGGTGCACCATTGAGGCCCAGAACGTCCCCGAGCGCTTCTTCTCGGTGTCGTGGGTTTTCAGCAGCTCACTGGTGGCCGTGGTGGGCCCCAGTGCCGTGCCTGCCCTGGGCCCCGCCTACGCCCCCCGCGAGGCCGCCGGCCTCATGACGGTGCGCAAGGAGAGCGCCAACGTGCACCTGCTCAAGCTGCAGCGCCTGCGCCCAGACGACGCCGGCAAGTACATCTGCCGCGTGACGGAGCGGGAGAAGACGCCCACGGGGGACTTCATCGACCGCAGCAAGAGGTCCCGCAATGTCCAGATCACAGTCCAGCCGCTCAGTGAGTAACAATTTGTCCTCGAGGCTGCTGCTTTAGTTATTCTCCTCTTACTTGTCATTTTCTCGAGGAATAATGAGCTTCTCATAATAGCGGTTTTATCACTCATTCACAATAGCAGCATGGAATTTCTTGTTATGCTTCTCTCCACTCTTGCTCTTTTTTTTTTTTGCTCGCTCTCCTTCATTCCTTTCTCTCCAAGGTGGCCTAAAACAGATAGCTGCACGGCCTATTGTTAGCTTCGAGTAAGAGGGGAAAGGATAATGCTGCTCTTATTCCTGATGTATTTTCTGTTTGAGTGGATTGCTGAGGATTGGTAAAGTAGCATTATGGTCCTTGCCATTTCCTTGGCTGAGCTGGGAGGAGGGTAACACTAGTAGGATAATGGAAAGCAGAGGAGTCCAGACTCGAGGAGGCTGAGCTAACAGCCATGAAATGGCAGAGAAAGGGGCCTGTCTCTCTAGGGCCCTCTAAGTGGTTCCCCAGGCTAAATTAATGTGCTCTGCTGGGGCAGACGTCTTTGGATAGTTTAAGCCGGAGTGGCTGCTGGGGCTGTGTCGGGCTTAGAGCTGATCACTGCAAATTTACAGTCCAACCTTCAAAACCATGCATGCAATCCTCTCATCTGTCGCCGAGACTCTTCTTCCTGTTGATGCCAGAAGGAAAACCTTCCTTCCTGAGCTTGAATGCTAATCTCCTGCTCATCTCTTCGCTGTACCTTCACATCTCTCAGGACAGGGGGAATATGGAGTCGGGCCGCCACCAGTATAATGAAGTCTAATAGACACAGATTAGCATTTCCTCTCAAGCAGCCAGTGCTACTGTACCTTCTCCTGACCGCTCAGCACATCCTGCTAAATCAGCCAAAAACAATGGCCCCAAGCCTGCAGCTGTCTCCAGGGGACCTCTCTGTGTGGGAGGTTTTGTTTTTCCAACAAAAGGCCTTAATGGCGTTTAAAAGATGTTTATAGGCTTTACATAGTATAATAGCCATAGTTATTGGAGGACAACTTCCTCAAAGCCTAGTAGTAGTCATTATTTCATGCACAAACTACCCCTCTGTGTTTGTTTTCTCCCACCGAGCTCCATTTCAAGATGTGCTCCATCACTCTGGAGGGAGTTTGGTGAGAACGGGGAATAGAGGGTGACAGGGGTTAAAGTTGACGACTTGGATTCAGGCAGAGGTGACGGCGAAGGAGAAACGGAGGTAAACACTTGTGACAAATCAGTGCTGATGGATGAGCTGGCCTTTGCAATAAGAGAGGACAAGCTAGCCTCCATGCCAGACTGATTGTGTGTCGTATAGGACGGGTTGGGGACAAGAAAGAGAATATATGGGAATGCAGAAAAGTAGCTGGTGGGGAATTTTGAAAATTCAAGAAATAAACTTCTCTGAGGAAAGTTCGAGAAACTAGAGAAGTTTAAGGGGAGTGAGATGTATGTATCTGCATTTATACCAGTATAACAAGCCCCTCCTTATGTCTCAGTGTGGGAAAATGATAGAATCCCACAGATTTTAGCTGTGGTAAAAAAAATATATGAAACTCCCAAAATGAAACGCAGAAGAAAGGATGAAGAGTTTTCCTTTTGTTCACTCGAGTGTGATAGAAGTCAGAAGCGAGTTTATTCCGTATTCACAGAGAGCTTGTGCTTATTAGCAGGGCTGCTGAGCGGGGAGGGAAGTGGCAGAGCTTTGCCCCGAGGGAGGATAAAAAGCCCCCCCCCCCGAGAGAGCTTTTGGGTCAGCCAGGGATCTATAATGCGTGATGGACAATGAAGCGGGCAGGCAAGATGAAGCATAAAACCCCACGGCATGAAGGTGTACAGACTTTCATCCTCCTGGTCTGACGTGTGACTGTCTCCGGTGCCGCTGTGAATCTGGGCCCACGTATCTGAACGCACCCCCACCCTCCGCCTCTCTCTGGTGACCGGCTGCAAACTGCACCGCTGTCCCCTGAACAGATGTTCTTACCTGAGCCGACACATGCACGCCGCTTGTTCGCAATTGTGCTCCGCTCCCCAGAACAGGCTCCGCGATTAGTTTTATCGCCCCCGGCGTCCTGTCCTCGCTCGGCGCTCGACACGCTGCCGCGAGAAGCAGCCGGGGCTTTTTCCTAACTCCTCCTTTTCCTCTCATCCTCTCTTTCAAGAAAGCAACATCACGGTGTCATTGTCCAGTAACGCCTCCGAGGTCCTGGAGGGCGACGTGATCCAGCTCACCTGCTCGGCCCAGTCCACCGCGGGCCCGCTCTCCGTAGCCTGGCACTGGACGGGCCGGGACCAGGCGGGACCGGGCCAGGAGGTGGCCTCGGTGGATCGCGACGGCACCGTGTGGCACAGCCCCGCCTACAGGGAGCGCTCCAGCTACGGGGAGGTGCGCGTGGAGAAGGCGCAGGCCGACGCCTTCTCGCTGTCCCTGTACAGCGCGCTGCCCGGCGACGAGGGCGAGTACCGCTGCACGGTCGCCGAGTGGGCTCAGACCGGCGCCGAGCCGGAGCTGGACTGGGAGAAAATAGGAGAGATGGCAGCCACCAAGACGGTGGCCGTCAGGACCGTGGGTAAGATCATTCGGGCTAATCTCACCACAGCATTGTGTGCGTCGACTTAAAGTCAGCAAGGCATGTAAACGCAGCACACCGAGCGAGGACAGAGGCATATGGTTTGTGATTTGCCCAAGACTGATGAATGGCTTAGGCAGAACATGCACTTCACATAGT
This sequence comes from Betta splendens, assembly GCF_900634795.4. NCBI lineage: Eukaryota > Metazoa > Chordata > Actinopteri > Anabantiformes > Osphronemidae > Betta > Betta splendens. Next base: position 7,463,009 of record NC_040899.1, on the reverse strand, counting down.
AGAGTACACCATGGTTTATTCATGCACCGCCCAGGGGACAGAGCTATTATGACACAAACACACACATACACACACACACACACACACCACCTGCCACATGTCAAGGAGAGAGCTTCCTTGACACCCATCATACCACACACACACACACACACACACACACACACACACACACACACACACACACACACAGCCTCTCACCCATATGGATTAGCCAGAATTATAAGGGTGGAAATGCAGCAGCAATGTGTTTCACAGTCCGTGGGCCTCCTCTGTCAGTCCTCAGTTAAACTGCACATCCTCGGTTCAGGCTGAAGGAGCCGGCGGAGCGGAGCCGTGAGGGGCTGGCAGGCCAGGAGCGCGCACACACACACACACACACACACACACACACACACACACACACACACACACACACACACACACACACACACACACACACACACACACACAACCGAAGGATTAGCTCCCAGCAGCATCACACGGCGCTGCTGCACGGAAGAGATGTCAGTTTTTAAGTGGCCATTTGTTAAATTCGGGCAACAACAGAAACGTTAGCTTGAGAAACAAGGGGAGCATTATGCAAATGAGGGCAGAGAAATCCAAAGCGGCTCGTGCTTCTTCAGTCGCACTCCTCGACGTCTCCTCTTTTTCACACCCAATGCTTGTTGATCAAAGGATTTTCTGAGCGCGCGCCCTTGTGTGACGGTCAATGTGTGTGTTTAACTTTGTTTCAGATTTGTTTTCAGTCCTCGTTCGTCTCACTTTAGCGTCCAGCTGCAGCTTATTGGACCTAAACTTGCCATAAAGACAAAGACTTTCCTCTGCTTCAAGTCTTGCTTTAAATTTTAAATCCTAATACCTTGTACCTAATAATAAATACAGAAAAGGAACTTGTACTTCATTTTCCCTCTAAAGTCAGACTGGGCTTCACACCAACCTGTGTTTCTGATCAGTGTAGCATTTCAATTTCTAGGTTCTATATACTTTCTTACGTGACCTGTATTAGATATTACAGGGATGTCTCCTGTGAACCATATGCATCTGTTCCTATAGTGAGGACACAGAGTTGTCTTTGCAGCTGATTGGTTCATAGAGCCTCTCAGGTGTGTGTGTGTGCGTGTGTGTGCGTGTGTGTGCGTGCGTGTGCGTGTGTGTGTGTGTGTGTGTGTGTGTTAGTGTGTGTGTGTGTGTGTGTGTATATTATATATATACCTTGTTTTGTAATTTAAAAAAGGATTTGTATTTATTCACACAATCAAAACAACAGAGTTGACCGGGAAAAATGGATCACCGTGAAATCCTATCTTCTGTCACAGAGTCGGACAAATGGATGTTGCAGTGTGGAAGAGGGGCCCAGATAGAAGGAGAGGGGAGACCTACTGTCTGTCAGAGTTATGGTCCCAGGCGGCCGTCCCAGTAAAGAAAGCCATTGATTAAACACCCTGAAGGACACCGGGGGCGACGGCTGCCAGAGGAAAAAGATGGCGTGAGGGGAAAGTGACGGCTGTTGACCAAAGCAGACCGAAGAAACAGAAATAAGCTTAACAGTCATTTTCCAATCGCGGAAATGCCTTAAAATAACAGGACCTGGTTATTAAAGGGCCGCAGATTAAAGCCTCCCTCACTCTCCTCCCCTGCCTTCAAGTGAAGGTGTATCTTGGCAATAATATATGGAGTTTTTAGCTTAATGAGGATAGTTTAGTCTTGGCAAGGAGTTAGATCGAACAGCAGCGCTTAGAGGAAATCTCTCCCCTGGGTTTTCTTTGTTGCATCACCATTAATTTTGAGCGCTTTTCTCACAGTCATGCACACAGACTCACACAAGCTGGAGGTTGCACATGAGCTACAGTAAATGACTGTGTCACGGCGTGGGACCTCAACGATGGGGGAAAAATGCTGGTGAAGATCGAGAAGCGCTTTACGTGGGAGACGGCGCATTTAAAGTAAACACCGTCTGCATTTGTTCCAGCAGGAGGCTTTGTTCCTCTCAGTGGCCGAGCTTAAGGTGGACTTAAAAGGAACGTTCCTTCCTGGAAATGATTACGCACCCTCACATCATTTGTTGAGCTTTAAGCTTTTAGAGAACAGACTCAATCACACGCGCAGGCTTTGTTGTGCTATTACATGCAATCGGCAGCACTCTGTTTAAAGGGCTTAACATCAGTCAAATAAAAGTCCATTTAAGCACGCGTCTCACTCCCCTCTCCTTCCACCATCTAGAGTCCTCCTTCATGGCGTCGGCCTCTTCGCGGACGCCCTCCGTGACCTTCGGGGACTCCTTTGACCTCCTGTGCCTGGTCAAGCCTCGCCACAACCCGCGCGTGCCCACCTCCGTCACCTGGCGCTTCATGCCGGCGGGGACGGAGGCCGACGGCGACGGCGAGTTCCGGGACCTGGTGACGTTCACCCGCGAGGGCACGCTGCAGTGGGGCGAGCAGCTGCTGGGGCTCGGCACCCGCACCACGGTGGACCGCTCCCTCTCCAACACCAACTTCCGGCTGTCCGTGACCCGGGCGGGGCGCCGCGAGGCCGGCAAGTACCAGTGCACCGCCGTCCTCTGGAGGAAGAACTACGACGGCAGCTGGAGCAGAGTGGCCAACCGCACGTCCAACCTCCTTGGCATCAGCGTGCTGCAGCCAGGTAGGCCGCAAAGCAACAGGGATCCACACACGGGCAGACAGAGTCAGTCACACTCACTCGCACAAAGTGAAATCAGCAGAGCTCGGAGGATTCCTCCCCGTCCTAATTGCTCTTAGTCTATGGTTTAGCCACTAATTGGAGTGTGCGTGTGCGACTGTGTGCGACTGTGTGTGCAGGGTGGAGTCCATTAATGGAGTGCAGTGAAAGGATTGCTAAATATCCCACAGGAGGGGAAACTGAATAAAAGAAGGAGAAGGGAGACAGAGTGCTAAACAGAGTGAGTGATCTGTCCTTGAACCTTGTTCCTCGGCGGAGGCATTAAACCGTCTGCGTTACCCTGTGTACTCCCCACGAACACAAAACGGGCCTTTCAGACACAGCCCAATTAGTGGTTGAACACGAACAGCAAACACACACCCAGACGCAGACACACAAACGTGCGCTGGCCCAATTTAGCCCAGCCCGGTGTGCCTCCACAGCGTGATACTACATTTATTCAGGTGAATGTGCCCGAGGCAAATACTCATCCTGCTGATAAAAACCACGGTTGCAGTTTATATTTCAAAGCAGCCTAGCAAAGCATTGTGGTACATGAAGTACCAATGGGATCCAGATTTTCAGGATTTGGCAGGAGGCCTATGAGCAAAGGGATGAGAGGTATCATTTAAACCTGTAATAATATCAACCGCATTTGTGGCCACAGGCAACGTGTAAGTACATTATGCGCAAGCGGGACTTAGTCTGTCTGGTTGCGAGCGACGCTTGGTTGGAGGAGAAGGAGGATGCTGCGTTTAATTCACAGGCAGAGTGGGATGAGTCGCAGCTGTGGTGAAGCTGTTCTCATTCCTGCTGCTGTTGGGTCAGATACTGTAGGTAGACGCGGTGCTCCAGCTGCTCGAGTGAGCTCCGGCCTGGTCCCCCGGCCTTTACTTGTTATGTGGAAATTGGCTCATCATCTTCACCTTACCCCTGCGTGCGGTTCACTTTGTTTATTCCTAACCGGAACAAACCTGAGGACACGCTGGAAGCCACACACACACACACACACACGCACACACACACGCACACACACGCACAGGAGTCAGATCCTGGGTCCTCCTACTCTCTTCTCTTGCTGCGTCTCCATGACAAAGTCATCAGTTACCTTGGTAATGCCATCGGTAACCGTGACGATGCGATCAGCTGCTGACTGAATGCCAATCAGTAGTCGCAACGGTGCGTAAGGGCACCCTCCCACAGGAGACACAGGATGAGTGAGATATTCCTTAATGTCAGGCTCAGGCCTAGTTCAGGCCTGATCATGCTGCATTCATCTCCTAATGTACAGTATATATAATATATATATTTTATATATTTTTCCATGCGACTGATGATTCATTTGTCAGACGGCAGCACGCCTCTCCCTGCCTCATGCTTCTCCTCCCCATCTGCTGAATGTTAACCACTTCTGCCTAAATGAGCGGCTGGCGTTTTCACACAAGTGGAATGAAGGGAGAGGGCGCGCGTGTATTAATTTCTGTGAGCAAAACAGTCTCTGACCAGATATATAATTGCATAAGGCTTTGAATCCGGCGGCGGCGGCTCATTACGTACAGTGGGAGCTGCCTCGCCGCGTGTCCACTTTCTCCCGGGCGTGTCTGCGTTCCTGCATGAACGCTCCGTGTTCCTTTGATGTGCCTCTGAGAGCTTTCATGTGCTCGCCGCACGTATGCGAAGACGCCGCTGATACCGCGCATCCCAACAGCTGAATTGCTCCTCTCAGCTGTCTGACGGTCCATTACGCAGCCGTCTTGTACTGCGAGCGTGCTTCTAGCACAAGAGGGTTTTCAAATGCAGAATGACTCTCCTCATTAAATCATTGTGGAACTTCAAAAAAGTGGGGAGTGGAAAGTAGCTTCAGAAATGGCGCCGGCGGTCCAGTCGTGGAGCTGGATGTGAGTAAAAGGCGCTGGGTTGGGCCGGTCAGCTGCTCATAGATCAGGCCCACTTCCTGCTGCGGCGCCCGTTAGCAGCACACTGCCTGGGTCCTCTGGGTCAAACGGGACGACTTCACTGCACACACACAACATTTTAAAGGTAATTGTGAGGGCAAGCCCTCGCAGCGGTCGGGCCGAAGCGTCCGCATGCAGCAGGAGCACAGATGTCATTAGACGGAGACACGCCGAGGGATGACCTCCCAGAGTAACGCCGTAATTATCTTACGGTAGGACGCAGCAGAGGATCCCCCCACAAGCACACCATAAACACACAGCGCACGCGGGCTCATATTACAGGAGTCATATTAGATTTCCACTGATTGCGTTTTCTCTTTGCCTCGTTGCGAAATGCGATAATGGCAAACACATGTTCAGCATGGCAGATCACCAGGGAAGCCTCAGTCTCCACGACACAATCTAATATCAGCTCCTCGTAATGCAAACACACATACACACACACATACACACGCAGGACCCATCTCGCAGCCGTACAAGCGTACAAACGGAAAACATGCAAAGCTAATTATGCTGAATCTTCCCTAATGGAAGCGGAGTTTAGATTAATAATGGTTTTGGGAGTGCAATACAGTTTCTGTGTGTGTGTGTGTGTGTGTGTGTGTGTGTGTGTGTGTGTGTGTGTGTGTGTGTGCGTGTGTGCGTGTGTGCGTGTGTGCGTGTGTGCGTGTGCGTGTGCGTGTGTGTGTGTTTGCCTGGCATGAGGAGAGGGATATTAAGGCCGTCTGGTTATTGGCTGCGCTAGAATGATGGTGATGATGGAGGGGGGGAGGGGGGGTGTCCCACTTAGTTTCTCTTCATCTCCTTTCATACACCTACACTTTGCTTGGCTACCTCGCATCCACATGATCAAACATCACGACACGGGAGTGGATGCTTCCTCTCCAGCGGGTTAGAGGATGCGCGCCTCCCACTTCCTCCATTTTATCTTGTCCTGCTTCGTCTGCCTCTGTCTCTCTGCGAGAGTTCTTCAGAGTGTCTCCTCATTTAATACGGCCTGGCACCGGCAGCTGCTTCATGCGCTCTGCTTTCATGCCAATGAAGCGCTCGCCACCCACTTGTTATTGATAGCCCTGGCGTCACGGCGGTGATCGGAGATCCCTGCTTATCGGAGCATGGAGAGGAGCTGTCTGTCATCATTAAGGCCGGCCTCTCGCCCCGCTGCTCCTTTGTTCTGTCGACATTTAGTTCTCGCTCCCCCCATAAGTCTTTTTTAATGTCTTCTTTCCCCTTCACTCTCACTTAACTGCGTGTTCCTCCACTCACGCCCCCAGCTTCTTACTCACTTTTGTGATTTTTTAATATTTTATAATTCCCTGTTTCCTCCCACTCCTCCTCGTGATTCTGTTCATTATGTTTACATTTTTCTTCAAGTCGCGTCTCGCCGCCGTCTGTATTTCATGAATAATAAGGATACGGCAGCTGCGCTTGTTTGCACACAATAGCAGCTTCATCACAGCGTTGCAGTTGGTGACAGGGCTGTAAATGTCGTTTGCGCCGCGTTTGCGACTGCGGCGCGGGTTCGGGTTTGCCCATGAGCACACCCGAGGGCAGTGATCTGCAGCAGCCTACTACCTGCGTATGCTGCATACTGAATCAGGATCTGTCTCCTTCAAACACACATGAACGCCGAGGACAATAACAGGAGATAAATGAGGAGCCACCGGGAGGAGGGGGGGGGCGCTGAAACAGAAAATAATTTCATAAAAGGTTTTTGATTAATCACGTCTGTTTCAGACATTCAAGGTCAGGCTCCTCCGCCACGCGCCTTCCTCCTCACCAGACTAAACCCTTTGCACTCTCGCTCTCCCTCATGCAGGAACACAGGCGCATTCTTCTGTCAAATCCAATCCAATCTGGCTTCATTTCCGCGTCCGGCACCAATCTGCAGACACAATGAGATTCTGCCTGTTGTGTCTCTCCATCTCGCGCTCTTAAGCACACGCTTGTGTGTTCTGCTGTTGCTGTAATTGAAGTTATAACTCAGCGCTAGCCACAGCGCTGCTACTCGCCATGTAAATCAGGGGCTAATAGTATGAGGAGAGCGGGGGGCGTGGGGGGGGCAGTGCCTCCTGAATGCTCTCACACACACACACACACACACACACACACACACACTCTGCCTTTTCCACCCTGCGCTAACTGAAACACCACTGTTCCCCGCGCTTTAATGGGCATAATGTGTTTTATGCTTATTGGCAGACCTCTTTGGAACGCGCACACATGCACGCACGCCTGCGCTCCACTCCACGCCGGCTATTAATCTCTGAGAGCTCCCCTGCCCTGACCCTCCCGCCTCACCCCCTTATTGTGCATCCGTTTTCCTGTTGGGCCAGCAATCACTCTCTCAGGCAGCCAGGAAGGAAGAGGGAAAGTGCAGCCAGTGTACCACTGGTGGAAAATAGATATTATAATGGTGGAGATTATGTGTGCGTAATGGGAGATGATGAAGGGGGGGTTCAAGGCCGCTGGTACATGCACAGATCCCTATAATTAGCCTAGACTTAACAATATTGTAAAGGGGATTGGAAAGGGGAGGGATGAGAACTGGTAATATCCCTCTGACACAATGGGATCATAGATACATCACAGTCATTAGCATAGAAATTAGGCTCCCGTTTTGGCAGAGGCCCCTCTTCCAGTCAGGGGAACCCCATCTCTCATTTCTTCTGGCATCCCGCTCTGATCCGCGCCCCCCGTGGCAGAGGCTCAGGCGGGTGGAGCTGAGGGAGCGCGGGCCGGAGCAGCGGATCTGCCGGGGATGAGGGTGTGTCTGAGACGCTGAGTCCCGACGGGCTCGCGGGCCGCGGCCGCGGATTAGCTCAAGGCTGCGCTAATGCTAATGCTAACGGCAGAGCAGGCAGCCATTAAGACTCCTAAGTCCTCTGGAGTGGAGCTGGAGAGGCGGCCTGCTGCTTTCTGAAATCCCCCCTGGAGCATGTTCTCACTTTCTGTCTTTTGCATCTCTCTCATCTTTTGCAGGCTCCCTCCCTCTACTCACTCACTCACTCACTCACTCACTCACTCACTCACTCACTCACTCACTCACTCCTCCGCTCCCTGTTAGGTTCTTGTGAATATCTATTTAGTTTGGTGCTATACATGCATCTCTGATCTGTTTTGTTTCCCTCTATCTCCTCATCTTTATAAAGTATCACCCGTCACTTTTGTATCTGTTTTTCTTCATTCCTCTTCTTTCTTCACTAACTAAAAGCATCAAGTCCAGTGGTCATTAATTATTAGATTATGACTAAAACAAGCTAAACGTTAGGTCAAGGCTCAGTCCACACCTCATTAAAATGCACATCTGCAAAGGTGAGGCTGCTGAATATTCATGTCAGTGTCAAGTGATGATGAGACCGGATGCGTTCAGACGAGACAAGCCGCGGATCATAGTAAAACAGAAGGGATGAGAAAGGCAATAATTGGCGATGACAATCATTACGGCGAAGAGGAAATAAGGGGGTCGAAGCAGATCTGTCGACTCCAACATTTAGATCCCGTCTTGTATTAAAAGACTTCACCTGGAGCAGTGGCATAAAACAGAGATGAAAAATGAATTGGATTTCCTCTGTAGCCAAAGAATAAAGGATAACATTCTTTGATTTTAAATCTCAGGCTGTGTTCTCCTCCTCTGAACACTTGGCCAGGCACTTCCCCTGCTCCTTTGAAGTTATCTTAAAATTGTGTTACACACTTTGGCGAGGGCGAACTGACACGCCACAGTAGCATCCTTAGCCGTACGTTTCTCCTCCCCCCGGACCTAAACTTGTTTTCATCTGCTCTGCTTCATAAACAGCAGTTGTACAGTGAGGCTTCTGGGGGTTTGGAGGGCACTTTGCTGCCCTGCTTCCTTATCAACACTGTGGTCCGCGCACTTCTACTGATAAATAAAAGGAATAAAGACAGCTTTGTCTCAAGTCTGCAGTTTCCTGTAGCTGTTAAACCAGACAAATTGGGCACACATGGGAGAGACCAATTTGTCTGTACTGTGTGTGTGTGTGTGTGTGTGTGTGTGTGTGTGTGTGTGTGTGTGTGTGTGTGTGTGTGTGTGTGTGTGTGTGTGTGTGTGTGTGTGTGTGTGTGTGTGTGTGTGTGTGTGTGTGTGTGTGTGTGTGTTTGTACTCTAATGATGGGACGTGTTCAACAAACTGCTGAAACACCAGTATCTCCAGTGGAGCTGGGATGGTAGGAGGCACTCGGTGTGTACAGGGCCATTACTGTAGCAACACATCTACCGTCCACAAAATAAAATAATTTTTGATTAACGTTTTTTTTTAATTTTTTATTATGGCTTGTGTAATGGAAGCGTAACTAAAGCCCCTGTTTTACTGGAAGATCAGATGAGGAAGACCCATAACGGCATCTTAGCTATGCCACGCTGATGGTGGTGAAAGCGTTGCCCTGGAAACCACAGTATAAGAAGCTATCAGCATCTTTAACCTCAAGCTCAACGTCAGCGTTATTTTAAGTTTTGCTCTTTTACCTGGTTATGAAGCCATTTTCCATTTTTTTTCTCTAAAGAAAATAAACAAAAGTGAAACAACAGGAGAGACGAAGTGCTGCTTTAAAGGCCAGCAGACAGAAAAAGAGAGGAAGCCCTTTGTGTTTCCAATTATGGATTTTATTATTTGGTGGATGACCCTTGAGGCTCATTACAGGAGCACAGTAACAAAGAACATGCGATCACACTTGTACTGGGCACCGGCGGCACCACTGACACACAACAGCACGGCGCGTATGCTGACTGTGGAGGGACCTGCACACGCGTGGCGCGCGGCCTTGTGTGCGATTGATCCATCCGTCAACACGTGGAGTCGCCCTAACAGTGACTGTTGATGCGTCGTACGGACACTTTTTGCCTGTTCGCCGCCGCTTTTGTCAGCTGATGCGCTGATGAAAGGAAGCTCGCGCTCCGTGGGACGCGTGGCCACGGGTCAGAGGATGTGACAGGCCGCTCTGTGAAGCCGTGCTTCTGATTCAGAGGCAGTTCACAGCATGGAAGCATTAAACAGGGATCAGAGACTTTAAAGTTGTTTGGGGACAAAAGAAAAGAGTATTGTGTTTTGCCAAATGCTTCCTCACTATATTTGTCCGTTTTCTTGTTCGTAGCTTGAGTGAGTGGTTGGTTATAATAACGCGTAATAGCTTGCGATGCTGACTAATAGGGCTTGAATAATTAGCCTGTTTTAGCTTTGAAAAAGCGTTTCTGTAAACACTGATGTACGGCAACAGGCTTCCAGCCCCCAGATTTTCTCCTGGCTCCGGATTCGAACTTCAAATGGGAACAGCAGAGAATTACTTTGTACTGTGCCAATCCAATCGTGCATGGTTCCACTTCAGGAGGTTCGGAGGTAAATCAGCAAAAGAGCAAAAAAAAAAAAAAAACGCCAGGATTCTGCGAGGCTCTGCAGTAATTCCGGATGGGGAGATTGTCAGGCTTCCTACCAAGTCTCTAGTGGCTGCCGAGGCAGTAATGTTGACTAATATGGGATGCTGGCTCGGAGCGATGCTGTACTACAGGGTGGTCTGGTGATGCCTCGCAGCCATGCAACCAAATGTGCACACGCTGTACGTAGGATGCAAATGTGCTCGATCACTACGAGCGACGGTCTGGCCGATCTGTGGACGAGGGTGAGGGTTTCAGGACAGATGGCTGTGACCGTGGGCAGTCAGTCACTCGGGCTCAGTCGAAGCAGCCAGCGATTCATGAACGTCAGAGGAACATTGGACGTGGAGGGTTGAAGAGAGGGGTCAGTGGAAGACACCATTTTTCACCATTTGCAAATGAACTGAGCTTCTATAGCAGACAGACCAATCAACCTTCAAATCTTTAGACCCACATACAGTAAGAACAAGGCGAATGTACCGCTTCTTCTGAGGCATATTTCCTTCCTGTGTAAGTCACTGCCTGGCTTTCATCCGTGCGTTCGCCGACCGTCTTGCAGGTCCCCTCGTCTAGAAATAGGTGCGTGATTCTGCTGGCTAGAAGTGGAGGGGTGACATAATCGTCTGCTGCGGAGATCAATTAAGGCAATTTGTTTCCCTGCACTGGTCTCGGGCAGCAAACAGCGCCGAGTGTCGCACCACAGCTACGCTCCAGGTCTAAATGTACCCTGTCGATTTCTGTAAATAAAACAACAAGTCGGAGGAAGGCGTTGATTGGGATTCAAGCGTTGTGGTGTTTGTAATCGCGCGTCTCGGTCTTTTAGCAGTTAATTCTAACCTGAGTTGCTTCGGATCTCCTGAGGAACCGTCGCTGTCCTAGTTCATCTCCCATAAACTACAGCAAACCTCATGTCTCAAAATACACATTTCTGTTTATGTAAGTCGTGGAGCTCTGTTGTGCTTTGTGTCTGCGCTCTCACAGCTTGTGTCGGGCCTGCGTGTGCGTGTGTTTCCTCCATTTTCCGTGTGAACTAATCCTCCCCCCGAGCGTTTGACAGCCGGGCTCCGGTCGCGGTTGCACCTGATGTACCTGCAGCTAATCCTATCCCACAACCGATGTCACTGTAACCAATCCTGTCACAGCACTCAGGGCAGCCTCGGCTGCTTCCTGACATCTCAGTCACACCTCTCTATCATCCCCTCCCTCCCTCTGCTCTTTTCCCGTCCTTGCTTGACTTTATAAACACATTCCTTCTCGCTGGCAGGCCCTGAGCCCGGCTTTTGTCTTGTATCTCACCTAATAATATCCACAGCCCTTGTCTTTTCTGCTGCTCTGCATCTTATCCCGCATTTCTACCTTGATACCAACAAACCTCTCATTCTTTCAGCTTTGATTTACCTGACGCTTCCTCCTGCTTCGCCTCTCCTTCATATTTTCCTGTCTCTTTGTCACCTGCTGTACCCGCCCACACGCCGCTATGTTTTCCTGCCCTGCCGCCACCAGAAATAAACCCAGCTACAGGTCGTGTGTCACAAAACAAAAATTGCATTGTGTACCTGTCACCGGCGCTCATATATTCCCACACCCAAAGGAATGATTGTGTGCCGTTTCTTTTTCGCCCCCCCCCCCCCCCCCCCCCCCCCCCCCCCCTTTTAACCCCCCTCTCCTTTGAATTTCTTTGCAGAGAGCAGGCTGCAAGTACTAAAGACCAACCAGTCTCAGGTGTATCTGGAGGACAGCCGCGTCAGGGTCAACTGCTCCATCACCTCCCAGACCAGCCAGGACTCCCAGCACGCCGTGCTGTGGTACGTAAAGCACGCCACGGGGTCAGAAGCCGACGAGCTCCTGCTCCGGATCGAGCGGTCGGGGGCCTTCGAGTACGGCGCCTACGCCGACGAGGAGAGGCTGCGGCGGCGCGTGCAGGCCGAGCGGCTGTCGCCGCGCCTCTACGTGCTGACGCTCAACAGGGCGGAGAGCAGCGATTCTGGGACCTACTACTGCCTGGTGGAGGAGTGGCTGAGTGACCCAGATGGAGCCTGGTACCGGCTCTCCCGGGAGTCCTCGGGGTTCACGCGGGTTCTGGTCCGGCAGCCAGGTGAGCGCGTCGCCGGAGCCGCGGCCCAAAACGCTTGTTTACTCCCACTGCGGGGAGGCGGCGGACGCGCGTCGCCCCCACACAGAGCGGCGTTCGGCCGGCTGAGCCTCGTTAAGCCAGTGCCCTCTCCAAATTGCTTTTCCCCTCACCTTCCCTCCCGCACCGCGCTCTGCTTTGAGCTCCGTGGCTGCCTTGCTCTGATGACCTTACACTCGCCTCAGGCAGAGCCAAGGTGGCAAAAAGCAGGTCCAAGTCATGCCAGCTGTGATCTGCCACACCAGAGGGCAAATCCTGCCTCATGAGCACAAACCTACAGTAGTCCTGTTGTCCATGATGCACCTGCTGCCACTCAGACCCTGACATCCCACCATTTCATTCTTAAGTACCTCATTCGTTGTATCTTGTTCTCCACTCGGCTGTTTTGTTTCTCTAAGTCTTAGAACATTTCCTCCAATGCTTTGGAAATAAAGCTGCATGTCCCCAAATGCAAATTCATTATAACAAACCAATCTTCCTTGACATTCTCTTTTATTGTGACTGTGTTAAAGGTGCCAGTTATTTGTTTGTTTGTTTGTTTGTTTGTTCATTTGTTCGTTTTTCTTTTTTGCCCAAATAGAAAATACATAGCAGTTGTTGTGCCAGGTGCCCTGTTTATAGTTCAGAGAGACACCCTTGGAGTGGCATCTGTCCAAATAGAGCATGAGGATGAAAACATTTGGTCGTATGCCAGCAGGGTAAAGAAAATACGAGGACAGTATCACAAGCGATGAGGCGACAGGGCACAAAGCAGATCCATAGCACAGAACCCTGCTGTTTATGGTTTAGTATCGATTCATGTAATTCTGTTACTGCACCAACTATTTAGCACATGGTCGCAAACTTCACAAACTTAATTATAAAGAAATAATTACATATTTAGAAAAACCCTAACCCTATGGATTTAAACTTTTAGAATGTTTTTCACATTTTTAATTAAGTAGTAGAATAAACAGTGGATTTTCATTAATGTGCGAAAAGAAATACATCCAGAAAAATCCGCCTGTCGAATATTGTTTTTTTTTTGCTCTGATCTAGTTTGGTTTCAACAAGAAGACGAATCAAACTCGAGCAAACCAGGCCTTTACTGCTATTTATTTAGAAACTGCGGCGTAAGTGGGTCAATGTACCGGCCCTGAAGGGCAGGAGCGCACAGACAGACAGTGGCCGCGGGGCAGGCGCTAACCTTGTTAAAACCGGAAAACTGGCGGTGGATGTTGGATGTTTTTACTTGTTGTGTTGGGAATAATTAAGATGTCTAAATACTAATAGAGCTGTTGTGTCACTTATGATCTGCTCGTCTGAAGAGGTTCGGCTTCAGGTGGAGGAACTGGAGTCCAACGTGACCGTGGAGGAGTCGGCCTCCATCCGCCTGGGCTGTAGCATTCCCTCCCAGTCGTCCCGAGACTCGCGCTTCTCCGTGTCCTGGTACGTGGAGCGCTCCGAGGGCGCGGACGAGGACGAGCCGCCGGGCGGGGACGGAAACCAGCGGGAGTGCGTGTTCTCCATCGGCCACGACGCCGTCTTCGGGAACGGGAACTGCAGCCCCAGGGAGGAGGCGGCGCCCAACTCCCGCCTGCAGTTCGAGCGGCTGGCCTCAGACCAGTACAGCCTGACCATTCAGGGGGCGCGGCCCACGGACGCGGGCAGGTACTACTGCCACGTGGAGGAGTGGCTGCTCAATCCGCGCAACGCCTGGTACCGCCTGGCCACCAACGACTCCGGCTTCACCATCGTCAACGTCCTCCAACAAGGTGAGTTAGCGCCCGCTGGAGTCTAGTAGAAGCACAGTAGGTGCGGACAGCTTGACGCAGGCCGTTACCTGTCCTCTGTCCACAGTGTCCACCCTCCAGTCGGTGGTGTGCTCCAACGAGTCCCTCTTCTACTTCGTCTTCTTCTACCCCTTCCCCATCTTCGGCGTCCTCCTCATCGCCGTGCTGCTCGTCCGCTTCAGGGGCCGCAGCAGCAGCAAGAGCCAGGAGGGCAAGAACGGCGCCCCCCTGCTGTGGATCAAGGAGCCGCACCTCAGTTACTCCCCCACGTGTTTGGACCCGCCCCGCCCTCAGCCTGCACCCCGGCTCCGTCGACTAAGCCGGGTCGCCCCCCCCCCCCCCCAGTTTCTCGTGTCGCATATCCAGCCAACACAATGCCAGGGAGCAGAACCGGACTCCACCCTCAGACCTTACCGTCTTTCACCGCTGTGTCGAGTTAGTCAATGAGTTGATCAGTTTATTAACCCCTCCCCTGGTGGCTGCCCGTTTTCTGTTAACAGCTGTGTGTGGGTGCGTGTGTGCGTGCGAGCTTGCGTGCGTGCGGTTGCCGTCGGCACCATTAAGCGTGCGAGTGTTAATTGAAGGGCAAGAGAGTTTTATGAGCCTCTCGTTTTTTTGTTTCCCGTGAAACGAAATCTCATAGCTGCATTTTGACTTTTTTTTTATTATTCTAAATATTTGTCTATTTTTCAAAGCGAAAAAAAAAAAAAACTGCGCACAGGAGATCATTGGCAAAGTGGGGAAGAACATTTAAGAGAAGGAACTCTATGATCGACTCCAGCACTGAACGGATGCCAAAAAAGTCTCCACACTGATCCAAGAGCGGCCACAGCCTGGCCCACTATGTTGGTTGCCATAGTGATGCTCTGCGCCCACTGACTCCGTAGCTGATGACTTGGTTTCCAGCCTGTATGGACACAAAGGCAAGGACACACAAGTCTGTGTCCTAAGTGAGGATGTTTGTCTGTGTGTTGGCCCACCTGCTTCCACAATGAATTTGCCTTGGCAGACAGAAAGCAGTCCCGGTGCACCACTTAAACACTGCCAGACACTCTGGCCTTAGTGAGAGACTGCTCCACTCTTCTATCTCCCGTCCCCCTCCCCTTTAGAAAGAGACAGCGACAGAAAGGGACGGAGGGAGGTCGGAAATGATGGAGGGTAAATGAACTGCTCTCTTCTGCTAAGGCTATATGTGCTTTGACACGGGGGGATGCTGTTCAGTGCCAAGTCCACCTTGTCTCCACACAGTCCTCTGCAGACGCTTATGAAGTTTAAAGAGAAACGGGTCAGGGAAGGAAAACAAATGTCTGCTCGCTCCCCGCTGTGGCTTCATGGGCCTCGTGGACAAAGGGACGACTCTTACTCTCACCGTAAATCAGTGGAATTGTCCTAAAATTGCACAGTGGGGGGTCACTGACTGAAATTAGATTCTTGCACATTTATTTAAGTTGTCCGGTGTGAACACTCTAGCTCGATTATACAATATATCAGAAGCTCAAAAGATGCATATTAGATGAAAAAATGTATTTAGTTTTTGTTTTTTTTTGTTTTTTGTTTTTTCAGAACCCCACTGGAGATTGCTTACGTGTGGGTGTGTAGAGAAGCTCTAAAATTGTGATCTTCACATCATAAGAAAACAAACCAGTGGGCAGGTGGTTGACTTTTGTGTTTGTTTTAAAGATTTTTCTATTTATTGTTTTATACTACTTTGCATAGCTTTGTAAGATTTTCCTTTTGCTTTGAAAGTCTTTGAAAACTGTGCTGCTTGTGTTGCCAGGCAACTGCACCAAGCAGATTATGTCAATAGCCTGTGTGTTGGCAATGTGGTAGAAGTAGAAATGCTAGATATGTCCTGCGCATTGCAGTGTGTAGCATTTCATACCAGATTGTCAAGTTTGGTCAGTGTCAAAACACTGTATATCTATACCTATAATGAAATTTGCCGTGGCTGTACATGTACAATAGTTGAACAGACGAGTCACAAAAATGGATTCACTTAATGCTCTTCTTTGCTCGAGTCGCGTTTATTTAGTGCAGTGTGATGTAAAACTAGGTAGAACGTTTGATCAAAGACGAGTCAAACTGAACTGTTACGACGTCTCCTCCTCACGTATTCCAGCCGCAGGCGTCCTCCTCCGCTCCCCTCGCTCGCGGCACGCGGGTCGGAGGTCTTTGTCGCCCTCCCTGGAACCCTCGGCCCGACCCGGTTCTAACCCTATCACTGCCAGACTGGATACGAAAACTTGACCTCGTTGTCTCAATTGTGTCAACACGTATATTGCATGACAATATTTCAGGAGGAATTTTTGATGTTTTGTAAACTTTCAACTCTTTGAGCATTGTATTTGTGTGACAGAGCAGTGCCCCGACGCTCGCCCGCCCCACAGCACCCGGCCCGCGTCCCCACACCCGAGCCCGGGCGCCCGGCGCCCTCCGAGTCCGACTGCCAACGACGCCCTTTGAACCTGTGAATTCATCTGTTTCCAGAACGGGTGTTGTGGAGATTACGTTTGATATTATTGCTCACATTTGTCTTTAAAATGCTTTGCTTTTACGCTGCACTTCATTAAACGGATTTGTGTCAAAAAAAAGCCTAAACTATCGTAGCCGATGCTAATGCTAAAAGCTGTTTTCTCCTGCGAAGCCCACATCCAACAGGTGAAGTGCTGGTGGTTTTTAGCGAGGCACAAATGTTGACGATTGATCCGCTGCCTGTGCTCATTACCACCCGTGCTCACAAGTGTTTTTATGAAGACGCTCTGATGGGGACAGACAATCTTTACAAGAGGTCTTTGTTAGTGGATGCACTCAAACCCTTGTACACGAGCATCCAGATAAAAGCAGCATACAATGAAAGTAGCCCACACAGTGAACGCTGCGACTTTAGCAGCTAATGAGGCAACAGTTCGACTCTCGCAGCCTTCGTGAGGCGAACGCCGACGTGAAGGGAAAATGAGAAGTCCACCTACAATTAGACCGCAACACACGAACTCCTACAGTGTGTGGTGTAAAACACACAGTTATACTGTAGGAATGCACATGTTGATGTGTTTTAGTTTTCTCCTTACAGACACTTTTCCTCCACACTAGTCAGGTTTCTGAGCTGACAGGTTTTGGCAAGGCCGTGATGCGATAGCGGAGCAACGTCACATCATGGACCTATGATCTATTTATTTAGGTTTTTATTCTGACGGGCTCTGTAGTAATAATATCTATCCCGTCCACCGCTGCCTCCCGGGGTTCCTCCAGACGAGCGGACGGTATTGACGCCGCCTTCCGAGGCCTGCATGTATTGGCTGTTTATTGGCTCCAGATTTAGGTGTAAAATAGTTTGTGATGATGTTTTTTTTTTCCGTTCTCAGCCAGTGGAACCTTCTTTTCGGTGATGTATTTTTATATGACCGTGTTCTCTTTTCATTTGTTCTTCTATCAAATAGCTGCCGTCGTGGCCGTTCAAAAGGCAACTCTGCTACTGTCCATTTATTGCAATAAAATACATTCAGTGCATCTTTCTGTTTTCTTTACGAGCGCTCGTCGAGGACCTCCTGCTGTGAAACGATGCACCCTTTGTGTGCGTGTGGGGATCTGACCCTTGAGACGCTCCAGTTAAAGGTTTTCCTCCCCCGCACGTCCACATCGGCCTCTCCACCAGTCCGTCCAACCGGACCAAGAGCAGCGAGCGCTCGGGTCAGCATGTCACAGGATGAATGACGACCGCTGGGCCTTTTCTAACCTCAGCAAATCACCCCGCACACATATCAGCACCTCGCCAGCCATAAAGCATGAGTCCATGCCATTCATCCACCTCCTCTGACTCCACCTCCCATGAATCCACAGGAACTTGAGATATGAAGCTGAAACAAATGCTTGCCTTCGGGCTGTAAATCAAGGTGATGTGCAGCTTTCACTGCGAGGAAAAATGGAGTTCGGGGCTCATTTTCTCAGTTTTGTGATGGTCGGGTTCCCTTGTGAGAGGATTTGGTCAATTCCTGACAAAACAATTTATTTTGGTCCAACGCTCGGATATTTATTTATGCTGCTAGCGCTGACAACAGGCGCGCTGGTACTGCCAGTTTCATCGCAACTTCACAATATCCTCGCTCTTTGTCTCCCTGTCCCACTTTCTCAGTTCTGTGAAGCGCGCGCCCCGTGAGCGAGGATCTGCTTTGCATAAAAGTAAGCAACGCTCGCGAAGTCGCCGTCGTCGCTGAGGATGCGGACACCAGAGGGCACACACGAGCACACAATGCTTAACGATCCTGTGTGTGTGTGTGTGTGTGTGTGTGTGTGTGTGTGTGTGTGTGTGTGTGTGTGTGTGTGTGTCCTGGGGGGGGGCAGTCAGGCAAATAGATTAGGATTTATTACCAGTGAGGGAGGGGCTGCTGCATTCTCCTGCTTTGGCTACGGCTTCATAAGGACTGGAACACAGAAATAACACGCAAGTGTCAACAGACGGAAATATTTGCTTCTGAACACGGCGCTCAGCATAAATTACGGCCCATAAGCTGGACAGACAGGTTCTGTTGTTGGGGTGAAGACATAAGGTGAAGCAGAGCGGCGGATTTAACAGCTTGTGGAGAGCGCATGGTCCGCCGAGGCCCGCGCGCCGCCCGTCCATCTCACCTCCGCGTGCCGTGACTCACGCCGCCGTCACCGGCTGAGTCACGGCACGCGGAGGAGAACCGGGCTCGGACTGGAGCGCTCACGTTCGGAGCGGCGCGTTGGTTTTGATCTCAGTGGCTCAAGGACGTGAGGGGGGAGGGGGGGGGCAAAGTGAGCAATAAAGTGGAGGCAGAATAGATGCACCATCTGTCAGCTCAGAAGAGGAATGAGGTCTGTTAGATTAAAGAGATAGTTTACTGGGAAATGTCAGCAGTTATTAAAATGATTCACGTGCGCTTCAGATCACACCTACTGACATTCAGACAAGAACCTGAGGCTCCCACATCATTTATTATGGATAAAAAACATGCACAAATTTACAAACACACGCCGGAATAGTCTCATTTCATCCATAATTGATAGACACTAAAGTCTGTGTGTACTTCCACTGGCTCTGTCTTAGTAAACTGACTCCAAGGTTGCTGCTAAGGCATTATTCCTGAGGGACCTCTGCGTTTAGTCTCGTCTCTCTGGGGCCCTGTGGAAGCCTGAAGATTCAGATGTGGAGCTAATTAACTGCTCCAGACGTCGGCTGTCGTATTTGTTTTAGTGCGAACCTAAATGAAAATGCGAAACCTAATCAATGCGTCGACCTTGATTCGAGACTTCCGTTGCTCAGAGAAAAGTTTAGCCACGACAGTTTAGTCCTGAACTTCCTGCTGAAGGCAGCAGCCAGAACCCACAGAGTTCAGGCGTCTTCATTTATTTTAGTGAAAAGCCGAGGCTGATGGGAAAATTATCTCCAGGTATTTGTTCATAAAATATTTTGCTGATTAAAAGCTGACATTTCATACCACAGCGTCCATCTGACGTGATGCAGCAACGACTCCCATTTGCTCAGATCCGTCAGACCGCTGCCACAGCTCCTCATGCACCTGCAGGCATTCGCAGCGATGCATTAGGTGGAAGCTGAGACGCAACAGGGGCAAACAGCGGTTTGAGCCTCCTCGCGTGAACCACCTGCAGACGTGTTGCAGAAGGTTGAGCCAGTGCAAACAAGCTGCAGAGTCTCAGCGTGTTAATCTGCAACGATGCTGCCTCAAGTGACTCGGGATGAGCGGTAGCATGCGAAGCGAGCGGTGACAAGCAGAAAGATATAATTGTGCTGTAAGATGCCCCTTCAGAGACGGGAGGAGGAGAGCGAGCGAGCGGGAGCGTCAGGATCAAAATAAATGGGAGAAGAAAGTGCGAGACAAGAAGGAGAAAAAAGAAAGGAGCTGTAAAAATCACGTCCCCCTGAGACCAGGCCGCTAAATCAAACAGCATATTTTAATAAGGCTTCTTTATACACGGTCTCATTTCCCGTGATCATGGATGTGGTTGTGGTTTCCATAATGTTTATTCACACCCTGCGTGTGGATTCTGGGCCGTGCTGGTGCTGGTGCTGGTGCTCGCAGGGCGAGGAGCCCCCGCGGCCTATCAGCGCAGCCTTTGGTGGCGCCTGCTGTTTGGTGATCACACCCTCTTGTACTGTGCGCCGGAGCTCCGTTGAAGTCTGCACACACCTCCACCAAGGACTGAGACATTCCCTCACGGCAGCGCTCTGAAGATCAAAAGCTCTACATGCGGGCTGCCTGACTTATTTTTGGTGTGAAATCTCTTCTGGACTCGCTATCTGCTCTCTGCCTCAATCTACATTTCCGTGTGTGTGTGTGTGTGTGTGTGTGTGCGCGCATTCTCACTGACTTGCTGTAAAAGATGTGGCCAACCAGTAGGAAAGGCCAGGCTCCAGTGGATCTCTGACTATTCCACCATGCCCCAGCCGTCTGTCTATCTATTAGCGCTTATTAGCACAGATGACATCGCCTTCAGATGTGGTTGTCATGGCACCAGAGGTGGCGGATCTCCCATGACGCGTAGGTTGGGGACCAGCATGTACGCTTTACGTCTATGTGCCACCGCTTGAACCGGCCCTCGCCCGTTCTTCCGTCATGTGTGTGAGCAGCCAGAGCTCCTCCGCAGAGAGGAGCGACTGTCAATTAGCGGAGAGTGACGCCGCCACATGCCTTAAGGAGCGTGGCGCCTGTGTAGGTGCCGACTGCTCCTTCGCTGAATTGTGTCCCTGTCGTTCCCAGGCAGCGGTGACAGCGGCAGACAAAATGCCTGTCATCACCTATTAGAAGAGAAATCGCTCACTCCAGATATCCGCGTGATTTACTAATGCATGCATCATACATAAAGTCAGAAACATCACACGCGTGCGCCGTCGGGGCCCTTGTGTGTGTGTGGGGGAGATTATCTGTTATATTGTCCGCAATCGTATGTGACATTGAAATGAAAATACAGATTTTAGCCATGAATATTTCAGCCGGTGAATTGCCTCGCAGACATGTGCTGCATTATTGAGCGCGAGCTGCTTGCAGTTTGAAGCATGTCGTCGGTGATTCTCATTGACAGGAGGGATTCTTTCATCAGACAAAGAGATGAGAGATGCTGCAGACGTGTCTTTAGTCTTTCTGGGTGTCCTCGGGAACAGGGAGCCACATCCCGGCGTGGTTTGACAAATGCACTATTACATATTGATTCCCCCCCAAAAAAATATGCCCCCGCTCAGATGTTTGAATTTCTCCCTGTTTGAACTAAATGGTCAGTGGCAGCATCACAGCCCGCTGCGACTTCTTACGACAGCAACAGGTGCAGAGTAAACAGAAAGAAGAGCTGTGCACGCAGATTGAGAGGAAGCGTCGTTTGAATTAAAATGTAGTTTTGTCCAGTTCTATTACAGCATCAAGCCAAACCTCTGCTGCTTTGTCAGTGGGGCTGCTCACACCAGGAAGTCTGGATACATAATAGATTACAGCACCGCGTGTCTAAGATCCAAAGCTGTGTAAGATGTTTGTTTACGCACACAAATTAATAATATATGTTTACAATTTCATTAGTCGACTTCTGTGTGATTAAGAATGCCCCAGGTCTTTGCTGTTGAGTGCGCAAAGGAAACAGGATTCTGCCCAATTACTCCAATAAATGTAGATACCGCTCTCTCCTAGCAGCAGCTTATTATCTTATTTGTCCTGTCTTAATGTGGAGCGGTTCTGCCAAAGGCTTTTTGACCCAGACTCGTGGAGCGCTTTGCTGCAGTGCAGAAATATGTCCTTCCACTCTAAAGGTTTCTGAGGGAGGTTCACCCTCCTGACCTTCTCTAATCAGAGAAGGCCAATTATTTCTACTTGACTGGGACTTTCAGACCGTTCCTACTTATTAGAATGTTATAGGACTAATACCTGAGGACCTGGGAGGATGGGTTAAAATAAAAATAAGCACCAGGCCAGAGACAGATCCCTCCTACAAAAGGAGGCATTTTCTCCTGCTGAGGCCCCAGATACAGAATATGACCAAATATACAGCTCTTGTTTGCATCATCTTTAAACATCCTTCTCTTGCACACAATTAGTGTGTGACTGTGCATTTATTTTAAACATGTTGGATAGTTCTCCAACAATTTACATAGTTTTCCAATTTGTAAAAAATAAACCCCAAAGTCAAAATGCAAAGAACACATTGTACGCATGAAACATTTTAATAGAAAAAAAACAATTAATGAAAACTGTACAACATTTGCAGAGTAATGAAGAAAAAAAGGACCCAAACTGTTTTATGTACTAAACATGATTTCAAAAAGAAGTAAACAAAAGCACTTCTTGAACCATTTTATTTGCAAAATCAATTCAGATCATTCAGGAATGTTTACATATGTGAAATCAGTGGAACTCTAGCTCCAATCTCAAAACATTGAGACTTACTTTGACCTAACTGTTCAAAGAGGAGATTATGGAAGGACAGGATAAAGTTCATACTGTAGCTCAGTAGAGGCACGATGCAAATTCACTTACATCAAAGTTATTTAGCTTTTAGCACGATAGCTCCAGAGAAGCCCCCTGCTCTGGCTGAGACCCTTGCCTTGAGTTTGGTCCACTATCTGCTGCGGTGTGAGACTTTCACAGGCGAGTAGCCAAGAGGAGCTCGTCTCAACGGTCCAGCGAGCGCTTCTGGATCGCTTCAGCGACCACCGTGCGCAGGAGAGCGATCACCGAGCGAGGGTCGTCGCTGCTTATCACAGCGCTGCCGGACACGATCATGTTGGCTCCTGCCTGCAGCAAACATGGACACAGCGAGACGTTCACTAAATCATATCAGGTGGTTATAAGTGGTGAGTAATGTTCGCATTCGTTACCTCTGCACACTTGTGAATGGTGTCAGGGCCGACTCCTCCATCTACCTCAATGTCTAAAGAAGGAAACTGACTCCGCAGCCAGCTCACCTGGTCACGGACACGGGAAGAAAGAGCTAAAAACATGCAGGACATTGGTTCTACAACAATATAATGATGTACTGGGGGAAATTATAATGTATCACAGAGTATAAGAACTTAGTATTTTCTTTTTATATGCATATTTGGTCCATTGTTGACTTGATAAGTGCACTGACCAAGGCTCATCCAATCCCAGTGTAATAATGCACAAATAAAATATTGTGCACTCTGGTTTGTTGTGTGTTCAGTTAGGAGATCTAGCTTGTTGGTGCTCATGGTGTTTTCCTTCCTCCCCCTGTACCTTTGGCATCATGTCCTCCATGAACTTCTGCCCTCCAAAGCCAGGTTCAACGGTCATGACCAGCGCCATGTCAATCTGGTTGGCCCAGGGAGCGAGCTCTTCAACCGTAGTGCCAGGCTTAATGGCCAAACCCACCTGCAGCATTTACAGTGTTAATGAGTCGGCATCCGACAGCACAGCTGTCTCGTGTACGGTGCCCTTTTAGATCCCCACCTTCATGCCGCTTTCCCTGATCTCCTTGATGAGGTTTCCTGGGTTGGTGGTGGCCTCTATGTGGAATGTGTACTGATTGGCTCCAGCTGCAGCCATGGGCTTCACCCACTGCTCCGGCCGAGACACCATCATGTGCATGTCTGCAACACTGACAGTCACAATACGGCAGCCCACTGCACCACTCACCAATCAATCAGTGGCGGTCAGGTCATCAAGTAAACGGAGGCCTAGCTGGGTTCTCACCAAAGAAAGGGTCTCGGCCTACGGACTTCCTCAGGCACTCCACCATGGGATGGCCAAACGTTAGGTTGGGGACAAAATGCCTTCAGAGGGGAAGCAAAAACTAAAGTTTCACTACAGTGTAACACTAGCATGTTGCCCAACAGCAGCAAAGTAACCCCTTGCACAAGTGGCAGGAGTGAGGATGACGCAAGTCTGTTGTCAGCAGGTCAGAGACAGTAACATGTGTTGTTCTGTCGATACAGAAGGACATAAATGGTCGCAGCCTAACTTACTAGAGGCTAATTCACTGTAGCTAGCTTCTTGCTGCTAGCCGCGTTAGCGCTCACAGCAAACTTCCAATGGGCTAGCTAGGTGTTAGCATGGAGCAGAACTAACTACTGACGAACTGACCCGTCCATAACGTCGAGGTGCAGGTAATCCGCGCCGCACTCCATCATCCGCACACACTCGCTGCCCAGACAGGACAGGTCACTGCTCAGAATGGACGGACCGATCCTAGCGCTGTAAGCCATGCTGGTGCTGCTGCTGCCGCTTCTGTCGGCAGGCAGCCGGTCAAAATAAGCACGACGGGAGAAACAACATCCGCTGTGACTGTCAAAATAAAGCCCTGAGCAGCGGTAGCTCAGTGGTAGTATGAATAAGTAAGACAACTAAAAAAGCTAAATAAAAAGAACATCGTGGCAATTTAATTTATTTCTTTCATTATTAAAATGTCTTTTATAATTTCTGTCTTCGTGTAGACATTATTATATTTGTTCTTGGCTTCTTTTCCGGTCCAGCTGTTTCTGGGTACATTGACTCGCCGCTTTATTCTGGCCTCGTACTTCCGCTGAGCAAGCAGAACAGTACCTGCTTCCTGACGCTAGATGTCGCTCGACTCATGTGGGTAATGAGCTGTCATTTACACAAAGGGAGCTTTGATGAGTGGAAGAATAACACTAAATGTAGAATTATGTAAGTTCCTGTAAACAATTCCTACTGAGCACATTTCTAAATTCCTAATGTCTGCTGATGATGATCGGAAACAAGTTCCTGCAAAGCTGCAATCATTATGTTTCCACAGTACTTACAATCCAAAACCTTTTTTTAGTAACATGACTTCTTATTTGGTAATGTGGGGCGCAGCTTGGTATTAGTCTAATAGGGCACGTAGTTAAGTAATGTGGGACACAGTTTGTTTGCTGATGAAGAGCATTAAATTGCCAAACTGTTCAAATTCCTCTCAAGGCGTCTCACTCCCGTAGACGCCTGTCTCTGTCAGCCACATCTCTCTGTGTCTCTGTCATTGGGTGGTGCCATCACTCAAAGCAGACTGTAAGGTCATAAATGTAGATTCAATTCAAACTTTACTGCCCGGATGAAAGAAACACTTTTACACATATGGTGCCAACAGGAGACAGATGTGTGGGGATCCACAGTTGGAGTCTGGCAAAACATACACTGATAAAGTCCTGGCAGTTACTGGATGTGCAGAGACTGGAGAGTTTGTTTACAGCGTTGTTATATGAAGGCCTGAGAAAAAAAAGGAATACTTCTCTGCAAAAGGAAGTAAACCTAAAAAAAGAAATACACTGGAACTTTAACCATTACGCAGAAATGACCCGTCCATTGCCCAACACCAGCTTATTAATAACTAATAAACAGACATTAGCTTGGTAATAAAAGACAATCTGAAAAATCTGATTTAGCTGGTTTTACAGGCCTGCAGTTCGTTTAACCCTGATGCCTTATCAGTTTGATCTTGTCATGACAAATACATGGTGATCCAACACAGGTTTGTGTAGACAGCTTCCAGATAAGAGGGAACGTATGTTACAGAATAATAGGTCCCACATGTTCCACTTGTGCTACCTGCATATTTTCAACTTACTATTTTTTCCCAGCCTACGTTATCTACAGACTTCAATTTTGAGGCATCTTTCCATCGTCTTGTCATGATCGCGGTCGAGGCAACAGCCTGCATGAGTTGTATAATGTTTCAGATAGGCGAGTGAGTCGTGACTCATAAAAAGCAGGAGGCTGAGGTTTTTAAACAGCCTCTCTGCAGCAGCTCTCTGCTGAGGCTCCAGAGCCTCACTCATATTCCCACATTGACCAAACAGAATCTGACATTTATGAGTCTTGCCAGCGTTTTGCGTTGCTGCGGCGATGATGGAAACCCTGGTGGCAAACTGTAGCATGCGCCTACAAATATGATGTATGCAGTTTTTAAGTAGGGGCGAAGCGAAGTAAGTCGGCCTCACAGAAAACCGGGGCCTCAGGAGCCTCTGGGGAGGGTTGTAAAAAGCTGCAGGCTTAGATGTCCTGCCTCGGCTGCAAGAGGCTGCGCTTTATAAGTCTGACCATAGAGAAGTGCCCCATCATAACTCTCTGCGGTGAGTGTCTCTCTGACTCCTCAGTGAGGATTGATGGGAGAGGGGCCCACATAGATTCACTGCAGCTCCGGTGATACATCTGTAACTAAGTTGGCTGAAACAATATTTTGTGGAAATTGGATATTTAAGAGTGGTTTGATAATTTGTCTGGTCTGATGTCCCACTCGAGGTTGATCTGTTCTGTCCAAAGCGGCTGATTTGTGCTTCAGCCTCACCAGAGGTCATTCTTTTGAGTCCTGCAGCTGACGCCAGGACACATTCTTCACCTTTACTGTAAACAACCCAGAGCGGGCGTTTCAGTCAACCTGGGGCTCCTGTTTACTCACGCTGCCCGTTTACAACACTGCTTCTGGTTTAGCAGAAGAGCAGCAGCTCAAGAATATGACATTTTCAGGATGCTGTCAGACTGCTCTCTGTTGTCTTTACGATCTTAAATAGACTCCAAAATAACAAGAACTGTACTCAAAAGAAATAATCTTGACAGAAAAAGTGGAATATAAATTGCAAGGAAAAAGCTGTTTGAAAATGAAAATAGAAATAACAGAACGACGTTGAGCTGATAAATGATTTAGAGTTTGTCATTTTTGTAATACAAGCTTATCTAATTTTTATAAATTGGAACCAAAGCTTTGAGCTGAATCAGTGTTAAAGCTGAAACTTTCAAAATTGATTAAAGTCATCAAGGTCCAGTGTGTGTGTGTGTGTGTGTGTGTGTGTGTGTGTGTGTGTGTGTGTGTGTGTGTGTGTGTGTGTGTGTGTGCTTTTTCTATGTATTTATGCAGGGTGTGATGTATGATCCTCATGAGTGTGGATGAAAGGTTTCTCCTTTCTTGCATTCCCTCATCTCAGTCATCTGTGAACAGACAATTACAAACGTCTTCACGTCTGCTCTCTGGGCCGAGTGTGAGCCGATGCTGATAAACCTCCTAATCAGCCCGGTTCCCTGCGCTCCTTTGAAATCTGTCTTAACCGTCGCTGTGTTTCTGGACTTTCACATTGCTGAAGTGCGGACGCATTCGACGTGCTTATACATCTCTCAGCGAGAACATACTTTTCAAATGAATATTTGTTTTCTCAGCCCACAGTGTTCCCACACGGCTCCAACCCTCTTCACAAAGTTGACATCTGGCTTCACCAGCACTTTCATCTTCCTCTGGAGGTCCAGATTTAGACATTACAGGTGGCTAATTAACAGCTACACAGCAGCATTAAACGTGTTAACATTTGTTTCACAGTCTTTTGCGGAGCCTCAGTTGTCGGCTATGAATTAATTTATTAATAGATTAAGTGTAAAATATTATAGTGAAACTGTGTCATATCCTCCAGGGATGAATGGTTGATTGGACCTAGGAAGGAATTCCTCTATAAGTGCTCCTCGTGTTATAAACATTCCTCTGATTTATGGGGCTTTTAACCCTGCTTTATGATACAGGAACATTTATTTTTGCACTCATTATTGAGAGCTAGGTTCAACTCCAAACTTTTCCGGTATTATCCTGATTGACGCCTTCCCCTGCTTCCCTTCTGCCGCCTGCTGAACAAACAGACAGCGATAAACCTGCCCTGTGATGGTCCAGAGGAGACAGAGGAGCGGCTGCAGCGTGGCTCTACTCTTCCTGACCTTTATGTCACTGTGGTGGGGCTCCGCTGCGGAAAGGAAAGCGTCCGCTACAGGCTCGTTTTCCCAATCAAATGTGTTTGCCTCCCCTGGGGAAGGGGTCACAGGACACAGGGCTGTGTGTAAAGCTTCGTGTTCTTTGAAGGTGGGATGTCCAGGAAGATGAGGGAGGAGAGGATTCTGTCTCTCTTCACGCAGCAGGATGGTGAAGTAGTGATCCAAGCTTTTATGTAAAAGCGGAAAAACTGATGGCTTCTGCCCATTTGGGCGATTCTCAGTTTTGTGGAAAGCTTTTCCATTATACCCTGGTGCACTCACAGGGTGTGACCTCTACAAAGCTGTATTCAGAGCTTAATTCCTTTAATGCAATTTGTTTAAGCATTAAATCACTTCACATCATGGCCTGTATTCTTTGGCTTGACCTCAGCCCTTGCACCATGACCACAGCACACTTCAGAGCTCCAATAACCAGCATTTATCTGTAATTGCCTGTGAAAACCCTCTTTAGGGACAAATGGATCTATCGCCCCTTCATTATTTAATGCTCCACAGAGGACAAAGCGTCATTTAAAAGTGGGACCACAAGGTAATATGTCAACATGACAGGATGGGGTTAAAAAGCAATGAAAGCACAAATTTATTCACAATATTATTTGATTTAATACCTGTGGCCCGCTGAGAAGGTTTATTTGAGCAAAGCTTCCCCCTGACTTCATTAAAAAATCCAATCCACCTGATTTAATCTTTAATATTTAGAGATGCATCCAAGGAGAATGTGGAAAAAGCACACCAGGGTTTAGCATGATTTTTTCATGAGCTCTTAAGCTGCTTTAGGAAAATCTGGTTTTGATTAAAAAATTGCTTCCTCGCTTTGGACAAAGACATTTTCCCTGTAATAATGTTTTGTAATAATGTTTTTGATGTTTACTCACTTTTTCTCAAACGTATTTAAAGGTTGGTTTCTTTCACGCAGAGCTGTATGTATTAAAACCAACACTGCACAGATAGTTTGTCTTCATATGCAGGAAGCATCCTAAAGGTGGATGAAAAGTTATAAATGCTCATAATGCTAAGAATCCAGTGCAGGAAACAAGCAGAAATAAGCTGTGAAACCAAAGGATGATGTAAGAAACTCCGTCGCCTTCTGAGAAAATAAATTTGTTGCGAAAGTAGCGCGAAGCGTCACGAGTGGTCAGAGTGTGGTTCCAGGTCCCATCTGGTGTTCCTGACAGCTGTTGGACCCACTGTGGAGAGAAACCAAACAGTCACGCAGCATCAACAAATTCTGTAGAGCGCCGTGGATTTCAGCAGCGCCGCAGCACAAGACAAATAACTGGGATGCACAGATGCTGCTGTATGTATACAAGCTGAAACATATGTACTAATTCACAGGCTTGAACACACACACACACACACACACACACACACACACACACACACACACACACACACACACACACACACACACACACACACACACACACACACACACACACACACACTCGCACTAAATCTTTGTGACGTTCTCACTTCCTGTCTTTGAGGTCAAACGCTCTCCTGGCAGGGTTTGACCATGATGAGTCTCCGGGGAGGAGAGACCCTCATGCTGCACACTGACATGCTGTGACAATACAATTTGACTTAATGAAGGTCCATACTTAAAGTCAATTTAATTTAAGAAATTATGAAAAAAGTGTTTAATTAAAAGAAGAGTAAAAAGTCAGTGGCAACTCACAACACTGTGCAGATATCAACTAAAACTGGTGTAGATGTAGTAAAAAACAACCTTGGTCAATATATACCAGGCATTAAATATCAATTAAAGGGTGTCAGCTCTCTCTCCAGCTTTACCTTTGTGTATTATAACCTATTTTAATCAGATAATCTCTTTGAGATCAAGATTACTTTTGCAAGAGAGGCTACGGTTTCACATTCACGGTGAAATTCAGCAGAAGCCAGTGTCAGTGTTTCCTAACGTGACACAGACTCTTCCCAGCGGTGACGCGTTCGCTCCCTCTGCTGATAAAGCAGAAAGATGTGCAATCGAAGGAACGAAATGCCACTCAAAATGTCAGGAAACGTCTTCCCGGAGCCTCGAGCGGGTCCCGCGGCCGCCGACGAGAAGCTTAGGGAGAATTAAAGCTTCCATTTCTTTTTGGCAGCGAGTCGCTCGAATGCAGGTTATCGCGGGAAACGTCCGATGCCCGAACGAGAGCCAGACACATATTCAAGTGCAGCGCGTCACACACACACACACACACACACACGCACGCACGCACGCACGCACGCACGCACGCACGCACGCACACACACACACACACACACACACACACACACACACCCTGATGCGTTCTCCTGCCGTCCAATTAACCCCACACACAGCGTGGACGGAAGTGAGGGAAGGCGCGTGGTGGGTTACAGCGCTCTGGAGACGCAGACCAGAGGGCCTCCACCCGCGCCGGCCATCCAAGTGTTTTCATTTAGCCCTAAGATGTCCTCTGAGGCATTTCCCCGTCTTTTATTCCCCTCTTCCTGCTGCTGGCTGGCAACATAAAAACCTAAATATTGACTTTGTTGATGTGTTTTTGTTTGGAGTGGAACTGCTTCAGGCTCTGGCCCACGCTGGCCTCTTTAAGTGTGTTACCAGAGGGGTCTGGAAGGCGGCCAGGATATATAGCAGCTAATAAAGGGGTCTGCTCTGCTCATTGAGCGAGCGAAGGGGACGCATCAGCCGCACACAATGAGTTGGTGCACTGTATAAAATACATTAGGGCTGCGGTGCTGTCAATAGGGAAATTCAGGAGGAGCGAATAAAGGATATAGATCTGGTTATTAATGGGGCGTTGAGCGGTGAAGGCTCTGTAGTGAAGGGACTTATCTTTTATTTTTGTCAGGAGGCCTCTCGTCGTATTTAGAGAGAAAAATCGACTCACAGAGCGTCTGCCAGCAGATATCAGACTCTCCATCAGCAGGACAGGGAGTTCCGCAAATCCACACCAGCCCCGATCAGAATCTCGCTCGCTGATTTAGAAGCGTTCTGACGGATGCAGGGAAACGCAACCCGAGGTTTTTGGAAGGCGGCGGAGTTCAGCGGTGGAACGAATCAGGGCTGTTTTTCAGGCTGTGACGGGGTGTTCCCTCGCTGGGTCATGTGAGGTCCGCTGGAAGAGGAAAGGTGGCTCGTCAGGGTGGATTTCCCTTGAGTGAAATAACCGGTCCGTCGGGTCATTTGCTTAATTGTTAGTGACTTTGTTTAAAATTTCTGTTTTCCAAATAACGGGTTGGTTTGTGAGCTTCTACAGTGCCAGAAAAACATCACTATTCACTATCCTAAAATTGTGAAGTGAACCCAGTGTAACGCTCTGTACTGATATCATGTCTTTATTTTGTACATTTCCTCATGAAGTTATCTAGTGCTGAGTTTTAGTCAAATTGCTTGTCCATTATCTTAAGGATGTGAATATTTACAGTAAATGTTTGTACATATGTCAACATGCTTTAGGTCTCGTTAGGAGACCACACACATTCTGAGGACACTCTTTAATACGTTATTTGGATGACAATCAAACATCGTTAAATTGAATGTAGGTTTGTGTGCAGGGAAGAACACGTCGTGCTGCTACGTGCTCCTCTCCAATAACAAAAGGGAACAAACAGTAACCGTCCCGGTTGCCTAGGACGCCCCGGCCTTATCTGGCTCCAGCATCTGCAGCGGTGATGATAGTCATGTACATATCACTGGCACATTCCTGTGGTATTAAGACACTCGTGGATCGCTGGCAGGAATTTCCCCTCTCTCTCTCTCTCTCTCTCTCTCTCTCTCTCTCTCTCTCTCTCTCTCTCTCTCTCTCTCTCTCTCCTTCTCTCTCCCTCTCTCTCCTCTCTTCGCTCTCTCTCATCCTCTCTCGTCTTCTCTCGTCATCTCTCTCTCTCTCTCTCTCTCTCTCTCTCTCTCTCTCTCTCTCTCTCTCTCTCTCTCTCTCGCTCTCTCTCTCTCTCTCTCCCTCCCTCTCTCTTTCTCCCTCTCTCGCTCTGTTTTCCCTGCCGTGTCCCTGCTCTGCCTCTTGAGGTGAGACAAAGTTCAACCACACCAAATCTGGAATCTGGTGAGAGCACCTTGTTGTTCATAGGCGCGGGGCGTCTTCTGCTGCTGGCACCCGTGTTACTGTAGGTAGGACTTGTACAATGCTATAAAAAGGAAAAAAGCTCCTGACTCCTGACACTGACAGGTGTGTGTGTGTGCGTGTGTGTGTGTGTGTGTGTGTGTGTGTGTGTGTGTGTGTGTGTGTGTGTGTGTGTGTGTGTGTGTGTGTGTGTGTGTGTGTGTTTCCAGTCACTCAAATCTCTGTAACACAAGGAAGGAATACAATGTTCACCCAAAACCATGAATACCTAATTGAAACTTAATCCATAAAGCACAACTGCTGGATGATTGTGGCAATGACCAGGGGGAGTATCTCTTTACTCGCGCACAAAGGATAAGAGGAACCTGTGAACAACGTCTTATTACACCAACCAGAAAAACAAGAAGTCATTCGTGTCATTACCTTGGCAACATCTTCATGTTCTGCGCTGGACTTTTTGTTTTTGTTTTTTTTGAAGGTGCTTCGGCGTCGTCCGTCGTCCTTTTGTGTGAGATGCTGGATTCCTGGGACGGGACTGGCTGTTCCCTGTGCGTCACTTCATGAGAAGCGCTGCTGCGCGGTCCAGATGTTCCTGCAGGTTAGCGTGGACACTGCTCGCCTCTGTTCCCCGCAGCATTCCTGCGCTGCTACTTGGCAAATGCTTTATTTTTTAAACACCGCGGGCTCACGTTACCATTTATAATTTCAAAGCTTGGCTTCCAGTGACACATTTGCGGAGAATGATCACTCTGTAATTCCTTCCAGCTCCAGTGGTTGAAGCCCTTTCCTTCCCTGAAACCGAACGTTTTTGGTTTACACTCGCCGCTCCAACAGAGTCCCTTCCAGCTGTACGAGTTACAGCTGTGTTCACGATAAAACAGCTGTTTTTCAGCACCATATGACAGACGGACAAATAGAGTTGCCAAAAACATGTAACTGTACAAATCTCAAGGCAGCGATCCAGGTACTGGCAGCCCTCACAAATCACCACATATAAAGTTCGCTCATGAAATCCGCTCTGAGGCCTCTGAGTTTGAGAGGTGATTTCTATTTCCAAGGTTTGACTTTATTGAGCCCTAAATTGTTGAAATGTGTGTATAGTTTCAAGAATTTCACAACATTCAGAGTCGAACACAACATGATGACGCTTGAGGCATGAATGTTTTGTTGTGTGTGTGTTTCTCTACTTTTGATGGGATGAGCAGTGTTTCCGCACCGTCTGCCAGCAGAGCGACACCCAACATCCTCTGACACAGCTTTCATCAGCGCAGCGTGACGTCCGAAGCTCCAACTGTCGCTCGCCGACAAAGACACCGCGCTTAATCTAATACAGTAGGACAAATGTCTACACGTCTCGAGATCAGAGCTATTAGTTGTAGAATCCTGATGCTCGTGATTTACCACTTGCTTTCTAGCAGCTGCGTCAGGATCCGTCAGACTCCCACACATACGGAGAGACCAGATCATGGTCAGTCACTTTACAGCAAACGTTGAGTTTCACATAAGCTTCCAACAAGATAAGCCATGTGTTCTGTGCAGTGAGAAGAACCAGGTCGTGGGAAAAGCTTTGACAGTGAAGAGACCCACTTACTCAGGACGCAGGACATGGCGCCGTGAACACCTGCGCGTCTCTACGGAGCCTCGCTCTGAGTCCCTCTGTTTGAGGGGAACAGCCCGACGCGGGCCGGGCCCGACGCGGGCCGGGCCCGACGTGAACCTGAGCCCAAACGCTCTCAGCTGGGCTCAGACACGGGCCTTGATTAATGAGTATAAAGCTGAAGGAAGGCTTTGATATCTGTACGTCTGTGTTTTTGTTAGAAGGCCACCTACTTAGCACTATTTATACAGCGTCCAGCAAACACAATCCCCACAGCGGGAGTGGGGGGGCAGGAAGCGTATGGGACTTTAATGAAATACGTGGATTAAAGGCTGAAAACAGCGACAGAGAGCGAGGGGCCGTGCATTTAAAGGCACCTGTGTGTGTGTATGTTGATGTTGTGCGTGTTTGTACTTGCCTCAGGTCTGTTTGTGTCCAGTCGGTGACCCAGTGTGGGTCAGGCCGCCTGCCTGTGTGTGTCCTAACCGCAGCACGGAGCGGAGGTGATGGATGACGTCTGGAAGTGGCGGAGCTGCGGCGGGTGCCGTCACAGTTACGGATGATGGATGCTTCCGAGGCCGCGTATATGTGGGGATTAGCGCCGGGCGCGACTGAGCGACAGCTCACTGATGGTGGGCAGGTTCCAGGTTACTCGAGCATTATTGATGGCGAGGGGGCAGGAATGTGAAGGGAAAGCTATGTGACGCTGCAGCTCAGCACCTCCTCCCACGCTGGTGTTTGTCCGGGCCTCCCACTCCTATAGAGTTTCAAACCGTCCACCGGTGGAAAGGCACAATGGAAACCCCGGCTTGGGTTGCAGCCGTAACTTGTAGCACATCGAGCTCAATGAAAAGGTTCATCCATCAGTCTAAAGCACAGGTATGAGCTCACAAAGGTTGGAAGTCAAATGTGATTAGAGAAAATGTGAGAGGCTGGTGCTGCATGAAATGAAACAATGATGTCTTGTTTTAGTGACAAGCAAATCAAACTCAAGTGATTTAAGTCTGTCCAGTTTCGCCACTTCGTGCTTAATCTTCAATTTTTTAATAGTTCTCATTTTCACAATGGGAGTTTCCACTTTAATTAGAAGATCAGTCACAGAAGACGCCGCGGCTTCATTGCAGCTGCAGACTTTGTTATTTCTATTCTCATTCCTTCGTCTTTTATGTCGTCTGCCTGACATTTTTGGCTGCAAGCCTGAAATTATGGCTGTTTGACGTGTCTGGTTGCCATGGTAACCTAATTAGACAGATGACCGAGACCATACATTTGATTCGGTGAGATGTGACATCAGACAAGAAACCTGGTTCCCACACGTTTAATCCTGTTCTCATCTGCTAACGGTGATGATTTGTCATTATGGTTACATTCGTTTACTGTTTAAAGAATCAGAATGATTCAGCGTCCACCTCCACTCAGACAAACGGCCCTGTGTGGTGACATAGGTGTAGCTTTTTTCTCCTACAGTTTTCCAACAGGCCTGCAGCTGTGACAACAGCACAGTCTGGAAGCGAATGCGTGTGATGCATGGAGGCACCTCAGTCACTGTGAGGGTTAAAAGGGGACAAGGCAACACCTCAGCAAAGCTCCCATTCATGACTGGAGGCCGGAGATGGAACACAATCTGCAGCGTGTTTTCATTCGGTCAGTTGTGTGAGTGGATGCTGATATTTGGGGTCTCTCGCAGTCGGGCAGATATTAGACGTGTCCATTATCAGTCTCCCCACCTCAAACCGCCCGGAAACTGCAGCTTCCTCCCCCATTCATCTCACTGGGATTTTGTTTTATTTCTCAGGAGCTGTTTCACAAAGTCATTTGTCAAGGCCGCACAAAGGTTTATAAAGCCCTGTGAAACCCGGCTTAGGAAAACAGTGGCGAGGAAGCGCCCTCCTTTAAACACGGAGCCGGATTACAGAAACAGCACCGGCTCGCTTCTGAGGTCCAGTGCAGCAGCTGTACCGGCGCCAAGCGCAGCAAACCTCGGCCACAGCGGAATACAGGCGCTTCGGCTCTGGGAAGTCACCGGGAGCAGTCGGGCGCTCATGAAGCGTGCTGGAAATAAATGGGAGTCAGCGCCGGGTGATTTGTAGAGGAGCGGTGGAGGTTTGGCTCCTGCGGGGCCGGTGACGCCGGTGTCATAGAGGCTGCTGAGCATCTCCTGTTTCCGCCAGGACACTCCAAGGTCGTTATTGTGTGACATACAGACGCTCATCGTCACCTCGGGCTGTGAGCTGTGTGTGTCACTGAGGGCGAGAGGAACTCCCTGTAAAGCGATATGACGCAGGACAGGAACAGGTGAAAGGGAGAGCGGGGGGAGAGGAAAGGTCATTGTTGTTGAGTTAGGCCTCAGCGTTGAAGATGGAGCAACGAGCTGGAGCCGTGTGGCATCAAAAACAAGGTGATAAATGTGCTGTGGTGGTTTCAGTTTTATTTTGTTATGGAGCCAATGCACAGGTTAAACAGTGACAAAGTCTAACGTACAGTATCAAAGGTCGACAGTCTTGATAAGACATTAAATGAAATGAAACATGTGCATTGTTTCCTGGGCTGTAAAGCATGATTACCTACGGAGCAGGGCTTGAATCCGCGTCTTTGTTCTTTTTATACGAACTGAAAACCTGGCCGCAGCGCGGCGGGATAAATGGAATCAGGGCCATGGAGAATAAACATGCTGTCAAGGAGCGGAGCGCGGAGGAGTGCGTTCTAATGGCGCTTAATAATTTCAAGACAAACCCTCGAAAGACGCCGAATGAGATCACGAGCTGCCCCGCGTGGAGCTCCACGCCGGATGAATGGGTTCTGGCTGGCGCTCACAGAGCACATTTCATCCTGGGTTAGAAATGTTAAGTAGTCGTAATGAAAGTGTCAGAGCACACAAGGAGGAGAATTACTGCATTGTGTTTGCGAACCCAAACGCTGCTGCATCTCGTTTTGGGGATTTCCATGTTGTATCTGAGCTCTAGAGTTTCATGCCCTGGTCTCTGCCCTGGAGACGCTCGTTTCAGGGGAAAGCGAAGCCAACGTAAACACTTACACACTAGGAAACATTATACAAAGAGAATTAGAGCCTAGCATTTATCAGTTAACAGAATTTCACGTCCATGTTACCGCTGCTCTATTCACAAAGTCTTTTATTTTGAAAAATAAAAAACTGTTCTTGTCTACAAAGCAGAAAGAAAAAGGTTTATGAAGCTTATTAAAGTGGGTTGTGGTGCAGTTACGTCTGCGTTACTGAGTTACTGAGGCTCCCTGCTTTTGTCTGCATCAACAGGCTTGTTTTTCCAGCAGAATGCCAGAGTCTGACCCCGGACAGGAACCAAAGGACGACATCTGTCTGCTCAGGCGTCGTGACAGACAAAACATCGCACGCAGCCAAAAGCTGTTGTTTTGTTTTCTTTTTCTTTTGTCACTCCTGGTGCGCAGTAAATTCCAACAAGTCTGAGAGCTGACGGGGGAGAGTCACATAGTGTATGAGCAGGCTCTGCCATGAGGAGCCTGCTGGGTGTAAATCTGTACGCAGCTCCATCATAATTAACAACACACCGGGGAGAAAGGCTTAATACGAGGAGATAAGACAGATAGTTCAATAAACAACGGCTGAGAAAGCACTCGAGATCAAACTCGCCCTCCTCCTCATTCCAAACACATTACAGGGCGCATAGGAAATATATGGCAGAGGTGCATTAGGAACGCGAGCAAATGGTTTTGGTGGATTTGTGCGTTCCTTTAAGCTTTTTCTTCCCTTTCATGTGTGTGGCGTTTTATCACGGGCGCTGCCACTGGGGGGGGGGGGGGGGGGGGGGGGGGGGGGGGACCTGGACCAAAACGGGCCAATAGCAACAAGAAGAGCATCTCTAGAGCTCTGACTAACTCTGCCGGCGATGAGCTGGTAGAGAAACATCGCTCCAGTATTTCATGCTCTGCGGAGCGTTCAGTATTTATCACGTCATTGTTGTGTTTCTGCAACGTTATTGTTTTTCTATGTGGCGTCATCATTTATGGACCTGTTTTCATTAACAGCCCGGCATCCAGCAGCAGGCGGGGGGTCCGGCCTCCGTTCGTCCGTCGGACGGGTCGGGTCTGAGAGAGAACCTGGGGAAAACCCGCACGGACAGAACGCTGCGGCGTCAACAAGTCTCTGCTCAGAATGACATAAGCGGTGATTGCGATTGTTTAATCCAATTTCAGTTTCCCTGTCTTTCGTGCCACTTCTGACCCAACATCTGTCCAGCACCTGGGCCCAACGCCGGAGTCACGGCGCTCAACAAACCGTAGCCTCTGACTTTCTTTGTAATTACACCAAAAAGTCCCCGCGAGCGCCAGCAGCCGCCGATCTCCACTTCATTAATAATTCACGAGCCTTTATTTGCCACAGGTCGCTGTATGGAATTCCCACCGCGCCGAGCGAAGCGAGCTCAGACTTGGTTCGGAAGTTGACTTACTGTAAACGCTCAGAGAGGGGACACAAATAATTTAAGCTACATTTACCACTACAAAGGCCTGAAGTGTCTGCTGGAATACGTCCTGCTGCGCAATATCAGTGAGCTCAGCACATTTGCAACATTCCCCTCCAGCAAAACCACTTTTTAAAAAATCCATTTGCTATTAATTATACTCCAACTGCGCTTCTCCTTCCTGTTTCTCATTCATTAATTCATTAGGGTTATCTCTCCTCAGCAGGAGGTGCATCAACATGCTGTAAAGCAACACTCCCTAATAGATTTAATAGAGTAAATCAAACTACACCATGAAAAATGGGCCGTCATAAAAGGCCTCAGACATCAGATAATGGAGTAGAAGTTCCAGAGTTTGGTCCTGATGTTGGCATTTTTACATTTTATTCTCAGTGAGTCTGACACATCCTGCGTAAACAACAGAGGAGGAGAGAAAAAGAAAAACCTAACGAACTGTTAAAGGAAGCAAAACACTTCACAGTGAAGGTTTCTGCCAAGTCAAACACTGACTCACAGTCAGCAGCACCTCAGCACAGCTGGCTGAGTCGCGAGCAATGCTTTGTGTTCGCGCTGTAGCACCGCGGCGAAGCATCTCAGCTGCAATCACAATCGAAACTTGTTTCAAAGCAAACCCTCGCGTCTGCGTGCGAGTGTCTGTGTTTGCTCGCAATCAGACCCAGTCGGCGAAGCAGATCAATATCGTCCATTCTCCGTGCATCCAGCGCAAACGACGCACTTAGCCGCGAGCGCTGATGAAAAATTAAACTGTCTGCTAAAACGGACCCCCCCGGCCCCCGGGACCCGCCGGCTCCAGGTTCAGGCCGCAGCGCATATTCTGCTAATAAAAGTCTGGAGCTGGGACGATGATTCACGAGTGGACGAGGAGGGACGGGGTGTGAGGGGGGGGGGGGGGGGGGGGGGGGGGTTATACCAGGAGCCGCTTGACCTTTGGAAACTCCTGTTCAACTTCCTCAGCAGTCACTTCCAACACCCCGGCCGGGCTGCTCCAGTGGTTCTGAACTGACCCCGACTTGTTAATGACGGCCCTCTACACATCCTGTCACCAGGCCTGTATTGTCTCAGGGGGAAATGCTGACAAAAAAAAGAGGTCAGGTCACTGGAAATCTATAGAAAGGAAGTCAGACGTGTATAAGCAGTGTTAAAGCTACAGCCCATGCGTCTGATTGGTCTGTCTCAGTACAAACGGTGGCACTTTACAAACCCGAGTGTAGTTTTTAATTAGTCTTTTCTCATTTGGCACCGACAGCAGAGGAAAACTTGGCTGATCCCCCAAAAAGCAGCAGCCGCATCTGTTTGTTCTTTCCCCGTCTATAAAAAAGCTTTCTGGCCGTGAACGACAGCTGCGCTGAAGACTAAAGGTGCTGCCGATGCGTGCGTGGCTCCTTCTCCACGGGTTTGTTTGTTTTTAATCATTTCATTTCCTCTAACGACGCGATCCTCATCCAGGCCTCGCGTTTAAAACACAGGCACGAAGAGCATTGAGTTGTGCAGTTACTTTACAAGAACTACAGAAATCACTGAGGCAAAACATTTTGCATTTATTGAATATATAACAAAGCACATGTTACACATTACTACACCAAAGGAATGTTTCTAGCAGACACATGTTCAGTCTCCAGTCTTCTGTAATTGCAACACTAAATCTACATAACAGCATCCATGTGTTTGTGTCAACATATCAAAAAGCATGTTGTTTCCTACTACAGACAGTGAGTAAACTGTACAAGCAAATGTCACATGTGATAAAAAGAAGCTACGAAGTGACGCGTCGGCGATTTGGTCTCTAGCAAACACTTGGTTGTCGCACAGCGAGAGCAGTAAAGCTAATAATCAACGTATTTGGTCATCGGAACCAGAAGCAGCAGGATTACACGTAGCGCTGATGCTAACCGGTGTTAGCACAGCTAAGGTTGGTTTCGTCTGGCGTGTGAGCTGTGCCATCGTTCGTTGTCTGTCAGATGCTTTGTACGTTTGTTGAGTATTTTGATTGTGAGTTCATTTGTTCCTGCTTGAGCAGTGATTTTTAGCTCTTACATTAATTTTTGAGCTATTCTTCCTGCAGAGCAGTGATTTTGGTTTGTGAGTTCAGTATTTTCTCAGTCTGACTTTGAGCTCTTACTTTTTGAACTAGTTTCCTGCCTTGGAGTTTCCTATATTAAATGTACTGCATGTGTAGTTGGTTCAAGTCTGTGCAGTTGCGTCCAGTCTTTTGTCAGTGAGTCTGTTTGCCTTTAGACGCTGCCCCTCTTTAATTCATGATTAGTACTAAATACTAATGTATCAGACGAGTCAGACGACATGCGTCTACTCTAAGATCAGTAGTCTCAGCTGAAGCCTTCAGACCATGTTGGGAAATGTTCAAAAAGCAACAAAAAGCTGTCTTGTCCATCACCGTGGTTGATGAAAATCACTCTGAGCACAAAACTTTCTTTTGCTTATTTGTTTAGCGAGCAGTTTGACATTTTGGGAAACACGATCGGTTGTTTGAGGAAGATGAGAAGGTTGATGCCTCGGCTCAGACACTGGAAACGGGACGAAGCAGCTGGTTTGAATCTGCCCAGAGATAAAAACATAACATGCCCCTAAGCAGCCTCTTCAAGGTTTGTAAACCAACCAAAACAAAACAGAGATGCTGAAAGGATGATGCGCTGCTGTCTGTGAAATTATACCTAATTCTCCAGTTTGTTTACATGACATCACCTGAACATTACAACTCTGGTCATTCAGCTAAATTAAGCTGATCAGCATTCAGCTCAGAGACGTGGCATCAATTAGCGCAGCGCTGCAAGAACAGGTATATCTCCCCAAAAGCAACATTGCACTGAGCAATTGCAAAGTTCTGCATAAAACAACTTGAAATGATTCATCGCAAGTCTGAAGGATTCAGCCGATGTGATACGAGACAGCAGGACGAGAACGATGAGGCAGGAGTGTATGAAGGGGAGCACTAAGCAGGAGACGTCAGAGATGTTTGATGCAGAAGAGACAAAACACTTGAAACGCATATAAATAGATACAAAAACATTAATATTGCTCTGCTGATCCTGTAATTATTCAATGCCCAACAGATCATCATCACTCACACACACACACACACGCACACACAAGCACAGACACACAGGTCAAACACAGAAAAGGCAGCGCTTCTATACACGGTTGTCGCTGTTTTGCTTCATGACAGTCACAGCATTCAGCGGCTAAAATAAAGGTTTTCTCTAAGTGCTTTGAATCAGTCCATCAAGGTCGACCTCCACCTTCAACCGAGCAGATTTATGAAATATTACACTGGACTGAATTGATCTCCTCTCACTCGTCTATGTCAGACACACACGTCATACAGTGAGCCCATTCTAAAAGCTGTCATTGTGTTCTAGTCGCTTGGACAGCGCTGGGTTCAGATCTGCGGCGGGTTCTCCACCGCCACGGCCGAGTACTCGGCATCCGACGCGTTGGAGGCGTCGATGAGGCGCGCCAGGCCCGTCCGCGTGGAGTACTTGAAGATGAAGGCCTTCATGAGGTCATAGCGGTAGTTCCTGTTGATGAAGTTATAGAGGATGGGGTTGAAGCAGCAGTGGAACAGCGACAGGCACTGCGTGAGGTGCAGGGCCAGGTAGAGGGCGTTCTCCAGGCCGCAGCTGAGCGGCACCAGGCCCAGCTGCGACAGGGCGTCGGCCAGCAGCACGCCGTGGTACGGCCCCCAGCAGCCCAGGAACACCACGATGTAGGCCAGGATCACGCGGCGGCTCACGCGCCGCTCCTGCTCCAGCGCCGGCGAGCAGGCGGCGGCGGCGGAGGGGGGGCGGCGCGAGAAGGCGCGCGCCAGCAGCGCGTAGAAGACGGCGATGACGGGGAAGGGCAGCGCGAAGCCCAGCAGGATGAAGCTCAGCTGCACCCCCACCATCCACCGGACCGGGTCGTCCCCCGGGTACACGGGCCGGCACAGCACCGCGCCCCCGTGCGCGGCCTTCACCGTGCGCAGGAAGTAGCAGTCGGGCAGCGAGGCGGCCAGCGCCAGGAGCCACACCCCCGCGCACACCCCGCGGCGCACCCGCCGGCCGCGGGCGCCGCCCTCGCCGTCGCCGCGCCGCGCCACGCCCAGGTAGCGGTCCACGCTCATGCACGCCAGGAAGAAGATGCTGCCGAAGAGGTTGACGGAGAAGAGCAGGTGCGTGAGCTTGCACGCCGCCTCGCCCAGCGCCCAGTGGCCGCCCTGCGCCAGCGAGCCCACCCACACGGGCAGCGTGGCGCACACGCACAGGTCCGCCGCCGCCAGGTGGGCGATGTACACGTGCGTCTCGGGCCGCGGGCCCGGCTCGCGCTGCGCGCGCACGTTGACCCAGAGGACCAGGGCGTTGGCGGCCAGGCCCACCACGAAGATGAAGGTGTAGAGCACGCACATGGAGTGGAAGAGGGCGCCGCGGTCGAACGCCGTGACGCACACCGTGGCGTCCACGCTGGAGATGTTGCTGAAGCCCTCCGACAGGTTGAACTCCTCCCACGACACCAGCAGGTCCTCCATCTCACTGGCGCTCATGCTCATCGTTCCACCAGCGTCGGCTCGGATCTGGAAAACAAGCGGTCGACTCGTCACCACGCCGCCTGTGAAAAATTGAGCTCTCTGCTGCCACAGACTGGACAGCAGGAAATGGGAGACCTCTGAACTGGGTGTATTTCGTTCTCAGATAAAGCGCGGTTCGCGGTGCGAAACCTGAAGCTTTCCCTTAAAATCATCATCAAAACCCCGTGTTTAAAAGTCTTTCTAGAGACAAGCAGCGACAGGGTGAGAGGAGCTGTCGCCACCCGGACGATCAAAGGGAAGGTTGCTCATACCCTCGAATACGTCATTTCGCAGCATCTGAATCTAATAAGCGCCTGCACACAGGCCCCAAAGCGTCCCGTACGGCTGTTAGTCAGTGACGGAGGTGCGGTGCTCATCGCACTGCTAACCTTTGGAGCCCGAGGCCGCTGGAACGCTTCCTCTGTGATGTCTCTCTCAGCCCCTCTAACTGGCAGGCTGCCGCAGCGCCAGGGGTCAAAGGTGACCGAGGCGATGGATCAAAACCAAAAACACGGGCGGCCTGACCCCGGAGCGCGGCGCGCACGCCCCCAGATGGGGAGCGCGCACGGAGCGGCTGATTAAGAGACCAGGGGTCAGCGACCGTCGGGGGGCGGCGAAGCGCGGCCGCGGGAGACGTCTGTCTGCGCGGAGGCGTGAGCGGCGCGCGGGATAATTGGCAACGAAGACGGTGGAAAAACAAAAATAAAGAGCAAAGTGAAAATAAGCCCGTGCACGAACACCTGGTTCACATTAGGATGTGCAGCTGTCCGGTCTAAGTGACATGTCTGCCATATCGGTCTACTTCCCCTTTAACACCACTCCACTCTCTTTCAAATGAGACAATATTTTAATCTAAAGCCTTTGACAGGCATGAAAAAAGTTCTTACTTCTCAAATTGAATTCATAGAAATCACCAGTAGATTCTCTGAAATGATGAAACTAATAAGTGGTTGGATTAATTCTGCTTCCTCTCCTTGTTATAATGATATGTCACATACCTCACGCTGAATTGAACTTTCCAATTATTCCGACACAATGGGGAGCGCTCCTCGTTCTGAAGGGGGGATTATATGCTGAGAT
The DNA here is from genome assembly GCF_900634795.4 of Betta splendens. Taxonomy (NCBI): domain Eukaryota; kingdom Metazoa; phylum Chordata; class Actinopteri; order Anabantiformes; family Osphronemidae; genus Betta; species Betta splendens. Next base: position 7,419,588 of record NC_040899.1, on the reverse strand, counting down.
AATCCCCCACAGCGGCGAGGTCCGTCTAATTCCGTCACATTATATGGAAACGACCCGTAGGTGCCAGGTAGCCCCACGGGCTTCAAGCTCATTAACCTCTTAACACTTGGACCATCAGATAACGCAGGCAGCACCGGTCCAACCTCTCTCTCTCTCTCTGAGTGCTCGTTTAAAACGCGCTAGAATCCAATTACAAACGAGCTGGAAGCGCCTTTTGTTCCGCCAATACACAGAAAATAAAAGCGACAAAGGGGCATTTTCATGTGCTAATGACGGCGACGGGAGAAGTGCAGGTGCAGCGTGTTTGTCAGGACTTTCTCCTTCTGCTGTCAGGCTTTTTTGGCCGGGGATGAATCGCTCGCCCGCATCGCGCTTCCGCGTGAAGGGAGAAAAGCGCGACGACAGCTCCCAGTTCTGCCGTTGACGGGGAACGCATACAATGTCATTGTGATTCCTATCGCTCTGAGAACAAACTGCTCTTATCAGACGTCAGATCGGAGTCCGGCTTTGAATGGGAACCGGCGAGACGCGCAGGGAAGATGGAGCGATACGGGCCAAACACTGCGTCGAGGAAACGCAGTTCGCGCTGAACAGATCCACTCATGAATGCATTCGGTGGTTAGTGTTAATAACGCGGGCACATTAACAGACGCGAACCTTGTTTTCGTCGCGTTAGAAAGAATCGAATGTCGAGCATCTCTGGGGGGGGGGGGGTTCAAAGTGTCGTTTAAACGCGCAGGAGCTCGTTGCATCGGCTTACCTGCTTCTGAGTCCTCCTCTCACTCAATATCCCCGCTTCCCTCCGTGGAAACTGCTCAGTCCCCCCTTAACTTCAGCTGCAGCCGCTGCGGGAAAGTTGTGCGCCGACTTCTCTCCGCCTCTCGCGCAAATAACGCGACCCTCCCCTCTCTGCACTTGCTGATACTCAGCGGAGCAACGCCTCCAAGCGCGTCCCGGCGGCCGCGCGCGCGCTGACTTGGCATCTCCTCCAGCCTCCAATACACAGCGAGGAGCCCAGTTTCGAGCGAGCAGAAGCAGAACCGGACACAGAACGACGGTGGAGCGACCTCCGCCTTCCGGTGCGACGAACGTGCCAGAGGACGGCGGACTTCGCCCGGTCGCCCGTTAAAAGGCGCAGTGTGTCGCTTCGTGCGCGTTTTAAATGCCAGTCAGGTCAACACATGTAACAAATATGTATCATCGGAGAAAAATGCAAAGCGTGTTGTAATGTTCACACATGCAAAGTGTCGGTAGCAGCAGTGCGGTTTAATGAGTAAATATGAAAAACTATTTATTTTAATATACGTGTGAATATGTCTCAATAATCAGACTTCAGCATTAAATTATTACCTTGTATTTACTCCCTTTCTTGGAAGACACTTATTAAAGTCTCCACTCTAAATGTGTTAAAACATCATTTGCCTCATTTGGCAAATGTCTAATATATGAAAGGTGAGTGAGGCTATTTTTATGTAAAAACAAGTAATATTGTTTTATTGCTTTCAATTCCTTGCAGCTCTGTGTTTTGATTATGACTCCATGGCTTCAATACACAGTAATGCCCAGAATTAACCAATACCACAGTGTATTAGAGTTGTAATAAACACGCTGCACAATGCACATTAGTCTCTTAAATCAGACTACAAAGGTGCCGCCCTGTGCTCCCTGCTGTGCCCCACCCCAGTTACCCACATGAAACCAGGGCTGCAGACAGTCGAGCCGGTAAACCACATCCACTGTCTCCCGCTTCCACCCAAAAACCGACAAACGGGTTGAACCCAAACCGCGTTACACCAGCAACTGACAACACCCAGCGAGTAGCGAGCGACGCAGTCCTGCTGCACCTTCACGCTCACAGCTTACAGCTTGCAAACATTATTCTGCAGGAACTTTGAGCGGCTTCGGCCCCGACTCGGTTCATTGTCACTGCAGCGTTTTTCCAGTCCCATTTCAGGCATATCCCTTTGGAAGCAGCACAAAGCTTTGTGGGAGGCACATGTGTTTACTGAATCTCTAACAGCTCACCTGCAACTCTGGTGGCCTCGCAGCTGCTTCCACCGGGGCAATTAGCCCCAAGTTCAATACAAAGACAGGATCACACAAAGAGCTGCGGAATTTATTTAAAGCACGCTCTGAGAACTGTTGTCTCAGTTGTGAAGCCGTGATTAAATACGTTCATCTGCCTCGATCGCAAGTAATTCCTTTGATATCGTGTGCAGTGGAAATACTGACCGAGTATAGTTTGTTCACGTTTGCTTTGGAAAACGATAGCGCTGCCTGACACAGGTAGTTTATTATGACTGCACGTCCAGCATTCAGTGATGAAACACAGCCAGCAGGGCGCTCTAACCTCATTAAAGCGCTGAGCAGCAAAGTCGGTTTCAATGAGGCTTTAAAGGGAGCTCACACTATGCACGCAGGCCCATTGTCCTCCGTATCAGCAGCATCGGGGGGATTTGTAAGCCGGGCTGATAAGCATCCGCAGCCCTGCAGACTGCTGCCAACCTCTGCTGTGGGGTTATTCACAGAGAGGCCAGAGCGAGTCCAGCAGTGGTACGTGTGCACTGATGTCAAGGAAAGCGCCGCCGCAGCCAGACACCTCTGAGCAACAACCATGGATCCATTACGCCAAATGGCGCCTAATGCATGTGGCAGCGTGTTATGAGGCCAGATGCTACAGTACAGGTCATGTTTGGATGTCAGAGTGCACCAGGTTCAGCACTGAGGCAGCGCCCTGTGTTTTCACAACCACAGTGTTGAAAGCGCCTCACGCTTTCAGTGCCGCGGCTGATCACTGTAGGCCACATGTTGTACTCCACGCACCTTTAACCATCAGCCTTTGATTTCACACAAGATGAAACGCATACATGCAGGAGCAGTTGTGATCGAAGTTTGGGCCTGCAACAGAATCGGTTCATTCTTCAAGCAGCTGTTTCCAATGAGCGAAGGCTTATAAACCCACCATGCTCAGGAGGGTGGAGACCAAAAGAGAGCAATAATACACTTAGATGCACCCCGGTTCAGAAACACATCAGATAAAGTTGTGGTCTCAGATTAAATAGTTAATTAGAGCTTTAGAGTTTTCTTGGTGTGTTCAAATTCAGTGGAAACCATTCAAGTTTTTCCTGTAATTTAAATACAATTTGGGGAAAAGTGTTGGCCTGCGCCCATTTCTCCTTTCTGGATCCTAGAGAGGGCCAAGCTCTTAATACGCGTTCTCACAAACAGGATAAACACGACGATGGAGAGATTAGGAGATGGAAAAGGCCGGGCGACAGCCAGAGGGAAGCGGGGCAGCGATGACGTAGAGGAGCCGGGAGGGAGGGCGGGAGTGTGGGAGAGAAAGGCTGAGGCAAACAGAGGAAGAAAGGCCGAGGGAGTTATTCCTAATGGCTGCCGTTTCCATTGTAGTAAAGCTCCGTGTCACAGTGGGGGGTCTGAGAGACGCGGGCTTTTTTGTGCAAATCTCCATTCAGAGGGTCCTTCTCAAACACATCCCTCGGTCAACTGTCAGCGTTTCCCCACTCCCTCGCATTCCTCCTTGTCCCCTGCTCGTCTCACCCACTTAATTGCTTCCATTTTCAATTATCCTCGAGGAGGAGCCGAGTGTGCGCGAGCGAGTGGCGCCGACGCACACGTGTGCACGAGGTTTAAGAGCGAGGGACCGCGAGGGGCGGGAGGCGTCGGAGCTTCACGAAAACACCGCCAGCCGCGTGTCGGCTCTGACTGTTGCTTGTGAGTCTCAGCCAGTTTCCTGTCTCGCTGCCCGCGATGAGGCGATGCTCCGTGTCTCTGAGGGACCTGTCGGTGCAGGCGTGCGTTTGGCAGCGGGGACGCGTCCCTGTCGGGAAACGTAGCAATCAAGGCATTCCACACGCCGGGCCCGAACCGGAGTGACGCCCGAGAACCGCTCGGATGTCGAGCGTGCAGAAAAGTGAGGATGTGCTAAAAGCCTGTGTGTCACATGTGTGAAATACATTATTATGACTTCGCCGTAGTGGCATGAACTTGAAATGAGCCTTCTGCTTCCAGTCGACGCTGGGAGTTGAGCCGGTGTCCGTGTGGTGAGCGGGTCCAATATTGACTCGGCTTTAAATTCTGGATTGTTTGCTCGGTACCGGCTCCCGGGGGAAATATCTGGCTATTAAACGGCTAAATGCAGATCGATGCTCAACAGGTGGAGAGTTCATTTGGTGCAGAGCTACTTGCATAAAATGGGCTTTTATGAGAAACGAGGGCACAAAGAGGATGGATACAAGCAGAGCGAGTCCGGGACCGGCTGCTGTCAGGCCGTAGGAAGGACCCGCTCGCTTCCCAACATGTTCTCCTCCGTGCATTCGCTCTCTTCCCCTCGTTTTCTGACCTTGATGAATCTGTCGTTGCCGTCACGCTCAGCTGCCGTCTGCGGCTCAAACACTCCATTGACTTCATCCATCATCTCGCCGCTGCACACGGCAATAACTCACGGCGCGCGTTCCGCTTTCCTTGAGCGTCACGGGGGTTTCTGTGCAGCCCCAACCCTCTCCACACACAGACGTGCGTGCCGGGTCCATTAATATGAGCGGGGTCAGCGGGATCAGGCCGGGGATGGGTAGGAGCTGGGGGGGATGTGGCTCCGGGGGACGGTGTGCGAGCGGCGCGGCTCAGGGAGCGACGGGATCTGTCCACGTCCGCGTCACTGCGCTCCCCGAGGGCTGCGGCGCTAAGCTAGTAATCCTATCCCCACGATGCCGATACGTGCCTTTGGAGGCAGTGCCTCCCCGTGCTGCTGACAGAGTTCACACACAGGATGGCTAACTCTCACCCCCATTGTGCTGTCACGCCGAATGAAAAATGGACTGACTGGCTGTTGGAATGCACTGTTTTGCAGAGGCCTGCAGGAACGGCTTCACCGGCATCACCTGTAGGTGTTGTCCTGCTCGACCAGGACTGAGCACGCACTGCAGGCGCCGGCGCTGACACCCAACTACTGGGATCGGGGGTTTAATTTCATTTGTGGCTTTAAGGTTGCATCGATTGGAAACAGGCCGGGTGAACGCAGACGCAGTGACGGTGAAAGTGCAAACAGAAGAATGTCAAGTTTGAGCCTTAACACTTACTCAGAGAAAACACCGCAGGCTTTATTGGATATAAACACAAGTCCAAAGCACTCAAACAAGATGATAAAGTAAGTATGTGCATAAACATGTCAGATGAAATGAGCTGGACTCGCTTAATGGAGAATTATCGCAATGGCATCCCACTGTAAATAGTGTCCTTTAAAAAAAAATCCCCCTGCAGCTGAAACGATGTGCAGCACACGATGGAAAATGACCTGGAGGAATTTCTCTGGCTTCCAGGTGCTTCCCGTTCGTGCGTCCTCCCCGGGATCTGCGCGAGCGCGGCACTGCGGGGGGATTACGACCAGGATGTGGCAACCCAGGCAGCATCTGGATGTGAGCCGTGAGCGCCTAGAGCTCCTGGTGAGGGGCACACGCACCAGAGCTATTCATGCAGTCTTCCCTCGTGGCCTCATCTGTCACCCCTGAGCACCCGACACCCATTATTCACCGACAGAAACATCAGACTGTCATTGCTCATCATTTATATCTGTGTGCCATAAAGAATATAGATACATTATGGAAGAGAGGGTAAGTCACCATGGGGCTGCTTCTCCCATCACTCTACAGATAGTGGGGATCTGCTTCTCATTACGATATAGGATTGTGAGAGGAGCGTGATGGCTGAGTGCAGCCTTAACCCTGACACTCACAGCCAAACCACCAAGAGCCTTCCCCGCATTCAGCCTCCGCCTGTAAATACGAAACAGCCTCGGTGCCTCACGTCACGTCAGCCTGCCGGCACAAGGCACTCTGTGCATCAGAACCTGAATGGGAGCCAATAGCCGGACGTCCATGCATTCATCACGGCCGTCATGGCCGACCTTCCGCGGACCCGCGCCCTCTCACCGCCCGACGTGCCTGTTGCGAGCCTGATTTGTGCTAGCGCTTGCTCCTGCGCGGCGAACCGGGGCCCGGCCGCCGAAGGGCCGCGCCCCCGCCGCGAACTGGGGTCGGTAAACGAGCAAAAGATGCGTGAAAAGTCCCGGCGCGGTCGAGGTTTTCACAGCGGCGAGAGAAAAGGAGGATGGCGACGGGATGGGAACGAGCGCGGCCTGAAAGACGCATCCTGCACAAGCTCATGAAAGGAGGAAGACGGAAGCAATTGTTATTTTTTCACATCTGTGCTCCTCCACAGCTGTTGGTAAACCCATTTATCAGCTCTTACATGTCTGCGATGCTCACACTTAGATACGTTTCACACTGAATTTACGAGAATATAAAGTAGCGGGAATAAAATCCATTTTTGAACTAAACATTTTCTATTTGCTCTCCCGACTGTGGGAACCCATCGATGCTCCTCGAGAAAACCTTGATTTAGGAGGCTGCTGCGATTGGTGCAGAGGGGGAATGATTGTGCTCAGATGTCACAGTGAATTCCTCCGTTTCATTATGATGAGAAACACACAATGGACACTCTGTGGCACAAAAGTAGCCTTTATGCTATAACCCGAGTTAAAGCACAAAGGGGAAACGCCGGTAGTTCTTCATTACAAACCTTTCCTGCTGCCAATCTTAATAGAACTACCCTGAACTGTGCCCCACTCTGTTGCAGAAACATCACACACAGATGACGTTCAAGGGGTTTTCCGTGCCCTGTAATTGATTGGATTTTAATGTGGCCCCCGAAAGAACCAGAGTATGGATCATATAAATTTTTTGCCTAATTTTTCAACCAGTTTCTTTTTTCCCAGCTTCACCATCTCTCTCTCTCTCTGTTTGGATCTCAGTGTTTAATGGCTGCCCTGTTGTTAACCCTGTGACATCTGGTGCAAACACAAGGACCCATTTACAGCCTAATCAAAACACCCATAAGTCAGCAAAGAACAATCAATAGCATATGGCATAGCAATGCATGCTCAAATGTATTGCTCAAGCATTACAAATGGTTCAAATCATGAGGCAGGGAAGAAAGAAAACCCAGTTGTATTTACAGTTTCAATATTCACAATATTAAAGTCTTTTACTGGCGTAATAGTAAATAGTAAGTTTAGGAAAAATAAAATTAAATGCAAACATGTCACTTTTATAGCACATTAAGAGATGAAGTGCTGGTTTGAAGCTGTTTCCAGCCAAACTCCTCGACAAACGTTTGGCACAGAGAACCTCAGAAAACCATGGAGGTTAGATTTAAATATCACTTTTAGGTCAGTTTAAACTAATAAAGCCTGTAGCGTGTGCTTCAGAGGCACCGCTAGGTGGATTCTGTTACTTGAATAGAGCCAAGAAAGCGGTTTCTCTCTGTCGGGTCTTTGTGCCGGGCTGAAATAAGCGGCTGCTGGTGGTAGATTAACGCAGTCATTAGACACGAGAGTGGTTTTAGTCTTTTCATCAAACGAAGAAACTGAACAATCAAAAAAATGAGCTAAGTGTGACTTATCCATCTCCTCCTGTGCTGTTTATAGGAGGACCGTTTGTTAAGCTCCACTTAACTTCCTCTGAACATTAAATTGCTATTTTTAATCAGAATAAATGTGCGTATCTGAAAAAATAACACGACGGCTTATCCGAGGGCTCATTTCCATTCCTGCTACAAGACGGTGCCCACTTCCTCCCATTGAACCCGTCGAAAATGGACTTCCGTGCAGCCAGGCTGGGAGAACGAGGAAGGACAATGGGTGACGAGGATGAGACAGTGGTGCAGCCCAAGCGTCAATAAACACTCAGTGGCACCACGTCCAACACTTCTGCTTTCGGACAATGACGTATAAAACCAGAGGAAACCAACAACTGAAGCAGCTGTTTACTCTTTGTGTAGATCTGTGTATACACAGATAATTATGAGGATAAAGCGAATGACGGCACTGAGTCACATTCTTCCAGAACTTGATTAAACTCTCCTGTTTGTTACCCATGAGTGCATTCATGTGGTAGAGGGGGAGGTCTCAGCCAGGAAGACTACGGGCGGCTGAACGGTTCAAATCCCTTCCCTCATTTCTTGACCTGTGACAGGTGATCTTTAAACTAGACCTGAGTCTAACAAACAAACACGCGGCGACCCGGTGGAACCCCCAGCTGTGAAACGTCCTCCATCACAGGCTGCGGTCTGGACATCGGCGTGCAAGGCCATTTCCTTCAGTGCCCGGCCCACTCGCCCTCCCCCCCCGCCCCGTTTCCCACATCCCCAAACAAAAGCGGCTTCTCTGGGAAAAGCGGCCGACCGCCCGCGTTTCTGTGTGCGGACCGAACCGGCACGCGAGCGGACTGTTTGCCCGTCTGTATACAAGGTGCAGGCTCCGGCCGCGGCCCAGACAGCGCGTGAGACGTCTGTTTGGCTCGGTCAAAACAACCAGTCCAAAACAATTTGCTCACCGCCGATGAAAGCCCGTGGCGCACACACACTCAGGCTCAGCACAATGAGGGCAGGAGGCTCCTCTGGCCGCCGGGCCAGGTGGGTTCCCACAGACGGAACCGGCTCCCGGTTTCTCAGGGTTCGTAGGCTTCAGCTGGAAGTCCCACTTCCTGTCGAGGCGGCGACAGGAAGTGGGAGAAAAGGGCATCGCTTCAATAGCTCTGAGAGGGCCTTAGTTTGTTCACTGGGGAGGGAACAAAGGGCGATAAAAATGTTAAGGGTTATTAGTATTTATACACACAGAGGTTTTAAATGTGAAGGAACCAAACATGTTCCACCTGGTCCAAAGTTCCAAATGATCCATTTTAGCCACGTGAAACCATTCTGATCAGCAGCACATCCTGCAGATTTCCTGGGACAATGCCTTTGGTTTGTGTTCATTTCCTCATCCATAGGCAACTACACTTAGTCACTTGAGTGACAGCTTGTTTGGGTTAGCGCGTTTAGATTAGCTCCACTAGGAGAACGTGTTTACGCCTAGCGTGAGGCAGCTTCAGGCTCTCACCCTGTGACAACACGCCGTGTTATGGACATGTGAAAAACATTTGTTTTCACAGGTCCAGCAATAGACTGAAGAACCTGGTTTCAGCCTGTCAGGACCACGTGCCATGAGACGCTGCCTGCATTAATGCTGTCCATGAGTCATGCTTGGACTTTAGAATGGAGGTTGAAATAAGCCAGTGCTGCCCTTTAACCAGCCCTTAGCGACTGAATGACTAGAAAAAAAAAAAAAAAAAAGTGAAGACCATAAATATATTTGACAAGCTTTATTCATGCACTTGAGCCCAGCAACGCCTCAGACGCCGGCTTTCATCTGGCTGTTGGGGGGCAGGGGTTTTCCAAGGTGGTGCCCCACAGTCAGGCCGAACTCCTTGGTGGCATGCTGCTCCTGCACCTCCGGCTTCAGCTGGAAACCCTTTTCTGTGTCAAAGCAGTCGAGAGGCGTGAAGGAAAGAGGCTCCTCTCCCAAAAGGCCGCGCAGCCGCGCGCGCCACGCCTCCAGCATGGAGCCGCGGGCCTCCGAGGAAACATGAGCTGGGGCCCAGAAGATCTGCGGGGCCAGAACCTGGAACCCGCAGTAGTGCAGCACGCCATTCTGGAGGCGGAAATTAGGTTAGAAATGCTCTAAACAAAAGGATAATGACGTTAACGTTTGCAGACAGTACCTGCAGTGGCCACAAGGTGACGTTCATGTCCCCGTTGATGCCAGTCACCCTAAACATGGCCTCGTGGGATCCAGTAGTGAAGGACAGCATTGCTTTTTTGTCCTGTATAAGATAGAATTAAGTCCCAGAGCTCTGATAGTGAGACTACGGCCTCCTGAGGCTCACCTTAAACACTCCCCGGCTGTACGGCTTCTCCTCAGAGTAGGCGAAGCCCAGCGTGAGCACCCGGTCAAACCAGCCCTTCATGATGGCAGGCACAGTGGACCAGTACATGGGGAACTGCAAGCAGAACCTCAAATGAGTCTCACCATCACACAATAAGCCCGACGCGTTTGTGCCAGAACCTGAAAGATGACGAGATCCGCCTCGGAGAGTTTACGCTGCTCTTCTGCGATGTCGGCAGACAACACCTTCCCCTCAAAGGCCAGTTTGGTTTCGTCTCCGTAACAGAAGTGCTCTGCATTTTTCACGTCACCTGCAGAAGCAACACACGTGCATTAATCACAAGCACCCAGACATCAAGGTCCCAGTTCAACGGTCCCATACCAGTGATGTCCTCGGCGGTGGCGGTGGCCTTAAAGTTCATGGCGTACAGGTCAGAGACCTCCACTGTGCAGCCCTGAGCCGTCAGGAGCTCCACAGCAGCGTCTTTGGCCGCAGCGTTGAAGGAGCCGGCGCTCTGGTGAGCATAAACGACGAGCACGTTCTTTCCTAGCGAGCAAACGACGAAGAGGAAACATGAAACAGAGCCAACGAAAACCTCCTCAATCAAAGACAAGCAAACCGAGACTCACCCATCCTGACAAAAAGGCCCAACTCCTGATGACGCCTGTAGAACAGCAGACAGAGGCGCTGATGACGGAGCACGTGCTCCAGATGCTGCATTTAAAGCCCTCCCGGACTTCTGGCTCATTTGCACCTTCGCATGTGCTCCCAATCAGCAATCAAGCTCGGCACCAGCAGCAGCTGACTGGGGCTGACCGAGCACCTGCACGACACGTGCACACGCAGCCAGTGCTGCTGCGCAGCGCGGGTCTCTCCCCGTTTCTGCACGCTTTCCTGTTTTACGTGCTCCCCGCAGCAACCGTGGACGTTCCCGCGCGTGCGTCTCTGTCGCCGGCCGCCTGCGTTCAAGATGTTTCACCGCCGCGTGCATCTGCAGCCCACATCAAGCAGCTGTGGGCGGGTGAACCTCTCGCTCCACTGTTGCTGGTTTACAGCTCGGTGTTTTCCTTCGCGTTACTTTTCCTGCAGAGGAACAGTCGCCTGCGGTCCAAGGCGCTCGCGACTGATGCCCCGTAAAAAGCCATGGGCATCAAAGGCAGACGTGAGCTGCTTCACATATGGGTCGGCGGTACAGTATGTGTAGCACCTGCTTCACATTAGTAAATGGGTGCACAGACATGCAGGGACACCACATGAGTTAGAGCCATGGATGTGCTCTGTCGCTCTACTTCTTCCTGTTGCTCCTGTTTTTACTTATTTACTGCGGCAGAAGTAGAAGTATGCCGTTTCCTCCCTGTTTCTCATGCTGCCAGTGTCCTGAGATGTTGGAGCTCATTGTCCACGCGGAGCCTCTGGCTGCATTCCCCCTGTTGTCATGGGAATGGATCAAATGTTGAGCTTGAAGCCGTGTTTTTATGTTTTGTGATGTATGTTGTCATACGATCCAGGGCGCTTTTTGTTGCGGCCTCACCAGCATGTTTCCCACTTACTTCTACATGTGCTCACGGTTGTTTGCATGAGTCATTTTGGTGTCATGACACATATACGAGGACCACGTGCAGTCCACCTTTAGAAGGGAGTATATACTCAAAGCACGAGTGCATGCAAGCAATCACAGATGGTGTCAGTAAGTTGGACTTTGGAGCAAACGCTGGATATAATATTTAGCCTACAGTGCCACCGTGTGGTCAGCGTGGGGAACACCAGGTTGGTGCAGGGTTGTGATTGAATGTTCAACGTCTTTTTCCCTTTATGTCTTGAAAGGTGATTAAATACCGATTAATATAAACCCACCCTCGTCTGAACGGCAGGGAAGACGTAAAGGACACGGTCTCAGCTCTCGTCAGACATGTTTCATCTCTACAGTAAACAGAATCCTGGATGCTCTCTCTTCACAGGATGCAGAGTTTAACTTCCTCCTTTCACCACTAGATGGTGTCAAGAGATTGATTTGAGGCCTCTCGTGCTTTAATCAGAGTTTGTGAAGATCTGCCAGTCCGCTTGGTGTTGGAGGCCAGGGTGAGTAACAGCCATCCAGATGGCAAGTCATGAAATGTGACTATTTAATGGCAAAACACATTTTTTAGAGCACGTAAACTGCAATCTTTGGATGATTGGATCGGGCAAACGCAAACAGGGCCAGGATTTAGGTTTGGCAGCCGCTTGCACGTACTGTAGCACTGCTGATTCAATCCATGGCAGCTGGAGGAAGTTTGCAGCCGCCTCTTTCTAACGTCGGGCGTCTTTTATTTTGACGTGACCTCAGCTCCTCTGTCTCAGTGCGATAAAGGGATGAGTTTTCATGTTGATGGTGATCCGTATTCTACGTGACGGCAGCTGTAGCATCAGCATGTGGGCTTCACTGGATCTGTCTGATGTGGCTGAGAGGAGCTTGCACCAGGAAAGGGCGGCGTTGCATCACCTGCAGAAGAGAAGTCACAGTTTGTCATAACTTGTGAGTCTACAAATCTGTGTGAGCCAGGTTAAGCTTTATATTTCTACTGTAGATTGAGTGACAGATGAATGTTTTGCACATCTTGCACATCTCAATGCAGACTTCCTGTAGTGAAGTTTTACAGGATAAGGATAAAATGGACTATTGACTCTGCTTCTAAAGTTATGTGAAAAAAGAGAATTATTTAAAGAACTATTTTATCATCTCACCTCAGCTCCTCCTCCTTTCCAGTGTTGTAACCATGGTGACAAACTGAACAGTTAGATGTCACCTGATTCCAAATCAGCAGAAACAAAAATACGACAGCAGACGTTAAGAGACAGGAAAGAAACTGTGGGAAGATCTGGGGAAGGTGGGAAACAGAACGCAAATGTAAAAACTTATGCTACTTCAGGTAATTTACAATTATTGCGTTTGATTCTGTCGTTGAAGAAACTGGAAGCTGGACGGAGAAGATGATGTAAGAGGAGAGAGGGAAACTTACAGCAAAATACAAAACAAACCAGGAATTAATCAATGGTCACACACCATTTTATGCTGCAGGTGATGTATAGAAGATACTGCAGTTGTATGTACACACACACACACACACACACACACACGTACCAACAGACCAAGAGGAGGAGATGAAAATGTCAGGTTTGTGGCCCAGACCTTCAAACAGATGGTGTCCAGACAGACGAGCAGTGAAACCCACAACATTGATCCAGGAAACTGATGACTGTAGCGTTAAACTGATGTATTTACTGTAGATCAGTGGAAATATTCTACCCATAACAACAACACATTTACTGCCCCGGACCCCAAATTGTGCCATAAAGGCTCTATTGCACATAAATGTTAATGTCTGCTAAAATAACAGCTCTCACACATCAGCCGGTGGTCGGCGGTGAATCCACGTCCTTTCCCCGTTGACGGGACTGAAACGGGCTGCTTGACGATGGCGATAACGACGTTAGCCATATGCCAAGGCCTCCTCAATCACCACACGCCGTCCCAGCTGAGCCTTCATGAGCCTTTTCTGACAGCGTCTGAGGAAATATTGTCCACCACTGGCCCAGAGGTGGAGGCCCCCTGGTGATTGACTCGCAGTCATTATGTTACTAATGATTAGCGCTGACATTTCTATCCAGGAGATGAGCCCACTCAAATGCCACAGCCTTAACACATCGGACCCACGCAGCAGGCTGCAATGCACAACGCAAACCACACAAAGCTGAGTTTGTGTCACTTTGTGGTCTGAAAAGCTTATGCTGCATTGTTGGAGAAACTCTCTTCTCCTACATTCTGTCCATTCATAACCAATGTCCTCACATGTGTCTCTGCAGCACTGGACCAAACTAAATGTTGTGCACTGTGGTTTAAACGTTAAAAGTATTTAAAGGCCTGTTGGTCTCATAAATCCCCATTTTGTAATCAGACCCGGCTTCATTTGCACAAATAAAATAATTTTTATATTCCACAAAGCAATGGACGCCAAGAGCTGATTGTATTTTAACAGCAGCTTCTGTCTGGTGTTTTTTCTGTTTGGACACAGGAGCTGACTTTCACGCCATCCTGGAAGATATATCATGATTTATTAGGACCTTTTTAACTCGACATCCACGTTTAGCGGGTTGTAACATTTAGATTGAATCGTCCTCACAAACAGATGTGGCTAATGCGGCAGGTCTGCAGGGAATAAAGGTGAAAGGAGAGAAAGGTCTGGACAATAAACGCGTCCTCGTGATCCCGCTGCGCGCGGCGTCACTTGGCTCCACGGTTACGGATACGGAGGGAGAGAGAGCGTCGCCGTGCGCACGGACAGGAGACGCGTGATGGATGAACGGGGCAGAGCAACAAGACAGGCTGTCGCTTGCTGAGGGCACTGATGCGCTCTGGTCACCGTGATGGACAGAGAGGAGGACAAGAGGGGCCGCGCGTCTGCTTCCACCCGGGTACAAAGTGATCCCGCGTCGCTTGTCCAGATCTTTAACTCAGCCCTGGACAGAATGGAGGCTGACGGGGGGAGAACGTTACCTGCCGACTCCAACTAGGACCCGGTGCAGCTTTAATATGTGACACGACTCCGATGGATTCGTCTGTTTGAATGTTCACGGTGAGTTACTGCACGTAGTGAACGCTGCTCGTTTGGCGTTTTAGTTAAATATTAAATCACAATAAAATTCATGCACAATATTTTTTTCTTAACTTCAAATAGTTCACCGCAGAAAACATATGTATTTATGTATATATACATATATGAGTTTAAGTTTTGAACGATCATTCGATCAGACATTTCGTCTGAATTTTGACAGTTCAGACTATGATTCTCATCGTTTAATTTTGATTTTCATTTATTTTGACACAACCCATTAGACTTATATCTTGGTCATTTTACTAAATTGTCTGTCGTGGCGTTGTTTTGACGTTTTTCAGCACCTCGGACAGCGCCAGTATCCGAGTTAGGGGGTGTACAGTACGAGAACCTCGCGTTTTGTGGCTTCGTGTCCATCAGTGGAGTTTTTTAACTTAACTTACAGATCTGGCTATTATGAACCAGACGTCACGGAACCCTGATGTGCATGAATAGATCATGACATTTACTGTGGTGCAGCGTTTGGTTGATCACAATCAAGCATTTGTCGTCTGTGTGATCGCGCAGGAGCATGATGCTCAGTCCGGCTCGACCCGAGCCCGAACCGCCCTCGCCAAGAACCGCCTCCAGGACCCTCCTGGACACTTCAAATGCGCAGAGTGGATCCATGCCCGCCGAGCACGAGGGCACGGTGAGCCTCGTGCACGCGCCCGGTCTCAGCAGACAAGAGAGGAGGCGGAGGAGGCGCGCGACAGCTAAATATCGATCCGCGCACGCGTCGAGGGAGCGAGTCCGCGTGGTCGCCTTCAACGTGGCCTTTGCAGAACTGAGAAAACTTCTCCCAACGCTCCCACCAGACAAGAAACTCTCTAAGATTGAGATACTACGACTGGCAATTTGTTACATCTCCTACCTCAACCACGTGCTGGATGTTTAGGCCCAGACATGAAGCGGAAGTCTGGGACCTCCCAGGATTATAGTGGAGAGGTCAGTGGGTTCATTCTGGGAAACATCTGTCTTACTTCAATTTAAACTGAATGTATGTTGTGGAATCATTGTGAACCCAAACTACTAAAAAATTAACAATTTTGACCTTGAATGTTAAGTATAGCTGCACCGATGTGTAAATATATTTATTTATAATGAGCTTATTGTTTACTGCTGCTTTTTTGTGCTTTATGTGCGAGCTGCAAAATTGTGATGAAAATAAACAGTGAAAAACATGTTCATGCCGTCTGTTGTTTTGAAGTCAGTCTTTTCCAACCCTATTCCATCCTCATGGGTTTTAGATTTAATCTTATACTGTAGCCTGTTTTATTCATATTTCTCTCGCTATTTTTTTAAGTAAAGGGCCTGAGAGGAACTTTTCCACTCACACGTCTCCTCTGATGCATGTGCCAGATCTAATTTGTGGGCGGTTCTCTCTCCATGGATGAGGCAGGTGCTTCACCAGACAAACCACAACAACCATACGATGACCATCCATCTGCTGCCTCTCTGGGGACACACACACACAAATGTGCAGCCATACAAATCAGACACTAATGATAAAATACGCAGGAAGCGGTGAATAGCCTTCACAACATTTAGCCCTGATGCCTCCTGATGTGGGGCAGCTCTCCAAATTAACTCTGACTATTTGGACAAACTGTCATGATAAGTTCAGCTCATACATGAAAATGTTTGCAAATGCATGGTTTTGTGTTTCTCAGGGTGCTGACCAGCAGCTGCTGCTGCTGTGCTGAGTTCAGGCTTGCGCCGTAGCTTTCTCTCTTTAATAGTCACAGACTGCCTGTCATCCTTTTATGCAAGTCTCTGAGGTATAATGTGGCCCAAGGGGCTCGGGGTATTGTTCATGTCCACTGCAGCAGCAAGAGTGACAGCCCTTTGTCTACACACTGCACATTACACACACACGGCTCTACACACTGCATACAATAGGTATGTTGGCCACTGGAGGGGGAGAGGTCAGGCTCAACATTAAAGTCTAAGATAAATGGGACGGGGGAGCTTGTAAAGGCCAGACATCGTATCTGATCATTAACATGAGTCTTTGTTGAGCTCTGTAACACAGCGCCGTCTGAGTGATGCTGTTGAGACACTAAATAGAATGTGAAAGGCTTTTATTTCCTGTCTCTCCATTTTTCCTCATGTCGTGTGTCTTGACCCTTTTTCTTTGCTGTTTTCTTAACCTCTTGCTTCTGAGACTCGTGACTTGGGCCAAAAGTCTAAACTTCAAAAATCAGAGCATTCATTGTTCCACAGCAGTAATGACACTAAATCTAAATAGAAACTATTTGTGGGATGATTCTAATCAGACATTAATCAGACGCAGGTGCTCGCTGCAGAAAATGAATTAAGTCCCTATTAACCTCTTCCCTGGAACTTTCAAGTTGGAAGGTATGCTGCTGTATCACCACGTGACTCCAGTAAGTGCAGATATAATAAGAAAACAGTCACAAATTAATTTTAATCCAATGAGCACGCTGCAAGACAGGATGTCTTCTGCAGAAGTTCATATAGTTGAGAGGATGGTTCCGAAATCGTCGTTTCAAACGTAAAGCACGACCTCTTGTGGCCTGCAGCTAAACAGAATCCTCTCTGCACTTTGAGTTGCTGCGGCTCCATGCTGCCTCCCTCTCCCCTCTCTGCTCCTGCTAACCACAATGGCCAGGCTTGTGTGAGCAGGGAGCTGCCTCCCAGTGCACGGACGCGCCTCGCAGCAGCAGCAGCAGCAGCAGCAGCAGCGGTTCCACGGACGCTCGCCACTGAAGGAATATGACAAACATCTGGATAAAAGGTGGGTCCGACGAGCAGATGCGCGCGGTGAGGCGGTCCAGGCGACACCTTCACCCACAGCCTGGCACAGCCTCGCGTTCTGTGGGTGTTGCTGGTGAAGTTCAACGCTGTCGTCGTGGGAAAATGGTTCCCTTTAAGCAGACAGATGTAGCCTTCGGTTTGCGCCCCTCCGAACCCGGTTTATCTCATGTGCGGGCTGGATTCGAGCACGCTGCCCTGGAATTGGGCATCTTTCGCGTAAAAATGAATAGACTGAATGACGTGCATGCGTAATTTGAAGGAATAGCAGCCTTAATGGCCCGCTATGGTTAATAATGGGTTTCAGGGTGAGAATAAAGGGGCGCTGCAGTGGCAGAAGCAGCATCGCATCCTTTCGCTTAGATCCAGGGCGTTTCAGACCAGACTGTCGCTCGTCTGTATCACCATCATCATCCTCATCATCATCAGCAGCAGCAGCAGCAGTAGCAGCCGTCCGGGCACGCTGAGCGCCGCTGGATGAGCTGCTACTACGAGCGGAGCCGCTTCACGTGCGTCCGTCCTCCGGTCATGACGCCGCGGCGAAACCGTAGCGCGCACAGCCAATGCATTATTGAACAGTGCCGATGGGTCCTGTGCAGAAGGGTTGAAGGACACCGTGAGCTATGGGAATTGCTCGAACACATGACTCATGCCCCTGGAAGCTATTCTGGCCATTAATGATCAAAAGTGGTGCTGGGAATGCTCTCTGCCATTGTTCTCCTCTGAAGGATGTTTTCTGGCAGGCAGGGCAGTGTGTAAAGAGAGATGCTACCTTTCAGCTGCCTTCAGGCGACACAGGGGCATTAGGTTCCTGCCAAGCTTCCATGCTGTAGCGTGGTGTAAGGCGCGATGCAGTGCCTTCGCAGACATCGCACTAGGAATGGACTGGACTGGACAACCTCAGCCCCTGCTTCTATTCAGCTGCACATGAGCGGATCAGAGGAGGGGAAGTGTGCATTCCAGAGAACTGTGTCAGGTCTTAACTGTCTCATTTTACCCCGTGTGTGTGTGTGTGTGTGTGTGTGTGTGTGTGTGTGTGTGTGTGTGTGTGTGTGTGTGTGTGTGTGTGTGCGTGTGTGTGTGCGCTTAACATTCTCCCCTGTCACTCAAAGGTCACAGGTATCTGCCCACATCGCTACCTTTGCTTCTTTGGCGGAGTTTGTGAGAATTTCCTCTAGCTGCAGGAGTTTAATAGTCGCTTAATCAGCAGCTGTTGCTCTGGATTAGTCCTTGGAGGGATTGGAGGCTGTTATCACTCTAAATAATACAGGCACGTACTGTGTCACCCTTTGTTGGATTCCAAAGGGGTTTTGCTGAGCTTAGAGACTGTGTTGTGCATGTGTGTGTGGCTTCTATTGTTTTATTTGCCACTTTTAAGCATTTGTTAAAAGCGAGGTAGTACACAGACGCTTGATTTTGCATTTGACGGGTTCATCACACATTTAGGTTCAGCAGATTTGCCAGTAATGGACAGGTTAGTTATAGCAGGCCTCAGATCCTCTCTGGCGTACTCTTAGAGGCGTAGATGGGAGTTTTTGCACGCGAGGACTGCTTTCAGATCGGGCCAGCGTCTGCGAGAGGAAACAGCAGCGCAGACTAGCAGCTGCCGCATCTGGCAGATTATGGCGTAATGCTAGTGGGGCAGGGCACACATGAAGGAGGGAAGGCGCGGCGGCGCATGGGCGTGAGGGAGGGCACAGACGCCATGGAAACCTGGCTCTGCGCGCGGGAGCCGCGAGAGACGAGGCCGATCGGCCGCCGCCGGCGCGTCCTCACACTGAGCGTCTGAACGGCAACGGCGTGGCTCGCGTGCGCGTGCCTGTTCCTCTCCAGTCCATATGCTGCGTGAACCTGTACTGTAAAATCGCAGCAGCTCCCGCTGCACAAACGCCCTGATCCGCTAAACAAACACATTAATGAGTGTTTGTTTTGCATTAGTGTCACTTTCTGCTCCCGTGAACCTCTCGTTGGTGCGGCCGAGCGGAACGGTCTACAGTGATGGCGTCACGCTCCACTAGAGAATAGCATTTCTACACAGACTCTGTCACAGAGCACTACTGCTTTTTTTCTTTGATGGATCAACCCGAACAGGCAGCTGCGCGCCTCTAATGCACATTGTTATCCCCCCCATGCTTTATTCATAGTCGTCCATTGGTTTGTAACTGATAGTTTTTCTTACCCCGTGGCTGCGATTTTCTACATGGCCTGGTTCACTGTGCGTCTCCGTGCTTGCCTTGCGGTTGAGTGGCTTCTCGGGGTGATCGTCCTGGCCCACATACCGCTGCCACGTGGCTCAGGGATCAGCACCCAGGGGGTTACCAGCTATACGAGTCACAGGCTTATTCATTTAGGCATACGGGCGTGGTGAGAAGTCATTGTTTGCTCTTCATGCCCTCTCTCTGTACCCCCCCCCCCCCCCCCCCAGCCTCATGCGCACACACATAAGTGTATCACACAAATTTACTCTCAGCAGGGATGATTGATTATGCCTCTTAGACGGGAGGCCTCCAGCCTCCAGCGTTGCCAAGGCAACAGTGGACGCTCCAGATGTGGGTTGGAGACGAGACGCTGGTTCAGCCGCAGTCAAAACTCTGGCTTGTGTTTAAAATTTGATGCTGCTACAGTAGCGCTGGAGCTGTGAGCATGTTTAAGTGCATTATTTATTGCCGTCCTGCTCAGTACAGTAGATCCAACTCGGCTCATGTTCACCTACCTTTATTAGCACAAGCAGCTGCATCAGTGGAGAATCATTTCTTATTCACTCTCGTTTTGTCGTCATAGCATAATTTCCCGGCTGGATGACGACTGCACAGATCTGTAAACGAATGCGAATTCTAGCATTTATGTGATAATAAGTATGTCCCCCGGTGGCAGTGCCATTACACCATTCCTGTGTATTGTATTCCAATCCTAATGGAAAATCTTAGGCGGTGCCAGTCACATTTCCCATGATGGCTAATAGGAAAACAACATTTAATCCCATCGACGTCATCTTAATAGAAATCTTCTACTGTAGAAGCCGTCGTCTTCAGTGCCTGAGCTCGATGCGACTGTGTGAATTCCTAATACCCTGAATGAGCTGTTGTAGGTTTTGCTCGCAACACTTGCCACCGACAGATAACAAATAGGCTGCAAACGACAGGAGGCAGCGGAATCCCACTTAGTAAAATGAGGCTGAGCCGCGGATGGTGATGGGCAGGTGGTTGTCAGGACAACAGCTGGGAGACAGACAGGGTGTAGATTGAATCTAAATGAATAGTCATGCATGGTAAAGCGCAATAAGACATGCTCATGTATCACAGCAAATTTTAAGGCTCAGGAAATGAATGCGAACTTATCAATTTGAACCACAGAAAAATGTAAAAGTTGTAGAAGTTTGTTAATGTATTGTTTTAGACTACATTGAAAAAGCTTAAATTGCAATATAATAAAAAACTCCCTCTGAAAATGTACACTTAATGTAACAAAGCCTGAACTATGGAACACAGGTCAGGTCTAATGTTTTGCTGTTTCTCCCCTCTCTCAGATCAATGTGGCTGCTGAAGCCGGGCTCTGGCGCAGTCGTCTCTGTTGTCGTGGATTCTTGAGGCCTGTCGCTATAGCAACCCCCTCCCGCTCCTGAGCCCCGCTGCCAGCTCCCCCTCTCCACCGCACGAGCCTCTCCTCACCCCCCTGGCCAACCGCCAGCGCCGAGCCGCGTTGGGATGGACACCGAGTCGACCCACTCGGGCTACTCCTATCACTCCAGCCGATCCGGGAGGTCGGCCCGACCCGGGTATGGTTCCCGTCGCCTGCTGTCCACTGCATCTGTCTGTTTCTTCTGGTGACGGTCATTTGTTTTGATGGACCACATGTTGCATGGCGGATTTTTTTGTTTTGCACTGGAAAGCTCCCTGGCCATATTGTGTTTGTTGTCAGTTTAGACAGGCCACAAGTCGGTTGAAGCCAAGTAAGTGAGATGAGAGACGAGGAGACAGACACAAACCAGAGGCTGGAACAGACAGAACCCACTAATGAAAAGCATCACAACCCAGTGGCTGCAGTGGATTTTAGCGCTTGAGTCCGTCCATTGTGCTTTGTTTCTTTTATCGAATCATCCGTGTTGTTTTCCAGGGATCGCAGTCGCGAGCGGCACAAACCCAGCAGCAGCAAAGACAGCAGCCGCTCTGAGCGGTCGGTCGTCATCAACCCCCCCGACACGCCGTCCCAGGAGTCGCCCGTTCACAACGGAGAGCCGCTGCCCGGGGAGCCCACGCCGGCGGCGGAGCACGGGGATGAAGCCCAGGTACCGGCTTTGTGTCTAACGCCTGTAAATAGATGCAGGCAGTTCATGTTGTTGAAAGCTACGGTGCTTCCAAACAGTCTGTGCAGGAACCACATTCCTGTGGAGTAAAGAGAAGAACGCAGGCCCAGTAACCCGGCTACAAACTCTGCCCCATGACCTTTTAAATCCACCCTCACAGCCCACTGCCCTCTGGCACAGTGACTCACACATTATAACGATGGAGGCAAGAGATGCGATAGATTAGCTGGTTAACATCCCTCTTAGACAGATTAGCATGGACCGTGGGTTGAGTGTGAACCTTTGAAAGCAGGTAAAATCACCGTCAGTCATCCAATAAAGCATATGTAGAAATCCCTCTATGGAGAACTGGACACAGAGGGGGTTTAAAGCTCGTTTAGTGTATTGTACAGTATGTGTCTGATTATGTCTCAGTTCTTATCACTGTGCTATTTCAAGTCCTAACCCTGAATAAAACACATGCTCAGCTAATGAGGTTTAATGTTTTAATTAGGGGGCTTCAGAGGGTCTGGTATGAGGTTTCATATTTGCACAGAGCTACTCTTCTCCATGTTTAGTGCACAGATACAAGAGCAGGATTGGTCTCCAAATAATTTAGGATGAACATATATATATATATATATAAGTGAATGGACTCTTGGTTTATGCACAAGGGCAGGAAATATATGTTTGTATGTATATACAGTTTATGAATACAACCGTGTATTTCCCCCACCTCATCATTTCATTCCATTAGGACTGAAATGGCCTCAGCCAGACTGACCATTTCTCAGAGCCCTGACCTATTTGGCTCATCTGCCACATTCCTTGCCGTCATGTTTTTGTCAGCTTGTCCCTTACATCTATTGTTGGCAGCGTAAGGTAATCTGCCATTGTATTGTATTCGCCCTCCAGACAAATGTTTCCAAATGGCACATCACCGCCGCCATTGCCGAAGTCCAAGCTCCGACATTCTCACAGACTTTGATTAGCTTTAGCATCCAGCCAAACGGCACATTGAGGGAAGCTGATATGAATAATCCTCCGTGTTTACGCGCATGTCCACGACATGTGAGCGGCCTTGAAACGTGGCTTCTGTTCGTGTGTGTGTGTGTGTGTGTGTGTGTGTGTGTGTATGTGTGTGTGTGTGTGTGTGTGTGTGTGTGTGTGTGTGTGTGTGTGTGTGTGTGTGTGTGTGTGACTCATAGGGAGACCAAATCTGTTACTGAAACTGCCCATGCTGCTTTGTTAGACGCAGCTGTGCCTCTGTGCCAGAAAGCCAATTTGATCATAATGTCATCTGTAGCGGTGCCAAAAGCGAGTGGTAAGAAGCTCATGTATCCAGACCCACACACGTCTGAAAAAAAAACACTCAATGCAAAAGCAACACACATCTGACCGACACAGCAGCGAAGCGTCCAAACATCACCGTCACCTCCAGCCGGACCAGAGGGCGTGAGTCTGTGTGCTGTGTAGCTGGCAGCCTGCTGTGTGTATGTGCGACTGTAGCGAGCACTACCCAGTGTGTCGCTGTGTTCTGCTTTGTGGCGGCAGAACAGGCCCAAACATAATCCACATTCACCCGGTGCCAAGGGAAGCGGCTGCCAAGCAGGCAGCCACCGAGCCGCCCGGTTACTTACTGCCGCTCCTCCGTTTACTGTATGTGGAGATCAGCTCTGATTAGTGCCGGATTAATCTTCCCGATTAATCCACCGAGACTTAATGACTGTATTGGCTCAGTCAGGGATAGTTTTTCTCCGCTAAGTGAGACATTAGCGTGAATGTGGGTGAAAACACCTTGGCAGAGAGATGGTTGGGGAGAGAGGACTGTTAGCGTGGTGCGTCTCTGATAGAGGATTATGTAGAGTATGAATGATTAGGAGGAAACATCTGTTGCGGTTGAGTCCGGTTCCTTCAACGTTTGGGTCTCGTCCTGTTCTATACTTGTACTGTAACTAAGCTAAGCCTGGACCGTGGCTCGGTTCTGGTTCTAGTTCTACACCTGAGTTAAGAAAATGCTCTGCACAAAAACACCGGAAAATGATTTAAAGGTCTAGCTTTGCAGTGCTATGCTAACATGCTATGCTAACATGCTACGCTAGCTGCTTGCCTCCGTTAAAGCTTTTGCATTTGTGTTTTTATTCTTCCTATGCATTTTCTGCCGAGCTTCATTTTTCCGAAGCGTTTTCACATTTACTGTGACTTTGAGTGAGAAACGCGTCGTCTTGGCGTCTCCTTCCGGCCTCACACATCAGCTGACGCCCACCCCCAGCCCCCTGCCCTGCTGTTCCTCCGCTTTTACACCTCAACTGCTGCCTTTCCCTCTCACATTGACCCCCCCCCCCCCCCCCCACTCCTCATGATCATTCATCTTCTGACTCCTCTCGGCATCCGCTCCTCCAGCAGCGCTGACTTAATTGGCTGTGAACCAAAATGGAGGTCAGAATTCCTATTTAGGTCGGATTTTCCTGTTGGCAACTGTGCCAAGTCAATTAAGATTCCCCAATTCACATTTAAAAATAGAAATAGCAGCAGGGTTTACCTCACATTTAACCTCAGGCAAGCTTCTAAACAGCCCAGAAAGGCACCGCTGACAGTGGTTCACATCCTTCAGACCGGTGAGAATGAATGTGTCTCCCTTTGCCTTGTTTACTTACAGTCTGTGTGAAGTCATTACGGTTTATTTGTTCAGCTTGTCATCTTCTCTATCCCTCGTTCCTCTCGCTGGTGATTTATACGTTGCATTGACACTCTAGGGGACAATGAATGTCTAATTGCATGAATAAATGACAAGCGCAGGAAATAACAACAGAATTATCATTAATTTATTCTCCCTGTATTTTTTTTGTTGGTTCAGAAGAGTTATGCTTAAAACAATTCTTCTGGGGAGTGGAACAAGAAGTGACTTAAATTTGCAGTGATGGGTCTGGAAAGATTCAGCTCTTTGTTTTGCTATGTTGTGTGTGTGTGTGTGTGTGTGTGTGTGTGTGTGTGTGTGTGTGTGTGTGTGTGTGTGTGTGTGTGTGTGTGTGTGTGTGTGTGTGTTGCAGCTTTGTCCCATCCTAGTTCTCATCATCATCATAATGAGGCAAAACTACGAGTAAATAAGGGATCTTTATGTAGCATGAAGGAACTGCTGTGCGCATTCGGTCAAGACAAATTGAAGCTCAGCCTGTTTTATATTTACTGTATGTACAAATGCCCCACATCTGATGAATTTATTATATAGTATGTTTAGAATAAAAGAGAGGCACGTGGACCGACTCCTCTTCAATGCTGAACCTACACATACCTTCCTGTCCGCCCTCCTCCAGGACGACAACTGGGGGGAAACCACCACCGCGGTGACGGGCACCTCAGAGCTGAGCGTGTCCCAGGAGGAGGTCGTTGGCCTGGGGAAGGGCATGCACGGCCGGACCGTGGGCCTCCGCCGCTACCTGCCCCTGGCCGTGGTGTCGTGCGTGGGGCTCCTGGTGCTGGCCACGCCGCTGGCCTTCCTGCTGCTTCCGACCGTGATGTGGCCGGGGAGCACGCAGACGTGTGAGGCAGCCTGCGAAGGCCTCTTCCTCTCCATCTCCTTCAAGCTCCTCATCCTCCTGGTGGCGGTTTGGGCCTTGTTCTTCCGGCCGGGCCGGGCCAGCCTGCCCCGGGTCTGCGTGTACCGTGCCTTCCTCATCACACTCACCCTCCTGCTCACCATGTCTTACTGGCTCTTCTACGGGGTCCGGATCCTTGACTCCCAGGTGGGTCTATATTTAGCATTAGCACACAAATACACAAGTATTTACCCAATGACTTTTGTGTAATCGGGCCTTTTTGTTGTGTTCTAAGCCAAACGGCGACTACCATGGGATCGTCCAGTTCGCCGTGTCGCTCGTGGACTCCCAGCTGTTCGTCCACTACCTGGCTGTGGTGCTGCTGGAGCTGCGTCAACTCCAGCCCTGCTACAGCATGTGCGTCATCCGCTCCACAGATGGGGAGACGCGCCACTACAACATAGGGCAGCTCAGGTACGCGTCAACACAACTGTCCCCTGTCCTCTGTCGGTCCTCGGCCTCCTCGTTAGCTCAAAGCAGGCCGATTTAGGATCCTGAGCGGATGCGTGAGAGTGGTGGTCATGCGTCTGAAGTACATTAAATAACATTTGAGAAATGCAGGCGATTAATTTATTGAGTTAAGTAATTTACGCAACAGAGGAGCTCCTGTGTTTCTGTGATGTTACTGTATTCCTGCAGTCTCTTTCTGTCTCTCTCCCTCCCACAGCATCCAGAGGGCTGCTCTCTCTATCTTAGAGTATTACTACAGAGATTTCCCTCTTCACAACCCGGCGCTTCTTTCTGCCTCCAAGCAAAGGGCGGCCAAGCACCTGGCGGGCTTGAAGGTCTACAACGTGGATGGTTGGTACCCTCCTCTGTCCCAGTCGCGTCATTTGAGTGAACAGATTGGACCGAACAGCGTGAAACCCGAGCCACCGGCCAGAACGCGAACGCTCACCGGCCTCTAGGGGCAGAGCATGAAAAGCATAACACGAGCCTGTTTAAGAATGCTGTGGTGCAATGAGAAGGAAAACAGGCGTGTGCAGCAGTGAGGACATTGTTGGTATATTTTGTTGCCTGAAGGAACCGCGCCGTGCCACATTAGGGCTACGCTACGCGGCCACGGGCGTCTCCACTGTGCTCCGCTCCGTGTTCCTCCGCTTCCAGGAGGCAAACGTTTTCTCGTGGAGTGAAAGGAGCTGAGTGGTTGGATGCGGTTGTCTTTGCACATAAAGGCCTCTGACAGCACTTTCTGACGGGAAGCTGCTAATTTCATGGCTCGCTTCATTCCACCTCGGCTGCACTCTAAAGCTTCTGTCCCCGTCATAATGTGCTGAATGCGTTGCGGCCGCTCAAAGCGATACTTGGTGTATGGCCTCCGTGCACCCACATGCACACGCGCCTCATATTCCGCCCTGTCCTGCTGTTAAAAGGGTTCCTGCCCTCACCGCCCGATGACTGAACAGTGGGTTAGATCTACGGCAGGAGACGTGTCCTCCGAGCTCCGCTCCTCCTCCTTCCATATCAAAGTACAGGGGAAGCGCCTCTAGGGGGCTGTGGAATTTCAAGCCTTAAATAATTCATCAGACTATCGCTCATTCCTCACATACTTCCACATCTCTCCCTCTTCCCGCTCAGGCCGTCTCCAGCTCCTGCTTCCCCCACGTCTTTATCTTGTTTTCCACTCGCTTCAACCCCCACCCCTCCCTTTTTCTTTCTCTCATTCACAGTCTTTCGCCATTGCAGGAATGCGATAGAAGGCAGGAAGTTACCCAGGCTGCTGTTTACCTGAGCTTAACGTTTACAGTGTAAAGGATTTGACGGCAGTGTCTCTGCAATATACAATAGGATGCTTTTCATCGTGTCTCTCTCACATCTGCACACGCACCTAAACGTGCAGATAAATGCACATATGCAGATGAGGTCATTAATGATTTATATCCATACCTGACCTGCAGGGTTTACTCTCCGTGTCCTCCCCCCAAACTGTGCTGATCTTCATGAATATGGACCACATCGCGCTCCCCCACAATGATACCCCAGGAACTTAAAGACATTGCTGTACAAGCTCCATTAGTTTTCTGGTATGATCTGTGAACCAGTAAATTCACACATCAGACAACAACTATGGCCTTTGAAGTGCAAAATGATGAATAGTTAATCTGCCCCCTCCTCTCGATAAGAAGGTTTCTTTATCAGACTGTGGAGAAATGGGGATGTTGCCTCGTTTGTCAGCGCTATAATTAACATTCCCTGTGACTGAGACACATGATCTGGCAGAATGCCCCAGATAAATTGCACAGATTAGCACAGATCCGTCTCAAATACCCATTCTGACAGCGTACCGCCCGAACAGGTGGATTAGCATTTGTTTTACACCTATAGTGATGTGTTGGATTTGAGCCCTGCTCCAATGTGACCTATTCCCTCAGACCATTCAGATTAAGACATAGCCCATTAATCAGGCTCTTGCGGGGGTCGGGCAGCACCACCTTCAGCCCAGATTGATTTTAAGCCATTTGCCTCTGTCCCCTCTTTCTGGTGCAGCCCCGGGGAACACAGCCGGGGCCCAGTCTGGTAATGGGAATCAGTCACGGGCCATGGTCACAGCTGCTGCCAAACGCAAAGACAGCGCCCACAATGAGCTGTACTACGAAGAGGCCGACTACGAGAGACGGGTCCGCAAACGGAGAGCCAGGTGAGTCGTGGGAACCCAATGCACTAACAAGAGAAACACCTGCTGCTGCTGCGTTAATTAGGATTCAGCTTCGGGGCGAGTCATGCTTCTGTTGCCCCCCTGTCAGGCTGGTAGTGGCTGTAGAGGAGGCCTTCACACACGTGCGGCGCATGAAGAAGGAGGACGAGCGTGCCACGCCCTCCGACATTATGGATGTGCGGGAGGCAGCTCTGGCCATATTCCCCTCCATGGCGCGCTCCCTGCAGAAGTACCTCCGTACCACCAGGAGGCAGCACTGCCACAGCATGGAGAGCATCCAGAAGCACCTGGCCTTCTGCCTCGTCAATAACATGAGCCCTAAGGTCAGTTTGGCTCTGGGCCTTGAAGAAAACAGATCAGAAGTCATTGTGTGAATATGAATGTCTCTGTACCCAGGCCTTCCTTGAGACCTACCTGGCCCCCGGTCCCACCCTGCAGTACGGCCCTGAGCGCTGGATGGCTGATCAGTGGACTTTGGTCAGCGAGGCGTCTGTCACCAGCGGGGTAAAGGACGGGACGGAGTTCCTGCTCAGGTGTCTCGACTTCAGCTTGGCCGTCACCGTCAAGAGCATCCCTTACATCCGAGTGACGGAGGAGTACATCGACCCCAAGTCCCATAAGTTTATACTGCTGCTCCAGTCGGAAACCTCGGTTTAACGCCTGGCTTGTTGGTGCTGGGTGTGAAACAGGACTGTTATGCTTCCCTGACAGACTTTTGTACCGTTTTTGTACTCATGCTTATGTGTTTTTTTTACATGGAGTATCTTTGTGTCCTTGTGGATGGTTCTAGGAGACATGAAGGGTGATGACAGAAGACTGGAGGGAATGTGCTTGGACTTGTCTGTCCTGACATTTATAGACCACAGATCAGGTATTTCTCTATGCACATCAGACCCACCATGTTTCCACAGTTTGCATGCAGCAGTGTGTGTCTGCATGGGATAGGTAATGACTTAGGAGGTGTGTGAGTGATTTAAGTGTGTGAGGTATATACTGTACCAGGGGTCTGTCTCAGCTTCCCATCCCCTTCTCTCACCTAAGTTATTTACCGTCCTCTATCACAGTATGTACAGTATTTATATGTGAATATACTTTATCTTGCCAGACTTTTATATCAAGATCGTGCTTTGATTGAATGTTTTTATACCTTGTCTTTTTTGGCTGTGTTTGTGGCGATAAATGGACTGTAAATATCTGAAGACCTGTTTTCTGGAGTATTTTGAACTGAACGCCAACCATAGCACAACTGACTGTGTAGCCAATAGATTGTGAACGAACACGTCTGTGGAGTTAAGTGTGTGCAGTGTCAGATGATCTGTAGCTTTGAGGCTCATGGTTGACATTTTTATATATGTCGTTTGATACCATTTGTTTTCAAAAAGACGTTTTCAGGCATATGAGACAATGTATGAAATGTAGGAGTTGTTTGTGTCCGGAGCAAAAATGTGACTCCTTCTTCAATATAATAACAAATCAAGAATTAATTGACTCTTATCTTACATCTCAGTAAATTGAAATGTCAGTATTTTGTTTGTGTCTCACTGCTGCCACCTCTCTCACACTACTGGAATAGCGACTGTCCTGTGCATCAGTCGGTCTCTCTGGATGTGGACGGTACGTTTGTAAATGTCGCTGGCCCAGTAGTGATGTTTAGGACTTCGGAGTGTTTTGGTTGTAAATACTTACTACTTGACTACACATGTGCCTCAGTTTGACATATGTAGGATCTGCTCATTAGACATTTTCAAATGTGTGTGTGTGGATGTGTGTGAGAGAGTGAGAGAGAGACAATGGGACCATATTGAAGAATCCCAGTTGCTTTTCTAAGTGTAGGTGACAAGTTGAGTCCTACATCGTCATTTTTTATAACAAAACATGTAAAACTGCAGAAGCTGTGTTGAAGTCATTTGTAAAAACACTATAAATAAATATTTGTACCGACGTAGTCATTGTATTTGTTCCTGCTGTACTGTATTTGTATGTGTTGTATTGGTGTAGTAGGTTTATCACTTGATTTTGTTCTGCTTAAATGTGTTCAGAGAAAGATGAGAAGCAAGTGAGAGAAGGATGGAGGTAAATCACAAAGGAAGAGAAATTAGGAATTCAAATGAGCTTTTCATGTGAATCCATGCCTGCACCAATAAGTCAGCTGGTGAAGACGAATGAAGGAATGAACAGCAGTGACGTTAAGAGATCCACTCTGACACCTGTCGATATTTCCATCAATACTTTTTCACACATCTTTGAAAAAGACTGAATTAATTTGATGGTTGGCGATGACAGTGGTTTATTTAAAAGTTTACAACTCAGTTTATAATATAGCATTTAAATAATAATGTATTTTTATTTGAAATTCCCAAACTTTTTTTTTTAGGCTTATATACATTGTCAAGAATAATTTTTATATTACACTTATTCATTTTATTATTAGCAGGCACGTATAAATTTGAAAATATGGACTTTAGACAACTGTCCATGTTCAACTCAACCTGAAGAGTTACTCGTCATCTTCATCATCTTCATCATCATCATCATCATCATCATTGTCGTCATCGTCATCGTCATCGTCATCATCGTCGTCATCGTCATCGTCCTCAGTGTTGACTTTGCCAGAGAGCACGTCTTCGATCCAGTCCTCCAGTTCCTGAGCGCTGGGCAGGTTCTCCTCGTCGTCCATCTCCAGCCACACACTGTCGGCCTGATCACAGACACAGACACTCAACGCAACATCCAACGTGGTGTCGAACAGGCTGTCGGGTTGTCACGGACTTACGTCTGTTACGTTGACTACTCCAATCTGCGGCCTGAACAGGTCCACCTTGAAGGTCTTCTCCCAGTAGGGAATGAGCTGGACAGAGTCAGACAGATTTGATTAGAGCTGTGCCTCCATGTTCTAAGGCCTAAGGGGTCGCGTCTCACCAGGGGGAAGTCGTCAGGGTCGATCCAGACAATGCTCAGCTCAGGCAGGTGAGTGTTGTCCCTGGCCACTTCCTTCAGAATCTCCAAGAACTCATATCCATCTGAAGGAGAGTAACATCAAACCCAGATGTAGATCATTTTGAATGAATGAATACAGCCTGCCTTCCATTAATAATGGTAGTACTTAAAATTCTCTCACCAGGGTCCTCCTCCTCCGCAAAAGCCACAATGTGGATGCCTTCAATGTCATCCTCCTGAGAACATGACAGTTGTGTTACTAAAATACTGCAAAATACTGTTTATGTTCCCAAGAGCTCTCCACTCACCCAGGTCTCAAACATGTCTTCTGCACGAAGCTTTCTCAGAGTTGGTCTGATGTTGGTCCGCGGCACGGAAACATTTCACAGTTAATAATTACACGCGATGGATGGGACGTGTGCTTATTGTTGCTCTTCATTTACCGCCTGTGTTCAGTTATGAATTCCACCAGATCCTCCTCGGAGTGCGGCTTCCCTGGGACGGTGACAGGCTCCTCCATGAAGGGCTCGTAGAAGTCCACTTCGTTTAACTTCAGAGTCAGCTCTTTGGCCACCTGCAGCAGACGACAGTTCTCTCAAACCAACCGCACATCTGTCGAAATGCTTTAACTCGTGACTTTGTTACTTACAGATTTGTCAAAGGTGGCAAAGAACTTAATGTAGGGCTGAAAATGCTCTGCAGCTTCTTTGAAAGCTTCATAATCTGCAAATAAGTCCACAAAAACAGTGTTGTGACTGTATTACGTACATGGTATGAACTACATGATTTGAACTTCCTGTTTTCATGATCACACATCTGCCTCTGCTTTCTTTGGCCAATGGAAAAAGCTGAACTTTAACCTCCACTTAATGCTCCCACAGTTTGTCCAGCGGGATGAAGCAGATCCCATCACCACCAGTAAACTACTCTAGACTTAGTGCTTCCAAAGCATGTGAGCGGACCAGCTGACAGCTGTGCGTTTAGCAGTGTAAAAATGGACCTGTAAATCCATGGAGATGAGGGGGTTAAAGGAACCTGTGTTACGACAGCGGGCATGAGACGAAGCGGCGAAGGGGCCGACTCACGCTCGGAGTCTTCACTCTTAAAGTATCCGATGATTCGGATGTCTTCCTCCATCCTATCAAACGCTCTCAGCTCCAGAGCGTTCCCTATCAGCTCCACCGGCTCCTCCAGCAGCTAGACACAGACGGGCACAGGAGAGAGACGCGTTTCAGTAACCTTGTGAACTGGACCACACTGGCGTCAGGGCTGGAATCTACTCACGTCCAGCAGGAACTCCACCAGGGTGTTGGCGGAGAGCAGGCCGTCGAACTCGATCACCCGATCGGCCTTAAAAACGTACACGCTGCCTTCCTCCTCCAAACCTGCAACACAGGAGGCCATTTAAAACGCTGTCTTTCTTTGCTAAATAGAAAATAGAATTGACGTTCAGGTTAAGGTTAGTCGTACACTCACCCAGCTTCTTGGCCACCTTTGAATCTTTGTGGGAGTCAACCATTCCAAAGCCAATGTCCTTATCCTCCATAACCTGAGCCACGAGCTGCAGCCACGAGAACAAGAGGGGAACATGTTAAGAACAAGAGCGCTGTGAGGTGAATAAGCGGAGAACAAGGTGATCTGGCCAGGATCTGTAAAACACAGTTACATAACCAGCTGGACTGCCTGTGCTAAAGATAACCAGACACTGCAGCGATGAGCTGAAGAAAGGCTTTCATCTACATGGCTGTGGTGGAACTGTGTGCAGCCAAATGCACCAACGTGCAGCCAAATGCACCAACGTGCAGCCAAATGCACCAACGTGCAGCCAAATGCACCAAAGTGCAGCCAAATGCACCAACGTGCAGCCAAATGCACCAACGTGCAGCCAAATGCACCAACGTGCAGCCGTGGCTCATGTTCATGTTCTGCCAACGCTTCGACCCTGTTCCGCGTCTCCACAGCAGGTGGTGGTAACGTGTGAGCAAACTTAGCAGCGACAGTGAAGAAGAAACGTGTGACGCAGAGGATGCGAGAACGTCCACGCCACAGTAGTAACTTAGGGGGCGTTTGCTCTGTGTGGGTCACCGGTGGGTTCCAGAGTCCACCTGTGCCGCGTAAAATGAGAGCGCCCAGATGTCCCGGCTCAGGTTACCGTTGACAGACCAGAGATCAGCTCACCCTCAGCCTTGTGTAACATGAGCTGCGTGGCTTCCTCCTGCTCTCTGAGAGTCAAAGGTTTAACCTGTCAGTTGCACATGTAGCCATTAGCTCATCCTGAATTAGATGTCTCTTTGTTGAGACGTGTTCCCTGGACTGTGCTAGTGGCTGCTCACGCTCATGAAGTTCCCTGACCTTGAAACTGGGCACTTTAAGCCCTAGACCTGCCTTTCCTGCACCCCCTCCTTTTATAGTTACCTCCAGCACCAGCTCGGTCATCTGCTGCTGCTTCACTTGCTCTTTGCTGTCTCCCGTGGGCTCGTGGTAGAACAGGCACAGCATGCTGTACTTCTTCAGGGCTTTCTTGTAGTTTTTGTCATCGATGTCCAGGACGCGGTCTTTCCCGTCGTACTGTGGGAACTCCAGACCTTTCTCAGCCGGAGCCGGGGCCACGAGGCTCAGACAGGGGAGCAGGAACAGCCACAGAGACATCATGGTCCAGAGTTACAGTCACACAAGTCACAGTGTGGTTTAGTTTCACAGTGGAAGAGAGGCAAATTATGTTTTTAGAGGTAAATCGTGGTCCAGGGGTGAATCAGAAGCATTCCTGTTTCCACAAAGTCCAATTTTCAAAGCATCTTCAGACCCAGTGCCTGTTTCTCCCGCTGCAGCTACTTCTTCACGCCTTCTCTGTGCAGACACAAAGGCGAAAGACGAGCGGCCGGGCATGCGAGGTGCCGGGGGGCGGATACCATACATAGCAGTTCTCCCCTGCCCCTACCCACGCTGAACAGCACCATTTTTAGGAGACCAGTTGTTTGGATGCTAAAAATAACACAGTGGGGGCTTAATGGTGAGTTGGAGGATGTCAAGGATGTGGGATGAGGGAGACGAGCCCCAGAGATTTGGAGGTTCGGCTATTTTGAGGTGGTTAATTAAGAGCGGAAGTAAGGCAGATGTGTGCTTTGGAGCAGATGATTCTACAAATATGTCAAGAAGCTGGCGGCGGGACAATGTGTCAGGTGTGCAAAGGGCAACGAGTGTGTTTCCGTGGGCTGACGTTCTAAATTTAACTTTTAACTCCGTTTTTGATCCCCCACAGCTGAACGTCTTTTTGTAATCGCACTTGTTGTGTAGTTGGTCCACAAGTAGAGAACATTTTGCACGAACCCACGCATTGACTCAAAGGCAGGTTCCCTCTCGAGCCGTACATTCAATCTCTACTTGTAACACTTGACAAAGCAACAGCAGCTGCGCTTCTATTTTTGCTTCTCCTTAATGTTCCCCATCCCTGCTCTGTTCTTAAGCATGTACAACTACTGTGCTGCTTGGGATAAAGCCTTTGCTGCTCTCTAGAGGCAGAACCGCGACTCCCTCTGTACGAGCTGCTTGTTTTTCCAAAGGATTTCCTACCCTTCACCTGAAGCATGAAGAGTTGAATTGAAAATCACAAAGTTGTGGGGAACATATAGGCAAGTAGCTTAAAGTTGAGCTAAATCTCAATGAATCTTTTCAGCATTAATTATTTATTTTTATTATGATTACACATATGACAAGAAAGAATAAAACGCCTACTATCAGCCTCCGATGTCGTCTGAGAGGCCATTGTGCTGTTTCTGAGCAGCCCAGTCCTCTTTGATGTACTGGTGGTAGGGGTCGTTGGAGTGCTCCCTCCTCTTGGACTTAACTGTGCTGACCAGCATGGCCACCAGAATGAAGGCGAACATGCCGATCATCACCGTCAGATACCAGATGACGTCTCGCACGTTCTCCTCGGCCAGCGTCTTGTCCAGGGCTCGCGCTGCGGTCGTCAGGTTACGCCTCCAGCTGTCGAGATAGTGACTCAGGACGCTGGTCAAGGAATCCTCCAGATGCAGAGTCAGGTTGGACCATTCAGAGGCACTCATCTAATCAGAGTGTGATGGGGGGAGGGGGGTCATCGCTCTCAATTCAATAAGATGCTTCAAATGTCTAATTGAGAGGCTTTTGAGCTTTAAAGAGTTGGAATTCACGCCAAGTCGAACACTACGCATGTCATTGTGTCACCAACCTTGCTCCAGGTGTCCAAAGGCCGCTTCACCGAACCGGAGAAGCAGGAACACAACGACGAAAACAACAAATTAACCGATCGAGGGCTTTAGTGTGAGTGAGCTGCAAAGTCATTAGCTCGCCGCGCCACAGGCTCAGTCATGTGTTATTTACTTTCCTAATCGTTACTGCGGCGGACTAACGAGGTGTGTGTTTGGTTAGAAATAGACTGACGACCTTGAAATGATCGGTCTGATAAAGAAATGGGAGTGTTGCGATTCAATACAACCCACACATACACACATGTACATGCATTGCAATATGCCTGTATTGAAAATCAAATCCGTTGCATTGTCCTGCCTGAGCTGTCTGACTTCCCCTTGATGTTTTACTGAGCATCCCCCCTAGATGGCAGCAGACTGCTGCTCTAAGAGCACAACTGTTCACGGTCAAGGCCTTGTCATTCATTATCGCTTACAATAAAAGATTTATTATTGTTCTTCTGTAGGTTTTTTTGCTCCAGCAAACTTTCAGCTACAGAAACCATCAAAATATCAGTATGTGTATCTTTTTAAACACAGGTTAGCTTCCATTTATGTTATTCATATTTATATTTTTCAAAATAATAGGCTTTTTTCATCTGAGACATCGTCCTTATCAACCTGGCAGATACGGGTTTGATGCGGCTCAAGTGTGATTTGGTTTGAGTGGCCCAGATCCGTCCGTGCCACATATGGCCCAATTCTGACGAATCAAGAGACGATGACGGACGAAACCAAAATTACTTTCACAACTGAACCAAATCTGCTGCCGTAAGGTGACTGTCAGTCCGCTGAAAACTTGGAGGAGAGGAAAAATAGCCCTGAGCTTAAAACGTGTCTGTCTGCTGGACAAGAATAGTTGAAACGAGTCCCTGTGAGTGAAGGGGCGGCGTTTCTCCCCCACAGAGACACGCAGCAGGAGGGAATGTCTCCCACCACCTCTGATCATTACCACATCATTTATGTTTTGCTGGGCTGTGCCAGCGGGTGCAGCCTATGCTGACCTTCTTCTCTGTATGGACGGAAAAGTGTGAAGAAATGAGCTGAACTGGTAAGATTCCAGAGCTTGGAGAGAGAGACAGAGAGCGAGAGAGAGAGAGAGGGGCGAAAATGTTGCAAACACAAACAACAAAGGAATTTATGTGAAGCATGTCTTGCAAAGTGTTTCAACTGTTCTATGGTTTAAAATAAAAAGGGGGACGTTATCTGCATTGCAAATGCAGCTTTCCCACAATGCAAATCCAGGAGGTGGTGCCTTCTGCAAATACAATTTGCATTAGCAAATTTGTTAAAGGTTTTGCATACAGCAAAACAGCGGCGGATTGTGTGGTTGGTGGTTGGGGGGGCCTACACTCTCTACTTATCACTCTCTGGTCAGTTGGCATTTCTTGCTAATATGACAATTTAGTGAGATGATGTTTCACAAGTTATTGTTTCTTTACAAAAAGAATGTCTCTGGTGCCTCAGTGTGATGCAAGGATCTTACAACACAGTGTGTGTTTAATAAGGCAGCAGCAGGAGACCACAGCCTCCAAACGCTGTCATAGTAAAGGAGAGTGGAAGAGAGTTTCTGAAATCTAAATCAACTCAACCAACTTTTTCTCACAACTGAAGTATTTAAATGATTTTAATTTTGTAGCGTGTGTAGTGGTCAAACAAAGCGATCAATCACTTAATGAATGTTTCACAGTGTACCAAGCCAAATGTTTTTGTTATTGATGATTTGTATTTAATCTGTAGAGCACTGGCGACTGATTTGATTTATATGTTTATGCACAAATCTGATACATGGCCACCATTACAATAATAACGATACAATTTTATATTCAATATTTCCTGACAAATGCCCCATTTATGCACATAAGGCAGTAGAATGTCTGTCCATTAACTTTCTCTGTCATGGTCTTTCCAGCTGTCACTGCGTGCAAGGGTCAAGTCCACCACAGGTCTGAGTGACAGACAAGTTCAAAGTCACCAATATGCTAATTAGCAGTAAATTCTCTGAATGCATGTGTTTGGATTGTGGGAGGAAACCCACAAAACCCACGGGGAGCGCACACAAATGAAGAGGCATCAGTGCTAACCACACAGTGTGAACAGACAAGGAGTTGGTTATTGTTGGCTATTCATGTATTAGCATGAACTTAGCGTGTCAAAGAGGACGGATCAGCAGTAAACAGTGGTGGTAGACGAGCGGTGATAATGGGCACGTCCTCAGTTTCCGTCTCATAGCGCAAAAATGTGACATTTTTAAGCTCAAGTATCATCAAAAGTGTGGTGAAGGTTTGTTGGACCGAAACAACCAGAAGCAGAACAAGCCTGGCTGAATTAATATCAGGGGTCAGAGATGGAGTGGAACAGCATCCGAGGCCCAGAGGCAAAACTGGCATATGCAAAAGAAAGGGCAGTGGCACCGCAGCCAGTGACCCAGAAACCCCCTGCTGGGCCCGAGACCCAACACACATTCACACACACACTTCATGTTTCTGCCACTGATTAAATGATCTCACACAAAGCGCGTCCTGTTACCTCACAGGTCGGTGTGAGGCTGTGCATGTGAGCGCGCATGTGCGTGTCATCGGGTTTGTGCCACTCGCTTCTCTGGAGTCACGGGAGGCGACGCGCGCTCGTAAGAACGGGAGCAGCTACAGGTTTGATGAGTACGAAATCCGCATGTACGTGTAAGGGGATAACAGTTTGAGGGATGACTTCCTGTACAAGTGATTCATGCAGACGTGTGGTGACTTGTGAAGGGAAGCACGGAGCTCAGTACTTTTCCACACGTGGACGCGGGCTCTTGCTTCCGCTGCCACTCCCTCCGCCTGGTGCTGCTGATGAGCGTCTGCATTATCTCCACGAGCTGCCGTCGCTCTTAAAATCACCTAATCTCCACTCTATCGGGTGCTCTTGGTTCAGGCTTAGGCTTCACTTTACACCGTGACAGACCTCAACGCGCG
This sequence comes from Betta splendens, assembly GCF_900634795.4. Lineage (NCBI taxonomy): Eukaryota > Metazoa > Chordata > Actinopteri > Anabantiformes > Osphronemidae > Betta > Betta splendens. The sequence continues at coordinate 7,381,743 of NC_040899.1, read as the reverse complement.
TGTTGACACATTCATGTCTGGATTGAGGCCTGGTCGTAGCAGAGCCTGCGCTGGCAATGGGAGAAGCCATTGTTGATTGTAGCATTTTTCCCATGATCCACCTCTGCCAAGCTCTAAACCCGAGCTTAAGTCACAGAACATGTCAGGCTGAACTGCCAATCATCCCTTTGTCTATGGCTGAGAACCTGGAAGGAGACCTGCATCTGGACTCTATACTGTACTGTATGTTTCCCAGGAGCAGAGAAACGCCCGTTACGTTCCACGTTCAAGGTTTTATTTAGCCGCTGCCTTAAATACTCCCATTCACAATCACCTCATTTCTAAAAGCTGTGGCACTGAGCGCATAGTCACATGCTACTGCAGACTATTAAATCAGACTGATAAGAGAGATGTACAACACAACTTACAACATCAACTGTTGATAAGGTTTATTTCATTCCACATCAGCTAATTAGATATTTATTGTTACCCGCAGCTTAAACACGGGAATGACTGTCCACATCAGTGTTGTTATCGCGGGTGGTTCACACTCGTGACCTCTAGACGCTGTTCTTCCGGCTGTTATTACAAAAGGAGGTAAATATTTCCTTTAGTCATTGAAACCCTGTTCCATGGATCAGCGGTAGAATCCCAGGCATGCCACCATAGATTAGCTTGGCCAGTGCACGGGGAATGGCAGGAATGCATTGACTATGTGTTTGCAGTATATTTGAAAGGTCACAACACATTCCCTACGCGGCTGCTTCTGTTTTTGTCCCAAACAGGATGAATAACACTGATGTTTTTGAAGCTTTTGGACGCGTGAATAATTACTTGTGATACATGAGCATACACTTGCTGGCCACTTCATTAGGTACACCTGTAGACACTATATCGGCCTCCAAATCCAATCTTTGTCTGTAAAGCATATATAAATTTTAGTGGGTGACACCCAGTCATACCTTTCAGAGGTGGAACCGGCACTTCCTAGAAATCCCTTCAAAACCCAGTAAGCCAATGTTTAAGAGCACCCTCTGTACTTTTAAGTGTATAGAACCAGATGAACAAGGCTACAAGAAAATAAAGGAGCAGAGGTATTGGCAGGTTGATTTACAGTGGGTTGTCATCGTTCCTCCTGTCTGACATTGTGGTTTTGTTGTTTGTTTTAAATGTATCCATGACTCTCTGTAAAGAAGGAATGAGTGGGTTGTCCTTGGGGCAGACCTGTGTCTGAGTGTGCAGGTCTGACTAAATACAATTCTTAACGATCGCTTACTTCTCAGTTGTGACATGAATCATATTGTGATGGGTGCCTCTCATATGGCGTTAGGACATTTTGAAATCTGGGCCTTTAAAGAAACAGCTAAACGAGGCCTCTCTGAAGCTCAGCATCATGCACGTGCACCCACTTCATGCAAACTAGTGTATGCATAGAAGCTATGACATTGTGTCTCTGAATACGCTGCAGGGCTTCTGGAGCTATTATTCCCACTTTATTATCTAGGTGAGGTGTGGTTAGACCATTAAAAGCACCAATTATCTCTGCATTCTTCTACTCCACCTTTACCTGGCATAGTACAGTACCTTCCATCTTCTAAAGATGGCAGTTACAGTTGATTAATGTACTGTAAAATAATGTATTTGAACTTGGTGACAACACACAGACTCACTGTGCTTCTCATAGGTTGGCAGTATTGCAGCCTCAGTAGCATGTCCTGAGCTGAACCTCAGACCATCCTAAATCCTGCCTGTGTAACAGATTGACAGACTTTAACCCAGAGCCTTATCTTAACCATCCATCAAACCTCAAACATTTTATCAGCTCGGAGGCATGTTGGGAAACGCTTTAAATCAACATTCTTGAATCTTACATCCTCTGCCAAAGGATTACCACGCTGAGAGACGCCAGACTGTAATATGATGAGATGGCTACAAACTATAGGCAGAAGGCTGGATCACAGCAAACACAGAAACAACAGGCGGTCCTGTTGGGAAAGAGATATAAAGTTGGGCTTTAAGATTTTCAAGATTGGGGGGGATGGGGGCTGGATCTTGCAAAACAGATTGCATCTGGACCGGCACAGACTTGACATCATGCCAGTGAACTGTTAGAGAAGGTTCTATGTACAGTAAAGATATGTGATGTAAGCTATTGCTATATTTAGCCACGTCTTTCTTTCTTTCTAACTACTCTACATAGCTTTTATAATGCATACAGTAGCTCTATATGCATCACATCTGTGAGCACCACCATTCCTTTACTGTGAAGTAATTTATAGGATTTGTAACAGACTATTGTTCGTGTTTTCACTGTCCAAAATAGACAATGAACAAAGCATGGCTTGGATGCCAGTACTTTTCCACAAGGACAATATGATTAGTTTCCTCTAGGGAAACACAGAGGGCATGAGTCTAGAGGGGGTTGGTGGCACAGTGAGCACCGTGTTACCCTGCTGCAGCAATGACAGAGAATTAGACACACTGCGCTGAAAATATCTCGACAGTGAGTCTACCTGTGATCACCGTTCACCGATGGAGGATAGACTTTAAGACTCTGCCTCTGTTGCCCTGAGCAACTGACAGGAATCATCTGTTAAAAATGGAACCTTTCTCCAGAGATTTGTGCAATTCTGGTAACATTCATGCCAGGGAGGATCAAATCTGCATTGCGACATATTACATAAAAGAATGGAATCAAACTACTGCTGTATTGTTTTGTGGTTGTTCCATTCTATTATCATTGAAATATTTTAACTTGCTTTAACTTTGGATACAAACTGTAGCAATATAATGTATACATAAGATTTTATTGTACATTTTTATAACCAAGGTTTGTCTTAAAGTAAAAAAAACTGTTAAATAAATATAGTACATAAATACAACAATAAAAAACAGTTCAGTTCAGTAATAGCACTAAGAAATTTAATCTGTGTTTACTCAATTTGACTTTTGCCTGCGGGGAGTAGTGCTCTTCAAGCAGACGGCAATTATGGTCACATGCTGAACCGTTCAAAGTCATTCACACTGACTAAATGAAGAGAATAGAAATGTGCACCTCTATGGATGAAGTGAGACACTGAAAGTCGAGTTTAAGGTCACATTAAGGGTTCCCGTGAAATAATGAAGTTATATATGCACATGTCCTGGTTGAGGTGAAAACCTAAAATGATCATTTTTATAGTGAATTTTCAACTGCTAGCCACACAACCTGTAGCAATGTCTGCTACAGTTTCACTTGTTGCCATGGGGAGTCATAGGACTCACTCATGAGTCATTGTGTCAGAGAAATGTTACCCTGTGCACCATTAAGTGCGCAGCTGGACCCCCAGGGAGTGTTCCACAGAACCGAGTCAGAGACCTAGTATGCACACAAAAGGGTTTTATTTACAGAAAAAAAAGGAAACAAGGGTGCGTGGGCGTAAACTCGTCCTAGATAGTAGCGTCCCTGAGTACCGAGAGAGAGAGAGAGAAGGTAAGTAATAAGGCAAGTTATATACTGGACAGTGTTCAGCATACACCTGGACTTGTCTTCACTGAACGGTACTACCTGGTAAAACCGGGCAAACGCGAGGTGAAGCTCCGAGCATGAGGCAGGTTGAGGAACAGCGATGGCGTGGCTGTGGAGACCGGGTCCTCGTTCCAGCGTTATTCCGGAGGTTCCTTCCCACGGTGTCTGTGGAGGAGCACAATGGTGCGCGCACAGCGCTTCACGTAACAATACCGGGTCCGACGGCTAGTAGCGCGCGATCCGAACGACGGAGGACCGTCCTCACGTCAGTGTCCTTTTTTGTCCGAAATGGCACGGGCAAAATGCTCACCGTGCGAACAGAAAACAAAACCGTAAACTCAAAGCGCGTACAAAATACGGAAAACTGGCGTGGCCAGCACAAACAAAATCTAAGTCAACGTGAAACAAAAATACAACAGCGAGGACTATGGTCACAAGGCGAAATAACTTGATCAAACCTGGACGGCTTCAAACAGCTGTGGGCGAACAATAAACCGACAAGGATGCCTCGGAAACGGAAGGGCTAAATAGTCCGACTAATGAGGCACCGGTGAAAACAATCAACAAGCCAAGGAACAGGAACGAAACAACCGGATGTAAAACAAAATCCACGACAATAAAAGCCCAAAACCAGAAAGCCCGGCTGCCGACATAACAGAACCCCCTCCTCAACGGCCGACTCCTGACGGCCGACAGGGCTGATCGGGGTGGGCAGCGTGAAACTCCCGCAGGAGAGCGGGATCCAGGATGAAGCCCCGCGGGACCCAGCAGCGCTCCTCCGGCCCATACCCCTCCCAATCCACCAAATACTGCACACCACGCCCCCTGCGCCGGGAACGGAGGATACGACGCACCACATAAGCCGGCCCCCCGCCAATGAGCCGGGCGGGCGGAGGGGGCCTGGAGGAGGGGACCAACGGACAGGCTTGCACCGGCTTGATACGAGATACATGAAACGTGGGATGGATACGCAACGACCGAGGAAGACGAAGTCTGACACACACACAGGGTTGATCACCTTAGAGACAGGAAAGGGCCCAATAAAACGCGGCGCCAGCTTGGGACTCTCCACCTTTAGAGGAATGTCCCTGGAGGCCAGCCACACCTTCTGTCCTGGGCGATAGGTGGGAGCAGGACGGCGTTTGCGGTCAGCCTGACGCTGATAGAGAGAAACAGAGGAAAGCAGAGCCTGGCGCGCCTTACGCCAGGCTAGGTGACAACGGCGGACAGACGCAGCAGCGGAGGGGACCATGGCATCCAACACCTGCGGTTCAAACAACGGTGGTTGATAGCCGTAAACTACCTGGAAAGGAGATAGTCCCGTAGAGGCGGAAGGCTGGCTGTTATGAGCATACTCCACCCAGGTCAGATTCTTAGACCACGCTCCTGGATTGTCAGAGCACAACAGTCTAAGACCCGTTCCCAGTTCCTGGTTCAAACGCTCGGCCTGCCCATTAGACTGGGGATGGTAGCCCGATGATAGGCTGACAGAGACACCCAGCAGCCGACAAAACTCGCTCCAGAACTTGGCGGTGAACTGAGGCCCCCGGTCAGAGACCACATCCTCCGGGATGCCGTGGAGCCTGAAAACATGGTCAATCATCACTTGAGCAGTCTCAGAGGACGATGGCAACTTGGGGAGTGCAACAAAGTGCACCATCTTTGAAAATCTATCCACAACCGTGAGGACCACAGTGTTCCCGTTGGAAGGAGGCAGCCCAGTGACAAAGTCCATGGATAAATGAGACCATGGGCGTTTTGGAACGGGCAGGGGATGTAGGTGCCCTGCTGGAGCCTGGTGGCCAGCCTTCGACCTGGAGCATGCGGGACAGGCGGCAACATACTCTCGCACATCCTTCCGCACTGTAGGCCACCAGAAACGTTGGAGCACCGCTCGTACGGTGCGTGCTGCCCCCGGATGCACAGCAAGGCGGGAGTCGTGACAGACCTGCAAGACCCGTGATCTGAGTTCTGCAGGGACAAAGAGACAGTGATCAGGGCAACCTGAAGGTGCTGAGGTACCTTGATTCACGCCGATGACACTCTCCTCCAAACCGGTGCGTGCAGCGCCCAACCTAACTGAGCCTGGGAGAATGAACTTTGACCTATCCGGGGGGTCAGATGGGGCATGAATACGAGACAGAGCATCCGCCTTACTATTCAGAGTACCAGGTCTGAAAGACAGGGTGAAAGCAAAACGCTCAAAAAAGATCGACCACCTAGCCTGGCGGGAATTCAGTCTCTTAGCCGACTTGAGGTACTCCAAGTTCTTATGGTCTGTTAGAACCGTGAAAGGGTGAGTCGAACCCTCTAGCCAGTGTCTCCATTCCTCTAGGGCCAACTTGACTGCCAGCAGCTCCCGGTTGCCCACATCGTAGTTTCTTTCAGGGGGGGACAGTTTCTTGGAAAAAAAAGCGCAGGGGTGAATCTTTGAATCTGAAGGCGAGCGCTGGGATAGCACTGCTCCCACCCCACAGTCCGAGGCATCAACTTCGACGGCAAATGGCAGATTTGGGTCGGGGAGTGTGAGAATAGGAGCGGTTGTAAACAGGGTCTTCAGTTTCTCAAATGCATCCCTGGCTTCTGGGAACCACAAGAACTTTGTCTTAGGTGATGTCAACTTGTGCAGTGGTGCTGCCACCCCGCTGTATCCCTTAATGAACTTTCTATAAAAATTTGCAAACCCCAGGAACCGTTGTAGTTGCTTCCTATCTGTGGGCACCGGCCATTCTCTAACGGCTTGCACTTTATCAGGGTCCATAGCAATCCTCTCTGGGCTAATAACAAAACCCAAAAAGGACGTCTTGGACACATGATACTCACACTTCTCAGCCTTAACATATAGCTGGTTCTGGAGGAGACGCTGAAGAACCGCTCGGACATGCTGGAAGTGCTCGGTCTCAGACTTTGAAAAAATGAGAATATCGTCGAGGTATACAAAAACAAACTTATTCAACATATCCCCCAAGACATCATTAACCATGTTTTGAAAAACGGCTGGGGCATTCGTTAGGCCAAATGGCATGACGAGGTATTCAAAATGGCCTGTGGGTGTGTTAAAAGCAGTCTTCCACTCGTCCCCCTCCTTGATGCGCACTAGGTGATATGCATTACGCAGGTCTAACTTGGTAAAGATTCGTGCACCCTTCAACAGTTCAAAAGCAGTGGCGATCAAAGGTAGAGGATATCTATTTTTTACCGTGATAGCATTAAGGCCCCTGTAATCTATGCACGGTCTTACGCCCCCATCCTTCTTCCCGACAAAAAAGAAACCTGCCCCTGCAGGCGAGGTCGACGGCCGAATGATACCTGCAGATAAGGACTCCTGGATGTAGGATTCCATCGCCGCCTTCTCCGGACCGGACAGTGAAAACAAACGACCCCTGGGGGGGGTGTGTCCCGGTAGAAGGTCAATTGCGCAGTCGTAAGGCCGGTGTGGTGGGAGGGTGACCGCCTTGGCCTTATTGAAGACTTCCTTGAGGTCATGATATGCTTGGGGAACCCTGGAGAGGTCTGGATAACAGTCTTCATGTACGTAGACCGCCCTGGAGGGGCGAGCGGAGAGAAGGCAGGAGGCGTGGCAGGCCGTGCTCCACCCCAGAACCTTTCCTGTTACCCAATCTATATGGGGGTTATGCAGCTGGAGCCATGGGATTCCTAGGACTAATGGTGGTTCAGCCATGTCAACAATATGAAAGGAGATCTTTTCCTGGTGATTACCCATTGACAGGAATACAGGAACAGTGATGTGGGTAACGTTGTGCAAAAATGTTCGATTCAGTGATCTGACCTGTAAGGCCTGACTCAGTGGTTCAGGGGTTAGGTGAAGCTCCTTGGCCAGGGTCTCCGTGATGAAGTTAGCGTCAGCTCCTGAATCAATCAACACAGTCACAGTCCTTTGGAATGGTCCTGAACCGATCACCACCTGGGTCCGTGGTCTGACGGTGGAGGCTTTGACCAAAGAACGGCTCAGTAGCACCTCCACGGAGGCTACTGAGCCACCCCTTTTGCTGGACAATGCAACACAAAATGTCCTGACTCACCACAGTAGTAACACAGTCTTTTCTGATGGCGTCGCTCTCGTTCCTCCGTGGTGAGGCGCTGTCACGTTCCCTGCTTCTGCTGTGGGAAATTATGTACAGAACTGGTAAAAGCATTATGTGTAGGGGTGGCACGGGAACCACTCCGCCCATACTGTCTCTCCTTATGACGCTGCTCCGCCCTGGTAGCAGCCTCGATGAGGTCGTCCAGGGTCTGTGGTTCCTCCCGATAAGATAGCGCATCCTTAATACGGTCGCTGAGGCCTAAATAAAACTGATCATAAAGGGCGTGGTCATTCCACCTGCTGTCTGCTGCGAGGGTGCGGAACTGGATCACATAGTCCACGAGCGGCCGATGTCCCTGAGAAAGGCCCGCCAGTCCGTGTAATGCCTCCGTCTGGGGCCGAACTGGGTCAAAGATTCGGGAGAGTTGATCACCAAAGGCTTTTAAGGTATCGCAGTAGCTCTCCCTTCTCCGCCACGCTGCTGTTCCCCAAGCTGCCGCTCTACCTCCTAGCAAGGTTAACACGTATGCCACCTTGGAGGACTCTGAGGGGAAAGCTGAAGGCTGTAGCTGAATCATAATATCACATTGAGTAAGGAAAGAGCGGCTTCCCCCGGGCTCGCCGCTGTAACGTGCCGGGGGATGTAACCGTGGCTCAGCGGTACATGTCTGAGAGACCATAGAGCTTAACTGTGAGAGGGACTGCGCAATACGCGTTATCTGGTTACCTTGCTCTACTAATATCGACTCAATACCGGCTTGCCATGCCTTCATCGTCGGTTCTGGGGGGTCCATAGGGTCGCTGGTCGGTTTATTCTGTCAGAGAAATGTTACCCTGTGCACCATTAAATGCGCAGCTGGACCCCCAGGGAGTGTTCCACAGAACCGAGTCAGAGACCTAGTATGCACACAAAAGGGTTTTATTTACAGAAAAAAAAGGAAACAAGGGTGCGTGGGCGTAAACTCGTCCTAGATAGTAGCGTCCCTGAGTACCGAGAGAGAGAGAGAGAAGGTAAGTAATAAGGCAAGTTATATACTGGACAGTGTTCAGCATACACCTGGACTTGTCTTCACTGAACGGTACTACCTGGTAAAACCGGGCAAACGCGAGGTGAAGCTCCGAGCATGAGGCAGGTTGAGGAACAGCGATGGCGTGGCTGTGGAGACCGGGTCCTCGTTCCAGCGTTATTCCGGAGGTTCCTTCCCACGGTGTCTGTGGAGGAGCACAATGGTGCGCGCACAGCGCTTCACGTAACAATACCGGGTCCGACGGCTAGTAGCGCGCGATCCGAACGACGGAGGACCGTCCTCACGTCAGTGTCCTTTTTTGTCCGAAATGGCACGGGCAAAATGCTCACCGTGCGAACAGAAAACAAAACCGTAAACTCAAAGCGCGTACAAAATACGGAAAACTGGCGTGGCCAGCACAAACAAAATCTAAGTCAACGTGAAACAAAAATACAACAGCGAGGACTATGGTCACAAGGCGAAATAACTTGATCAAACCTGGACGGCTTCAAACAGCTGTGGGCGAACAATAAACCGACAAGGATGCCTCGGAAACGGAAGGGCTAAATAGTCCGACTAATGAGGCACCGGTGAAAACAATCAACAAGGCAAGGAACAGGAACGAAACAACCGGATGTAAAACAAAATCCACGACAATAAAAGCCCAAAACCAGAAAGCCCGGCTGCCGACATAACACATTGTCTAAACTGAAATACAGATCGTGGACTCGAAATGTCATGTGGACTAAGGCAAGTTAATCCACCAGTGTTAATTGTCCTTAAAATAGTTATTTAGGCTGCACGTTACTCATACCATATACAATATTATCAAACTGAGCAGTTATGTAGTATCTTTGAGAACTTAATCTATTCATAGTCATGGAGAGCCTCAGGGCCGTGGCCTTTGGCCCACAGAGGATAAATGGATGTATGGAGCTAAAGTGGAAACAAGGAGAGATTTTTAAGCCACTGATCCCAAGTTTTTGATTGGTTGAATCTTGTGTAAAGACGCCTGGAAGTACCCAATCCTCTTCTGGCTCTGAGCAGATTATTAAGGCCTTGCTTGGGTTTATGTAATCCTTGTCAACAATAACAGAAAGCACAGTCATTTATAGTAGTGGAACTGAATAGACGGGTCATTTTATTACTATCCAAACCTAGAACGAATTCCTGTAAAAATGGCTTAAATAAGTGGCTTAAAAACATCTTAATCACTGCATGCGAGACCAAACTGCTGGACGTCTCCAGCAAACAATGCAGTCATTCACAAGTTGCAAATGAGTGTCAATAACGACACAACCACATGAGATAATTTGTAAAGTTGAGTGAGTCCAGAACATGTCTGGTCCAAATTAAAAACCATCCAAAGTTTCCTTGAAACAGATGCTTCTCACAACATGGCTCTAGCTGATAACCACATGTTCAATAAAGAATGTTTCTAATGTTGCAATATTATGTGTTTCAACACAAGTCAGAAATTTAAAGCACGTCGCCATAAATCTATACTTACCGTCAACTCTTTTGAGAGAAACGTGTGTAGTTTAGCTTGTCTTAGCTTTTGTTCTATACTATAAAGAATGAGCGCAGATGCCTATTTGTGCCCACAGAAACTTTATTTTCAGTCTCTAAAAATAAAATCCACAAATATAACAATATATAAGTATTTATATATTCTTCCTGTAAGAAAGAAAACATTTAAAGCTCTTCCCCATACAGCAGTCATCATTTACTCCATATGACTCATTTATGTATGACATTGATGTGAATTGGCATATCACAAAATGCCACGGAGGTGTTTTTGAATTGATGTCACTGAACACTGTTTCAAACTTAAACACAAACAAAATAGCATTTTCTTTATAACTGTTTTTAAGGATGGTGGTCGGTAATCCTGCACCCGCCTCCTTCACTGTGTCGGCCACGCTTTGCATCGTCACGCCCTGCTGATATGCAACTAACTGAAAATGTACGACGTGGCAACGCAGATTAATAATAGAACTGTCAACAGATGTGGTGCTCACTGCAAGCCGAAGGAAAAACTGAACTTTTTTTACTTTACACTAAGACACATTTGGTAGGAGGTGGATGAAAGATGCACTTGAACCAAAGAAAAATGCATTGAACAAAATGGCACAGTAGCCTAACAGCCTGCTACACAACAAATATACAGTATATTGCCCCTGATTTATACTTTACTATATTATGGTAACATTAAGTAAAAGACTCACAACTGTATAAACACAAACAACAAATGCACAAAGAATCATGAGCACTGGAACTTGTAGCTTTTTGTTATGACATAAGAGTAGTTCACTAAATTTATGCTGGTTCTGAAAGTAAGACAGAATGCAGCCACACAAGGACACGTCAGAAAAACATACAGTATAGAAACCATTAAAAATAGCAACACAGCCACAGCTGTGACTGGGATTTGGTCAGTGACAAAACATAGATCATCCCATTAAATACAGAAGTACCAAACAACATTAATATTTCTTCTCTTACAAAAAAAAATCTTAAAATTAATAAGCTTTTAATATTGTGCTTCTCTTCATTTTTGACACTGTACATGTTTTCAAAATACAAATTAATAGCTTTACTCAACAAACGTTTGGTGTAAAACCTCCAGTAGACAAAAAAAATATAATTCCAAACATATTAGTAATATGAAACACCAGCAGGGAAAACAATGCTACTTAGCATTTAAAGAGTTGTGTTTTCTAATTGTCCACCTATAAAAGAGGTGTGGATAACGCCATCTCCCAAGTAAAAACTCTCAATCTATCTGCAAAAAGGAACAACTGTCTGGAGCAAATTCACAAAGTTCTCAATTAGTCAAAGTTCTACCAAAAACATCATGACGTTCAGCAGCAGAAACTTGTACAAAACTGCCCTAAATATGCAAACATATATACATAACTATATATGCAGTCACAGTCAACAAGAGTGGAAATGGTTTGGTTTATTTTCACCCAAAAAAAGACCAGTTTATATGTCAAATAAGGCAAATATTAATTTACTTAGAGGAATACAATTCTAAAATTCCAAGTGAAGTATTACTTACAAGTGCTGTAACCAATGAACACACAACAGTGCTTCAAATTCTGAAGAGGGTTTTCTCACATTGAAGCCATAATCATATAATAATGATTAGAATAAGCCCTGTTAAAGAGCTAAAAGACAACTGTAAATATTACAGACAGAGCCTCATGTCTCTGATACTTTAACTCCAACACAACATTCACTTTCATAAAAAGGTCCCGCACCAGTTCAGCGCTGGCTTCAGCTACAAGGTGAAATAAATGAACATGAAGATGCCCACAGAGCAGATGCATACCAAGCCCAAGTTGAGGAGGAGTTTAACTCTAGGCGACTCGTACAGCATCTCTGAAATCACTTCTGGATCATCCTGCACCACTTTTTGCTGAGCGCTCCGCTCTCCATCCTTGTATCCACAAAACCAGTCCAACAAACGCACACACCTGCTCGACTCCCCGTTCATGTGGCAGTCGTCTTCTGCCCCCATCATCTCCATCGTTCCAATACCAAACCGTTTGGCGGGGGAGCTGGCAGGGGAGGTTTCTGTACTGGGGGTTGCTGGGTCATGGTCCGTGGAAGGAACCAAGAGTTTGAGATCTGCCCCATCCAGACACCTCTCCTTCATGACATCCTGGGGCATATCTTTATGGAGGCTTCTGTTGCCATTGCAATGGCTCTGGTCAGTAAGTTTGTGTATCTCGTCCTTGTCCTTTCTGGGACCTGTTTTAATGTTACGGAGCCCCCAGACTGTCGTGGTACGAACCTGCTCCTCATCTGGTGGTGTAGTGCAGAGACTGACCACCACTGCCACCAGCCCTGAAATCCAGAACAGCCCAGCAGCAAAATACATGTAGTGGACTTGAATAATGAAGGCGGGCCTGTCATCCGGCTGGTCACAGCGGGGCTGGCGATAGACAAAAGCCAAGATCAGTCGAATGGTGCCAAGTGTAAACCCGGTCATGCCTCCCCAGAATGCACCTTTCTCGTTGCATCTTTTCCAGAAGACACCCAGAAGGAAGAGGGCAGCGATGGGGGGCGTGAGATACCCAGCAACTTCCTGAATATAGAGGTATGTCTGTCCACCTTGCATTTCGATAATAACAGGGACCCATGCGATGCTGATCACTACCATGACCACGACGAACAAACGGCCCACGATCAGTAGCTCTCGCTGCAGTGCCTTCTTCCGAACAGTTTGGTAAATGTCCAGGGTGAAGATAGTGCTTGCGCTGTTGAAGATCGAGTCGAGGTCACTCATCAGGGCGGCAATCATGACAGCCATCATCAGACCTCTGAGTCCAACAGGCATCACTGCCATGACCAGGCGTGGGTAGGCAATGTTTGAGCAGCCGGCCCGAGAACCGCACACGGACATGCAGTGCTCAGGTCCAATGCAAGCAATCTCATCCGCAAACAGGATGCGGGAGATCATTCCGGGAATGACTATCACAAACATGGGCAGGATCTTGAGGAATCCAGCCATAAGTGTTGAACACTTCGCGTGGGCGATGTTCTTTGCTGCTAGTACCCGCTGAACGATGACTTGGTCTGCGCACCAGTACCAAATAGATGCGGGGGTCTGGCCAAGAATGAAGCCCGGCCAAGGTATGTCTTCATCCAGAGGACCACGTAGCATGTGTAGAGCATTTGGTTTAGGCTCAATGCGACAGGAAGGAGAATAGGTGAAGTTACCAGAGGCCACAATAGCAGTGACGTTGGGAATTGCCTGCATGTACTTAGTTCTGACCCCCTCCAACCCACCAACCTTAATAAGGCTGATGATCGTTAGGGTGAGGGCTCCACCAATCATCAAAACCGCCTGAAGGGCATCCGTGTACAGCACAGCCACCAGCCCACCTGTGACAGTCAGCAGTGCAGTCATGCTGATGAGCAAAAGGATGGACAGGTAAAGGTTCCACCCAAGAGATTCGTGAATAAAAAGAGCGCCAGCATACAGGTCCACAGACAGCTTAGTAAAAATGTAAAGCAACAACGACAAAAAGGCAAAGTAAACCTTTAGCCGGTTGCCGCCGTAGCGCTTTGACAGGTACTGAGGCATGGTGTAGACTCCCGAGTGGATATACACGGGGATGAACACCCAGCCCAGCAGCTGCATGAGGAGAAGTGCATTGAATTCCCAAGCTCCCACAGCGAAGCCACTCGCTGCTCCGGACCCCGCCAGGCCTATGAAGTGTTCACTGCCGATGTTACTAACAAAGAGGGACGCGCCGATCACTATCCAGTTCATGGAGCGTCCAGCCAGGAAGTAGCCACTCACAGTGCTGCGATTGGCTTTCCACATGGCTAAGAATCCGATGACTAGCACCAGGACAAAATAGAGTGCTACCACAGATATGTCCGCCGCTTCCATTCCAGGACCCATTGTCACAGATGACTTTATCAGATCTCTTGATAATTTTGAATCCTTCAACAAAGCGAATAAGTCAGTGCTATAATTGAATTAATGGAAACGCTCTGCTTTGGCTGCTCTCCGGAAGGAAGCAGCTGTATCCGGAAATCTGGTCAAATTCACTAGATCCAACAGCGCAGAAGTTGTGCTAGACTCAGGAGGATGTTGAAGGTCTCTGGTAAATAGCAGCTGAGAAATAACAATCCTGCAAGAGAGCAAAAACAAAGAAAAACTTCTCATTAAGGCTCAAGGAAAAAAAAAGGAATCAGAAAAGGATTCGTAACTTTACAAACAGCAGCATAAAAAAAGCTAAATGACATTATGTAAGAAGTCAAGTGAAAAGTGAGAATAAAAAAAAATATGCCAAAACCCTAAGCAGCTGATTACCTAATATGTGACTAGAAACATCTTGCAGAAGCTAAAGAGATGTTCTGTGCTGGCACAAATTCTGGGTTGTTTAACAAAGCATAAATCAGTAAAAGCTGGACAAAATAGTATGACATGAGGTTTGCATGTTTCATAGTCTATACTCTTTATTCAATATTATTAAGATGTGAAGCAACAGAGAAAATAAAATCCCTGTGCACCGTGATGCTCACGTCACACACACACAAACTGTCTGCCTCCCTTGAGGTTTCAGGTTCCTTTCAGGTCGTTTCATCATCAGTAGGATCTATGCTCTGTGTGTTCACCATAGTCTGCCCTTAAAATACTGCACTGTCATTCAACAGATTAATATGATTTTACTTGCATTACATAACGTGGGATTGAAACATCATTACCAGCATCCCAGTACGCCAGCACCTACTTACACAGAGCTCTCAGTCAGCCCACTGCCAAAAGAACGAATAATGTTTTCAGTGCCACCAACTTTAGCACACACTCATTCATTTCATTAGGTTGAACTAAACAACTGGTTTATTTTGACGGTTTATTTTTCTGCATCGTGCACTCTAAATCAAGTAATGAAAGTGTTTGTCTTGTGGCTCCTGCTGTAACGAACTTAAACGTCTTTGCCAAGTATTTAAAAGCCACGAGAGTCATGGAGCATACTGTAGCTCTTAATAATGATGAAATAGTGAAATGAAAAGGAAAAGCAGACCAGCAGAGACATGAATGCTGAGCAGAAAGAAAGACTTTCATCGACCAATTTATAATACAACTCAAAACTTTTCAGACTAATTGTGACAAATCCAGGTAAAACTTAAGACAGAGGTTGGCTGAGACATAACAAATCAGTGTCATAGTCAACAGCTGGAAGACATAACAGTGCTTTAACAAATGCCCAAATGTTGATGACAGACTGTCATCATTACTGCAAAACAGAGGAGACGTCAGTCAACAATCTGGAACATTGCTGCCCTACAAAGGCAAAGTGCTGGAACTGCAGATTATTATTAAGTGCAACCAATATTCTAATGTTGTGTTATATTATTATATTTATGTCTATATAGCCAATATTCTGCATGTGCTTCAAGAAGGCTTTTATGAAACCTTGATGAAATAGAAATACATTGTATTAACCCTAAAAATAAATGTTATACTTATTTAATACTTATAAAAAATATTCGTAAATGCAACATTGTCGACAATTAATAAAGTCATGGAGAACGTGTTTTAGTAGATACAGAAAAAGTTGAGGTTACTCACCTTTAATATGTTAATACGGTACAATAACACCACGTGACGCGAGCCCCGTGTTGATAGGACAATTCATATTTCAGTAACAGGATATTGTTCCGTCGCCAACATAGTTGATCAAGCTCTTTAAACGTTTATTTAATATCCAATATTCTATAGTAACGGTAAAGCCAAATAAAGATCAAGTTGACTTTTATCTGAGATCCAGTGAATTAGTGAAATGAACGGAAATGGCGAACACTAAACCCTGTACACACAGCGGAGCTTGTAGGGAATGAAAACATATTTTCTTATGTATTATAGTATGAAAAGATGACTGCTTAGAATGAGAGGGCTTAGAAAGTTGCGGTCATCTTCAGCGGACACTGAATGCGCCATAAGCTGGAGAATGACTGTAGGAAATTTCTAGAGCGGTCATTCATTCTACCGAAGGCGACAGCTGTGCTTCAAAGAGCAGCTGGACCGACCCGACACATCTGACATGAGGCACTTACACACTATTAGACGAAGCTCTGCCGTTTCACTGCTCCAGTGGGACAACGTCAGCTTTTCAAAACCACGGCGCTGACAGACGCTCGGCTGCGTTCACTGACAGGAGGCATCAGCCCGAAACACGGCTTCGTATTCACGCCCCTTGCTTAAAAGCCTAGAAAGCCGCTCGACCGGCCGGACAACCTCCTCACACACTAACCGGCTCCGCTATCGGGACAGTCACGAGCGCCGAACAAATACCTTGCTGGAGTTAGCAGACGGGCTAAGGATGCTACCGCGACGCGCGGAAACGTCGCGGATGAGGAAGACGCGGCTCGCTCCCGCAGGCGCGTCCCCGCGGGCTCGCTGCGTCCGCACGGCGGCTGTGGTCGGTGCTGAGAGGCGGTCAGCGGCTCGTCACCGTCCTCCGTGTCGCCCCGCTTCATTTGAGCCGTGCTGCCCCGTCCAGCCAGGCTGCCTCTCCGCCTTATAGCGGCGGTTGCACTCCACGCCCCACACGTGTAGACACCCGTGACGCGTTTGGGTGCGACACGCCTACTGGAAAGCGCCCCAGCTAATTATCCGGACTTGTGCGTTGGTCTTTTTCTTAATCTGTCATCAATAAAAGCATCTGGTTTTTAGGATGACTAGAAAAACAACACGTGGCAAAACACTTTATTGTCTTTTAGCTGGATGTCACCTTATAACATGTGTAATCTCAGATGATAGATGAGCCTATATATATTATTATTATTACATTGCTAAATAATGAGGTAATTAACACTTCTGTTATTATACTTTATTTCACATTTGGTCTGTGTCTTTGTAGATATGTGTTTATTACTGTATAGATAATAGGTGGAAAAATACTTAATTAAGTGTCTAACCTTAACTGTAACTGGGGTGAGCAAATCTTTAACCACAAATAGTTTTAAGGTGACTATTAACCAGTAGTATCGCTGTAATGTCTCTAATCCGCTTCTAATTAACTACTAGAAACCTCTAGAAACTAATCTGACTGACTCATTTTGTAATCATATTTAAGGTTGAATGTTGGAACAATGTAGATAGCATCAACCTTTGTGAAGTCAGTGTTATTATGTTGATTTTTATCACTGTCTTTTTTTAAGCCTCTCCAGAAGAAACATTTCTGCAGCATGCCAGCAATAATGCCCATAAGAAATAGGATGTGTTTGCAACAGTGCAAGCTGTTGTTTTAGAAATGATCTGGCAGTGATGCCTGTATTAAACAGGGAACATCAGGCCGCTGATAAAGAGGAAATGTTTGTCATTAGGAGGAAATTCACAGCTCATGGTTTACAATAGCGAACATGTAATAACATGTAATCGCTATTGTGTAAACAAAATAATGTAACTGCCTCTAATACCTCTATGAATTTTACAGTGTATCACCACCACCAACAGCAACAACTACTACTACTACTGATAATAATAATAATGATAATGATAATAATAATAAAATAACTCATTGTCAGCAGTGGCATTTTTACTTCCAACAAAACATCCTGCAAAACAGAGAGACACTGCATATTACAGGGGGAGGGTAGTAAATTTCCACTCAGGCTTTCAAACGCATAGATTGGAATTTTCCATTTCCTGATAGACTACATTTCCCAATCGACATTGCGTGTTTGTGTTGCGTCTTTAAGGGCTAGCGGTGACTCACTCGAGGAACTACGAACTAACTGGGGCTTCTGTCAGGTGTGACAAAGTCCCAGCTTTTTATGTGATGGACGGACTACATACCTACCTTTGTGGCCCCTGGTATGACTTCATTATATTTTAATATAACTCGCACATTTTAAGGCTGTGGCCTTTCAGGTGCTTTAGGTTTCAATTATAAACACAAATTGAGCTGATTGCTGTTAGGTGTGCACCGGTGGCGTCTCTGCCCCCTGGGAGCGCACTTCATCATTAGGCGCTTCCTGGCAGATATTTCAAGATTTAAATGCAAGAGCATGAATGAACTGTAAATGGTTGGAGTATGCATTAATTATCTTAATTTTCCTTCAAAATGTTTTCATCGGATGTTTGTCAAATACAGCCTTCAGCTGTTTGAAGAACTGTAGCGCCACCTGCAGGCAAAGAGGTAAAGTCTTCAACCAACACACACAAAAGACGTCGAAAGACCAGCCTCCGCACAGGAGATAACAGTAAATCCATTGTTACCCCCTCCCTGCAGCCCAGCTAGTAACACGTATGCAGCATTCATGTGTGTAGTATACTCAAGAGTAAGGCTGCCACTTTGTATCACATAATATATTAGTTATAACCACGGCATCAACGAGTTACAGTATATATGGCAAATGCATATGTGGATAACAGGCAAGTAAAGCATAAACAGTGAATGCAAAGACTAGTACGAAAGTTGACAATAGACGATAGCAATGTTTTGGAGAATGGCTTTTTATGTTGTCAAAGCTCCACTGCGCAACATTTCTAGTTGTGGAGAGACTGAATTCAAAATAACAAATGTGCCTTTTACACAACAGGAGCCAGGAAAAGAGCCATGAAAACCACCACACAGCTCTCTCACCTTGGACAGCAGTCGGTGCCACTGCTGCATTGCTGCTACTCTACTACTGTGATCATCAGGAGGCCATTGTTTTGAAGAAAGAATAAACAACATACAAAGTAACCACATCCATGTGTGTTAGTAGAGTTTCCAGCTCTCCTTGGTTTCCTCTCAATATGTCATTTTCTGCAACAAAAATCTTGAGCTCAGGTTAATCTGTATGTTTGTTAAGAAGATTGATTTTGTTAAAACACAATTTATGGCTCTATATTCAACTTGGAAACTGCCGGGGGTGCTGTCGCTTGTTGCATCTTTAAAGATACTATTGTAGATACAGGAGCTCCATCCACATACAGTACATCACTATATTCACCACATCTGGTGGACTAAACTGAAACAATGAATGTCTGTGACATTCAATGAATAATAATGATAATGCTTAAATCATGATAGCAGAACTATATGTTACAAAGCTGTATTATTAAGCTTATTTTGAACATTTTAAGTGCTGTATTCCAATTTTTCCACAAGGTGGTGTCGTAAAGAAAAAACTAATGTCTGTTCATGGAACCGACACAAACACGCATGACTCCAGCAGCAGAGTCGTCCGTGTTCATACTGCGCGTGTGTTGAGACAAATGAACATGTGTTGCCGTTTAGTGTTATTTCACGGCAGCAGAGCTGCGGACTACCGGCTCCCTCAGGTGCCCGCTGCGGCCTGCTCGGTGCAGCTCCGTGACGATCTGACAGCGAGGTGAGAGGTTTGTAAACACGGAACATCCTGGACCGTACCAAAGGCGGGGGGCAGCGCGGCCACGCCGGGCTGCGTTTGCGCGTAAACGCCGCGGAGACGGAAACTGGTTCCTCTTCGCCGTGCGTGGAATCGGGAGCGAGTGTGGAGCAAACACTCTTTTAAACGGCGCTCCCACACGAGCGCCCCGTCGCCTCTGTCGCGCGTCCCCGCCCCACCCCTCCGCCTCGGTCGGCAAAGGAAGCGTCCCGCGGCGTTGGGCTCGGAATCAGCTGAGCGTGTGGATCCCGCCCCACTGTGACTGTCACTCCGGGACTCCGGGGGATGTTTGGAGGCACTGTCCGTCTCGCGCACACGTACACAAACACCAGGTTTGCCGCGTCGCTCATTATTGGACCCGTGTTCCGGCGAAGGATGCGCCACGAAAACCGGCTCGCGGCTTTGAAACGAGTCTGATCCTGTTCATCCTGGGATTGTCTCGCGGGTGAGTCACTGATGCACCTGATAGCTAATTCTATTAACGGCTATGGAGCCTGTACGAACGGCGACGCCAACGGCTGGGTGTCCACCTAAACGAATGGCGACCTGGACGTTTAAATGTGAGTAGAGGAACCTCTTTGTGCGCGAGCTGCCGTTACTGGTGACCCACAGCTCCCACGACACGCACGCGCACCAGCTAGCAGGGCTGCACCTTACCCCGCTAGCTAAACTTGTAACGTTTAGCTGTTTGCCTCCGTCCGATTTCATCACTCAGCCTTCGGCTGCGCTCTTACGTAACGTCCATTACGACTCGGCCGCACTGATGCTCGAGCGCAGGCCACAACCTGCCGCGGTCCGCTGCCTTTTGGCCGCCGCTCGTGCCGCAGGCGCTGGGTTCCCCGTGTGTCACGCAGGCACGTTAAGCCCGTGGCGGCGGCGGTGTCAGTCAGGTGACGCGGTCCAAAGCGGGTTCTGCGTGTCCACCCCGAAAGCACACAGTCCTGCGGCCACCACCTCCCTGCAGGAAGGCGCCGTTCACTGCACCCGCGGTTCTGCTGATACGCACAAAGGGGACGGGAGCGTTCTCGCTGCCTGCTTTGATTATCGTGTCGTCACTCGATATCCCTCGGCTTTATCACGCACATTTGCTTGGCTTATGCAGAAAGACGTCATCAAATGTGCGAGAAGTGCAAATGTGTGAAGCCTTTTCGTCACAGCGCGTTTCTCCTTTAGGTGGATGGGTCTTCTGATGAACTTGCTATAATAAAACCCATACACTTAATGTGTGTTGCTGTGTTGAGGTCACAAGTCCCGCATGTGACACGTGAGTTGTATTGACAGGTTTTATGGTTAGTTTGCTTAGTGGAGCTACCTTTAAACAATTTGAATATTTGCATACAGTGTTCATTCACAGTGGTGGATTGGTATTTACCTCTGCCCCGACTGATGATCACTATAACATAATGCATCATAGTGCAGTTCCACTGTGCAGTTGGGATTGTTCGTCAGTTTCTAGCTCCCTGCCTGCCTCACTGTGTTCTCTCACCTATTCATCTTTCCCCTGTGGGCCTAGAACAGGTTAGTGTTTGTGATTAGGTTTTTTGTTTGATTATTCTTCTAAAAAGCAGTTTTAACCAAGATGAATGCCTTTAGTAATGGCTTAGTGTGTAAAGGGTTGTAAAAGGAACCAAAACAAGTCATCAGAACCTGAGGTCTTATTTCAAATGTATTCAGTTGTTAAAGAAATAATCAGCCAACACAATCAAATGTTACAAACATGTGAGGGTGTAAACAAGCATCAGTTATTAAATGTCGCATGTAATGGCATGGCCAGTACATGTTTCTGTCAATCACTTGTGCTTTTCAGCACTAATGCACTATCACCATCCTGAGCACGTGTTGTTGAGCTTGTCTGTGATGGTAAAACCCCTTTGAGCTCAGCTGCAGAGAGTCCAGATGTCTTTTGCTCCTCTAATCCTGGATGCTTTCTCCCCCGCCCGTCTCCGCTAAGCTATATTATTAGAAATCCAAATACACCACATGAAAACGCATCAGTGCATCCGTGCTTGTCATTCAGTTTAGGTGTAGTTTTCCAGTGAAGCCTAATATGACGATTCACTCGTTCACTTCTTCTATTTCAAAGCTGCATGAATTCATAATGTTTACGTGCAGAGGAACACTTTGTTGACTTTGTTACTGACTTGTGTAAGTTTACAGTAACATGGCTCAGTAAAGCTTGTCAAAATCAATGCTGCATTACCCAACTATTTATGTTTATTTATTGAGTAAGATAAATGTAACTATTTTATGTTTAGGATTAGGATCAATAAACCTAACTGATTTAGGTTTACCTTGCATAACTCTGTTACATCAGCCATAGCTTTATGTGTAGGAGCCTCAGCTTTACTGTTTGGTTCATGCTCTGTGCTCTTTACATGATTCACATCATTTTTAACTCAGTTCCTGGCAGAAGGTTTTGAACAAAAACATAAATACATGGTCATTACCAAAAGGAGAAGTGGTGAACATTAGTGGAACAACCAACGGCTAAGAACAACAGGACAATAAACAAAGTTAAAAGCAAAGTGAATATTGAATTTCTTTGGGCTCAGTTCAGGACTTGTTTGTTCCTCCCTCTGGACTGAGGTACAGGTCAGCCTGGTAAACACTGACCAGTCATGAATGAGGACGTTTGTCTTCTTTACCCCAGAGCCAGTGCCCGTTGGTAAATGCAGCTAATTGGCTGATTCTATTTGAGGGACGTCCAGCAGGTCGCAGACAGACGCGGTGGCAGTACTGAGTTTGGTGTCTTCTCTCCTTCATCTCGTTTCATTGTTTGCAGGCATATTGAGCTGAGCATGCTGGGAGCAGTCTGATACACCATGGATCCTGAGGAGCTGGAGCTGCAGAATGACTACCGCTACCGTAACTATGCAGCCGTCATTGAGAAAGCGCTGCGGAACTTTGAGTCTTCCAGTGAGTGGGCAGATCTCATCTCCTCTCTTGGAAAGCTCAACAAGGTAGAGTACGATGCACTGAGGACCCCGTGTCCCACTGTGCCTACTACTTGTTTTCTTCTTGTGGAGCTCCTGTGTGCTGTTCACTATTTGTAGCGCTTCTTTTTTTGGTGGCAGCCTCACACCTACAATGCGGGTTGCAGTTCTCACTAGGTATCCGGAACTTCTCGTTTCCTAATTGAGATAACGCTGTTACACAATAATCTTGCTCAAGTCTTTGGGCCATTTATTTTGGCCAGGGACTGTGTCACTTTAATTTAGAATCCAGAGCAGATGTTTACTTTGGAGTGCCTGTGAGTTGATGAACAAAAATGGCCCTTAAGGTACATACAGAATGTGAGGGAAAGAAAGTTCAGCGTGTAACTACACTACAGCTGTTTTCTCCAGTGTGTCTGTTTGGATTCATTTCTATTCTGTAGTTATTGGCCAAACAATCTTACATGAGCTGACTTTCTGTCTCTTCTTATCAGGCTCTGCAGAGTAACCTCCGCTACTCACTTCTGCCCAAGAGACTGATCATAGGGAAGCGCCTGGCCCAGTGCCTGCACCCGGCCCTGCCCAGCGGTGTACACCTCAAGGCCCTGGAGACCTACGAGGTCATTTTCAAAATCATTGGAACAAAATGGCTGGCCAAGGATCTGTTTATTTACAGGTAGAGAAACTGGGTTAAATGTGTTACCGTTTGAAGGGGAATGTTGGTCTGATGATGAGTTAATTGTTTATGATTTAACTTTTTGTAGCTCAGGATTGTTTCCGCTGCTGAGCCACGCAGCCATGGCAGTGAAGCCCGTGCTGCTGGCGCTGTACGAGCGCTACTATCTTCCTCTGCAGAGGGCTTTGCTTCCCAGTCTCCAGGCCTTCATAACAGGACTCCTGCCAGGCCTCGAGGAGGGACTGGAGGTTTATGACAGGTAGACTGCACACGTTGAGTTTGTCAAGGGAATGCACAATATTTTTCTTTAGTTTTCTTTAGTTTTCAATTAGAGAATTAGGTCAGGCAATATTCAATCATTTATTTAGTAAGCACATTCTATAAAACAAAAAAAAATTCCTCATTGCATTTCTTTCCTTACCTGGGTCCTAACAACTACACTGGGGTCTCTCTCTCTCTGTCTTTGTCTTTCTCTGTCTCTCTGTCTTTGTTCAGGACTGATGCACTGCTGGTCAAGCTGTCAATGCTGGTGGGTCAGCAGGTCTTCTATGGAGCCCTGTGGGGTAGCATGCTGGTCAGTCCAATGGTGCGGCTGCCTGCCTCAGTCTTCATTGTCACACATTTTGACCGCATGGTGCCCCTTCGCCAGCAAGCGCACATGCTAGGCTATGACCACCGCTTAGTGGTGAGTTGGTGTCACTGCACACAGCGGCTACAGACCACATCTAGTCTACTACAGTACTCCAGGTTGTGACTGAACATTTGACCGTCCGTCTGTCTCCAGGTGAAATCAGTGTGTCTTTGTCTGCAAGACTCAAATGTCCTGGTGCAGAGGAACATGCTGGAAATCCTGCTCTACTTTTTCCCCTTTGCCTCATGTCTGGTAGGTTCTATTATCAATATATATTGAAAATATTGTACATTAGTTATTCAAGTCTTGTCTCTTTGTGTGTTGCTCACTTAGGACCCATCGGAAGCTTGTATTGCTATGAGTGTTGAAGACATGACCACAGTGGTGTCCTCTTCTTCACTCACACTGCTTCGCAGAGACATGTCCCTTAACAGACGCCTCTACGCCTGGCTATTAGGTGCCAATCATCAAATACAATGCAGTGCTTATGACTGGTTGTTTCACTGGCTGTAGTGTTTACTGGTTTACTCTTTATGTTTGTCATTTCAGGAACAAACATAAAAGGAGAAATGGTAGCTCCACATCCCACTCTGTCCGCTGCTGTGGAGGAACATATGTCTTACTACTTCAACACCTACTCCAAAGATTTCCTTGTACAGGTGAGTGTCATCTTTATTAGTGCACAGACACAAAGTATTTTTATTATTTAGAATGTCTAACCAATCTAAATTGAATAATCCTAGTCAGATGTGTGACCAATTTCCATGTTCTCTCTCATTTATTTGTTTCTGTGGCTTCAGGCTTTGATTAACATCCTCAAACAGAAAGATGTGGCAAACGACCCAGACAATGTCATTGGATACCTAAGGCCCTTTCGCATCATCATCAGTCTGTTGGATAAACCAGAGATAGGTTGGTAGCCCCGAGCAGTAGAATGCACAAAGAATAGTGTTAAAAAATAGGTCGAAATGTTCACTTGCGCATGAGCAACTGCTGGTAGTTTGTATTGTGTTGTTCCTGAAACATAACATTTTTCTTCTCAGGTCCAGCTGTCTTGAGCAGTGTGCTGTTGGAGGTGGTCCGAGCCTTCTACAGCTACTGCCGAGAGATGCTGGGACAGGAACTCGCCGCTAACTCTGGGCTCTCCGGCAACCTGCTAGCCAGGTGACCGTTAAGGCTGATGATACAGTTGCTGCCTGTCAAATTCATCTTTGACCAAACATGACAAAACAAATTGAACTCAAACAGTGTTGTTTTTTTGTTGTATAGCAAGATAAAGGAGAATAAAAATGCGTCGGAGATCATCAAGACCGTGAATATGCTTGTGAGCTCCATGAACAGTGAATACCTGTGGGAGTACATGACTCGGCGCTTCTGCACTTCCCTCGGGTACATAAACGATCCTTTAGTATCAAATGTTTAAGCTGTTGGGAACTCACTGTGTGTAGTGGCAAACAGTAATAAAATTACAGAATTTCATTTTGAATTCAACATGTTTTTCTCCATAGTGATAAAAATGACCCACCAACACCTCCTCAGCAAGACCGCAGTCATTCTGCTCCCTCTGTCACAGAGATGTCTAATCTCATCATTTTCCTTCTTGATGTTCTTCCTCTGGTAAAGAACTCACACACATTATATATTTACATTTCACACATGTCCTGACATCACACTGAACCTTGAATTTAAACTTGACCCAAGTCTAAGACATTGTTTTTTCCCATAGGAACTCCATGCCGACATTCCGTCCCAGTTTCTTCCTGAGATGCTGGGAATCATGTTGCAGACCCTGCGCAGCCAAATGGCCACTGTTAGCCTGGAGGATGTCACGCAGGGCCTGCGTGCCTGCTTCAAAGTCCTGAGTAAGATCCAAATGCCCGTGGCTTATATGGATACAGAGACAAGGGCACAGACAGAGGAGATGGAATTACCAACACCAGAGGAGGAAGGGAAAAAAACTCAGGTCAGGAAGTGTGCACTAATTGAAATTGTGGTTTATGTAAACATATTTGTTTGACTGTGGCTTATCGTAAAAATGATAGGATTTTGAAAAGGAGGGAGAGAAAAATGGCAGCATTGACCAGGACATTGGTCTGGATGGAGAGGAAGCACTGAACAGAGATGGAGATGAAGCAGAGCCCGTAAATGGAAAATATCCAGCCCTCAGGTCTGAAGACAGCGGATTGGGAATCAGCGCTTCACCTTCAGAGCAGCATCTCCCACCTTGTATAGGGAGGAGGTTCCAAGAAAATGATATGTATAAAGGCGGCGAGGGAGTGTGGAGAAGAGGAGGCAGCGTAGACACAATGACACAGTGTCTGCAGGACATCCTGGCCTTCATAAGCACAAGGTAAAATATTGAGCCATTGTCAAATACGTTATCTAAATAAAAAGCATCATAAATAGTTTGTAATTTCTTGCTGCCATGTTTCAGATACTTGCTGGTTCAGGTGGAGGATGTCAAGGCACCAGAGGACAAACTCCAGCCTGAGCCAACAGTCTCTTCTGTGGATCAGAAAACTTTGCTGGCGAATCTCGGGGGGCGTGAAATTAAAGACAAGCTGACCGGTTTGTTCACTCCGAACAAACGTAAAGCTCGCCCTACAGCTGACGTCCAGCTGTCTGCATCGCCTAACGAGAAGACAAAGGCACGGGAGCATGTAGGCCTTCTGGACTGGTCCGCGGGCTACATGCCACGAGGCAAGGCTGAGATCTCTGAGGCCTGTCGCCAGGCCTTCACTGCCACCTGCCACCTGTTGCTGGAGTGCACCACCTTCCCTATTTACCTAAGCGAGGAGGAGACTCTGGCCCTTCACACAGACATGTTTGGTCAGACAGGTCAGTACACAAATGAGCTGTTTTCAGCTGATTCCATACTTTTGGAAGCGACATGCGTAAAACTCCGTACTTGCTTTCTTTAGGCAGTGAAGTGGAGAGCCTGCCACTGTGGCTGAGGGCCTTGATGATGCTCTGCTGCCTCTCCAGGGACTATAACATCCAACACACAGCAGTGGCCTCCCTCTTGGAGCTTATTAACCACTCCCAGTCCTTAGCACTGGTCATTCAGGACAAGCACAGACGCTACCAAACCTCTGACTCCAACCCTCTGAGTGGGCGTCTGCAGATGGTCACTGTGCCGCCTGTCGCCCCTGCTGTGCTTCAGGCGATTGAGGACGATACTGATTTCTATCAGGTTGGGTCAAAAAAGGGCAAACTGGTGTAGGTGTTGTATAAATGGGACCTTTTATCATTTTTACACCTTTGTGTTACAACCCAGAGGGTTTCCCAGGTACTTTGGAGCCAGCTGGACGTGGAGCGGAGAGAGCAGCACATTTCCTGTGTGGAACTCTTTTACAGGCTTCACTGTTTGGCACCATCGGTGTCCATCTGTGAAGACATTATCTGCCAGGCACTGTTACACAAAGACAAGGTTTGTATGCCGTTACACGGCTGAACCACATTTATATGACAAATAACCTACCATCTAGATGTGTCCACACAAACAGATCCAGCAAATTAATGGAATAGGCCAAATGTTTCTCCTGTGTTTCTTTGCATTAGGCTGTTCGGCTAGAAGCACTACACCGCTTCACAGTTCTGTGGCACCTGACTCGAGAGATCCAGACAAACCGGACCATGTCTCTCAATCGCTCCTTTGACCGGTTAGTAAATATCTGTGGCAGGGGGGAAGAGGGGAAAATAGTTTTAGGTCAGGTAATAGTAGTTACCTCTTCAGTAAGTTTATCTTCTGTTTGTTTCTGCTAGATGATGTCATAATAAATATATAAATGGCTGATTAGAATACTTATGTAATACTAGATTTTCATATCTCTTACATCTGTTTGTGCCCCAGCTCCCTGTGCGTTGTGGTGGACAGTCTGAGCTGTACTGATGGCTCCATAAGGGCAGCAGCTCAGTGCTGGCTTGCCAGGGCTCTGTCGCTCAGTGACGTGATTCGAATCCTGGAACCGATTCTGTTGTTACTGCTTCATCCCTCCACTCAGCGCTGCTCCATTCAGAGCGTCAAACAAAATCTCACTGCTGGTAAGTGTCTTTGTCAGTATGATTGGTCTGTGTTTGCCATGGACTTGAGGCCTTTGATTTAGCTGTGTGCTTTGCTGGGTGTGTTTTATAGGTAACCTGAAGGTTCTAAGCAACAGAGGTAGAAGCTCGACCAAAACTTCAGAGACATCTGCATTTGCCATGGTGACAGAGGTCACAACCCTAAATTTGACCAACATTGTAAATCGTGAATCCTTGTGGGCAGAATTAGAAAGTGATCCAGAGCTGGCAAGACCACCGGATGATTTAGTGGTATCAAGGAGTGAGAGTGAGGAGACTGAAGAGGAGGAGGATAGAGTGGGCGAGGAGGAAGAGGCTGTAAGTGAACACACGGAGTCAGCTGACACCAGTGGTCCCCAGGTATCTACTGAGAACTCCAGCTCCGGCTCCCTCCCCTACCCCAGCACTGAGGAAGGAGCCATAGTTAACGGCCTACGGAGGGCAGAGTCCGAACACACACAGGCATCCGACTCGTTGTCAAGTGAGGATGAGGAGGACTTGGAGCTGGAGGCCATGGCCAGGTCTCGCCTGTTAAAGCAGGAGCGTGAGAAGAGAGAGGCCATAGACTCTTTGTTCAGGCATGTGTTGCTGTATCCTGTGGCAGGTGGTTGGCGCCATCTGCTACAAGGCCTGGCCCTGCTAGACAGCCTGCTGCGGAGCAGCACCGAGTGTCCTCTGGTGGACGCTCTCTCCTCCACATCTCTGGATACAAGTTCTGCTGCACATTTAAACCTGGTCTCTAATCTCCTGCAGCGCCACCAGCAGTCTCAGGATGGCAACAACTTCTATGGCTGCCTGCTTTCCCCTGCCTCCTCCCCCACCACACCCCCATCCCTGCTTATCGAACTGCTGGTGTCCTTGTGCCTGCAGTTCCTGCGCTCTCACTACCCCTCCTACCTCTGCCTGGGTCCACTAGACCTGCAGGGGAACAGAGAGGTTCAGGTGAAAAGTGTGGAGGTGCTGACAAGGATGGTGAATCAGCTTGGCTGCATGGCACGGGGGCAAGGAGACAATGGGGCCAGTCTAGAGCCAATCCGCAAACTCCTCTCAGGGTGTAAAGTCCAGCAGTACGCTCTGCTTACACTTTCTGCATCCATGTACATAAGCCAGAGGGGAACAGACAAGGGAGCACCCAAGAACGTGGAGCTGCTTGATGAACAGGGGGGCCTGTCAGAGGAGAGCCTGGTGAATTTAGGAACAGGAGGTGGCCAGGAACAATACCCATTACAAATGGAATTACTTAAACTCCTTCAGGCTCTCATAGCGCTGGAGTACCATGTGTGGCCCGGTGGGTTTGTCTCCTCAAATGGGTCTGGTGGAGCATCTGGCCAGCCCGGGGAGCCTCGTGAATCCCCCACCGCTAGCACTCCCCTCGCTCGCGAATGGCAAACGGCGGTACTTTTCCAGCAGTCCATCAAGGCGGCGCAGTATGTCCAAAGCCAGCCCATCACAGCCCAGGGAATGTTCGTGTCTGCCGCAGCCAGGGCTCTGCAGCCGCAGTACGGCTACGCAATGCACCCGCACTGGGTGTCGCTGTTGTGCTCCTCGCTGCCATACCTGGGACGTTCACTAGCGATCATTGTGACGCCGCTCATCAATCAGATCTGCAAAAATCTAGACGAACTGGTCAAACTGTATGAGCACGATGGAGGAAAGACAAATCAGAGGTAAATGAACAATACTGAAAAAATGGAGCTTATAGTTTGTGACTCTTACCTTTTACAGCCGACTATGTACAAATGGCCTGCTTTGATAACTCAATATTTAAACAGGGCTTTACTGTGTGGACACTGATGTGTAGTTCTTACTGTTGTGTTTTGATGTAATGTGTTGAGCAGCCTGGGTGGTAGGAAGGAAAACATAGCGCCTGACTACCCACTGACTCTGCTTGAAGGCATGACCACCATTACACACTACTGTCTGCTGGAAAACAAACGGGTTAGAACCGAACCCACACACGTACATACATACAATAAACATGGCTTTATAATTCTATCATCGCATCTCTGACAAAAATGAATACACATTTGTTTTTCTTTCTTTGCCTGTCAGTCTCTAGTCACCTGCGATCCTGTAGAAGTCCGTAATGCACGAAATGCAGTGATCGAGGCCCTACCCCACATGCTCAGCAGTGTGGCATTGTTGTGGGGCGTGGTCACAAGGGAGGAATATCAGAGGCGAGCATGTGACTCGGGCCAGAGCAGCAAACACACTTCTACCACTGTGTACTTTAAAAGCACTAAGGTTGGTGTTACATACATACATTTATGCCTTCTCTATTCTCCTGTGCACATACTAATGAGTACAATGAATAAAAGCGCATCACCCTGAAACATGTTTATAGATCCTTCTATTTTGTCTTGGGCATTGTTAAGCAATTTATCAATACACTTTCTCTGCGTGCACAGATTCTACGGCAACGAATTCTGGAATTTCTGGTGCCTCTAACTGGGCAGTACGGGGTTCAGGTCATGGCTTCGCTGGGAGCCGTGTGGAGCAGCAGGAAGAGTAAAAGGAGACCTAAAAACAAGGTAAGACCTTCAACGAAATAGCGCCGTTACATCTAATGATCATAATCACTGAGTGCTTTAGGTTTGTTGTGACATATGCTGGCGGTTTTAGGTTTTACCTGTAGCCGGCGAGTCTCGTCTAACAATCGTGGACCTGGTGAAGTCCCTGAATACATTGCACACAGACACCATCCTACAGCTGATCAAAGAGGTGGTGAAGAAACCACATCAGATCAAGGGAGAACAGGTATACACACACGCACACACACACATACAGCTGCTTAAACCACTGATAGAAATGTGACAGGTTTAGTTTATAGTAGCAGCTTTTGGCTTTTGTAAGAGTTAGGTTTTTTTTTTGTTTTTTTTAGAAGTCAGTGCTGGTGGATATCCCCATGTTGCAGTTCAGTTATGCCTACACTCAAAGGTTAGTGGAAAAACATGATGGTACTCTTTGATTTTATACAGCAGTTCTACAAAAGCTCCTTTTCATAATATGTGTGTCTGATTTGATGTGTGTTTAGTATTTCAGCCCAAGCACTGCAGGAAAATGTTGCTCCTCTCCTCAGCCTGTTGCGTGAGTCTGTTCAGCTCAACTTGGCCCCACCTGGGCACTTCTTACTGATGGGGTAGGTTTTTGGATGTTAAGTACTTGTGAATATTCCCCAATGAAAGTATTAAACCCCTCTGCGGTCTATGTCTTTCAGAATCCTGAATGACTTTGTCAATAGACTCCCCAATCTGGACAATAAAAAGGACTCTCGCGATTTACAAGTAAGACGACGCATGTTAAATGACTAGATGCAGCTATTCATTAGTTCATGAAGTGCATGTTTAATACTGCAGTGAGGCTAATAATGCCTTTGTCATGCAGGAGGTGACTCAGCGGATCCTCGAAGCAGTCGGTGGGATCGCAGGATCGTCGTTGGAACAGACCAGTTGGCTCAGCCGCAGCCTTGAGGTTAAAGTTCAGCCCCAGGTGTGCCCAGAAGCAGATGAGCCTGATGACACAGATGTGGACGGTGACCATCACGGTAACTTTAGATGCTTTCATAAATGCATGTGTTCATTTTTGGCTGACTAGGTCTGTAAATAACAAAGTGTAGGGTATAAGCATGTCAGGTCCCCTGCAGTTATACATTCTGATTACAGCCCCAGCCTGAAGAAAATACTAGAACTATCAATAACTTGATAACAGTCACAAATGAACTAACTCTCCTTACTTTTCAAACAGAGTCGATGGCTCAAGCCATGGTTTCCTCAGCTCCCTCCGTTTACAGTGTGCAAGCTCTGGTACTGCTAGCGGAGGTAGGGCTGTGTGGTTGACTGATTGTCTGCTTTATCTTGAATGAGTGTTTGTAACATTAAAGTAACACTCTGTCTTACTTTGTAGGTCCTGGCTCCACTTCTGGACATGGTGTACCGCAGTGATGAGAAGGAGAAAGCTGTTCCTCTGATTTCTCGGCTCATGTACTACGTTTTTCCCTACCTGAAGAACCACAGGTATCGTCCGTTTGCACATGTCTGACTGAACACAGTGATACCAGGTTATGTCTCTATCAGCTTTATAAAGCACTTTTCCTCCTAGTGCCTACAACATGCCCAGCTTTGAAGCGGGCGCTCAGCTGCTGAGCAGTCTGAGTGGGTATGCCTACACCAAAAGGGCCTGGAGGAAAGAGGTCTTTGAGCTCTTCATGGACCCCCTCTTCTTCACTATGGATGCATCCTGTGCACCCAGGTTAATTTGTTTTTCCTTTTTACTAGATTCACCAAGATTCAGATAATCTGCTATTGAGTGCATAAAGTCCAATATTATTGTACTGTTTATAAAATGAATTGTGTTTTCTACAGTTGGAAATCCATTATTGACCATCTGTTGACTCACGAGAAGACCATGTTTAAAGACATCCTGAGTGAGTAAATCCTCTTGTACAGGACTTTCTTACCACACGTTAATTTGTTGATTAATCTGAGAACATAATTGACTTGTGCTGTAGGTATGCAGAGCAGCTCCCTGAAATTGTTTGCTAGTGTTGACCAGAAGTCCATGCTGCTGAAGCGCCAGGCGTTTGCCATGTTCAGCGGAGAACTGGACCAGTACCACCTCTATCTGCCCCTCATTCAAGGTGTGCTGCTGTAATCGAATATTTATAGATCTTTATTGAAGTAATTTAGTTATGTAACAGCCGATACTAAAATTGACTGATGTTTATTCTAACACTTCAATCCTTGCTCAGAGCGTCTCACAGAGGCTTTACGCACCAACCCCAGCCCTGCAGTCACCGCCCAGATGTTCTTAATGTTTCGGGTTCTCCTGTTGCGGATCTCGTCCCAGCACCTGACATCTCTCTGGCCAATCATGGTGACTGAACTGGTAGGTCCTGTTCTGAGAGTCTGAGCAAGCAAAAGTGAATCCTATTTTAATATATTAATGTAAATGTCTTTTACCTGTCAGATACGCACATTTGTACGTCTAGAGAAGGTGTTGCAGGCAGATAAAGATGTCTCAAAGTAAGTTTTTTGTTTTTCTTTTCTTAAAAAATGTCTTATTTTGTTGATAGTGCGGTGACACTTTGACATTTCTGTTACTTAGGCTAACCAAAGTGGCGCGAGGTGCACTTGAAAAAAATGGACCAGTGAATTTCTCTCAGGCAGAGTTGGACATGTACCTGTCAGCCTTCAAGTTTCTGGACACTTCTCTGGCTTTTCCTCCAGAAATGATACCAGTCTTTCAGATGTAAGAGCTTAATCCAACTCCAATAACATAATTTGTAATATAAGGTGATGTTCCATATGTGTTTTTGTCTGGGTGTTATTTGCTGTTATGTTCTATTTGCAGGTATCGCTGGGCGTTTGTTCCTGAGGTAGATGTGAACCGCTACAGTGGTCCTGAGACTGCGCTCATAGAGAGTGAGCAGGAATGCACACCGCATGTTGTCAGAGTACTGGAAGGGATACAGCAACGATATGGGGTAAGATCATACTTCGATTGGAACATTAAGCTGCTGTTTCCATTCTCCAAAGTTTTGTCTTGTGCCATGACCTAATGCCACTTCTTGTTGTGTCCTGTTTTGTGTTTTCAGACTCTAAATGGGCTGAGTGAGGAGTCTTCCACAGAACATTTGCAGTTCCCCCTCCTCACTCAGTGCTCCTTGTCCTCCATCACCCAGCTGCTGCCTTTCCTTCGCACCCTTTGTTGTTCCTTCCAGGTCCCTCCCCCTAACTCCCACCCTATGCCCCACTTCCAAGTAGCAGATTACCCACCATCCAGTTCAGACACAGTGCTGAAGAGGCTGGAGCACATAATTGAAGAAGAGTTCCTGGACTCTGTGGAGAGTTAAAACTTGAACCAAATGTTCTCTTTCATGCGTTTAGCTTGCAGTCATATGGGTAGAACACCTGAAGTTGGCACAGCCACTGGCAAAGTTACTGTAAACTAGGGAAAAAGGAAATGTTTAGGACTTTTTTTTAATATTTTAACTAAATAAAAAGTACCTCTGAGGTGCTTGCACACTGAATCTGTATTGGAAAAACCAAAGGGATCTTATTGTATTTACTTTAATAGGCTAACATAGAAAGATAATCAATATAGGTACAAGTATTAAAAACATTGTCACTATAAGATTTTTACACATTGAGTTGTGTTTTTGCTTTATATCTTTTAAAAAAATGAATGCTAAAACAATAAGTCACAATATTTCCATAACCCATACAGCCCACAAACATATTGTTGTAATATTTTTTTAGTTTGACAACCAACAACAGATTCACTGTGAAGAACCTTAATGAGGTCTTATGACCTGTTCAGAACTGGTTAACCACACTTTCCATGTACAAGCATAAAACTGTCTGACTGAATGTAAAGATTATTTGACTTCAATATGTTGCAATAGAAGTAGCTTCTTGTACTGTTTCTCTAGGTTATTACGCGACCTCACAGGTCGTCATTATATATGTTAATTTTTCTGAGTAAGCTACTGAATGTAATTTGTGTACACCAGGAAATCAACCTGGATGTACGTAGGAAAGACGTTGCTTGCGACTTTTGGTGTTCCAGGGAATTCAGCCTTTCTTTGTAGTTGTTCATTGATAGTTCTACTATTGCCTGTTGTCTTTTCTTCCAAACTGCTAAATATGTAAATAATTTATGTTGGATGTTCCATGGACAATGTCAAGTTTGGAATAAACAGAAAGGACCCTCATTAAAATAAAATATTATGCTTAAATGTGTGTTGTCTTTACTACTTTGCTTGTTCTAGGTCTTCATGTCAGAGAAACTTTTTTCAGTGACTCAAAGCTGTAGCAGTAATTTTATACTATTCCATCCATCCATCTTCAACCGCTTATCTTGGGCTAGTTCGCGGGGACAGCAGTCTGAGCAAGTCCAGCTCTTCCGGTGGGACCCCGAGGCGTCCCCAGCCAGCTGAGAGACATAGTGTCTCTTGGGTCTTCCCCGGGGTCTCCTACCGGTGGGACATGCCCGAAACTCCTCCCCAGGGAAGTGCCCAAGAGGCATCCGAAACAGATGCCAAAGCCTCCTTAACTGGCTCCTCTTGATGTGAAGGAGCACCGACTCCGAGCTACTCCTGGGTGACAGAGCTCCTCAGCCCATCTCTAAGGGTGTGCCCAGCCACCCTGCAGAGGAAACTGCACGAGTTTTGCTCTTAGCTTTTGCATTACAGGTGAAGGACCAGCAAGAGGCAGCAACTGACTCACACACAGCCAACTGGGTCCTACTAAAAGTAATGAGGCATAAGTGGATGGAGCCATGCTGGACATGACCAATCGAGGTAGTTTAGAGCACGTAACATGCTGTCCAGCTGAACGGGGAAGGAGAGGCCTGGTTCCAGTCAGTGTGCACCGAGAGACACGTTGGTGGTGATGCCTAGTACAAAGCAAAACTTGAGTGTCCAAAGATGGGGTTGTGGGGTAGTTGGAAAGTGATGTCTTTTGCTATTATATCTAGTCATAGTATGGGGGATTTGAACAGTCCAGGACCTCACATACAGGTCATCCAGCTCCGACAATTGGCTCCAACCTCACTCATGGCAGTACAATATCGGTTGGCCCTAGACATGTTTATTAGGGGTAGGCGTGCCATGTTTGGAGATATGTGCTGTACTTTCATTCTTAATAACGCTGCCCCGGATAGATCACCTCTCTAAGACTATGCTAAGTCGATGCTAGCTTAAATAGCATGTAGCCTAAACAACAGTTTCTGGTGACGCAGTCTGTCCTTACTGTAGCGAAATGATTGGTCCAATGAACGCTGATGATAAACTTTCTATCAAGCACGCGTAACGTCTTATTGAACTTCGTTGCAACTTCTTATGGGTCACCTGTAGCTTTCCATGCTCAGCCTACATGGCGCTATGGAGAAGATGCCCAATATCACCACTAGAGGCGCCTTTTCCACACTAAGCAAATGATGCCTCTCCTGGCCAGCGATCTTCTGAGTGGCGTAGAAGAAGACGAGGACCGCTTCTGAAAAGGAGATGTGATCTCTTTTCAAAAGGGGGGCTGTGGGAGTCCATAAAACTATTTCCTTTATCACTGCTCAGGTGTAAGAGGATAATAATAGAGGAGAAGCTTGCTGATATAACTTAGAATCCAGAGCGTGTACAGTAAACAAATGTTAACTGGTCAACAGGAAGATGAGATAATGTCCAAGCACAAAGGGACGTTAATGGGTTGCAGACCCGCCCAATAAAAGAAGAATAACATGCTATATTTTAATTGACAAAGCATTGTGCCTGTTCTCGTCAAGGAACTCGGGGAGACTTGAAGTCCAAACACTTTATCGTAAAATAAACATTAAATGTTGTCAAGCTAGCAGTCGTGCTTCTGGCAGTAGTGCGAAAATCGTAGACCAGAAACTGCCAGCAATAAAAAACAAGAAGAAGTCGCGCTTGCGCTCGTGCTGCCCTGCACGCTGGACTCAGCTCGCTCTCGATACGGAACAGCCTCTTCCTACTAGCAGCTCCTAGTACTAATAGCAAAGATGGCGGCAGCAGCGAATCGCGGTGTCCCGTATAGCACCGTGAGTATAATGTTGTCTCCACTTTAACATCATCGTCGTCAAGCGGTTACTAAAAGTTCATCTGTGCTATTGTGGGAAAACGAATTCGATTACACCGATTAATGTGTCCTTTGCCATATTGACCGTGCAGTACTGCAGAGCTCTACTGAGCTGAGCTCTGTTTGATTTTGGGGAGTGACTGAAAGTTATTGATATTAGTAAACATTATAAATGTTAATATATAAGGTTATTTATGTAATGTTTATAAATGCTCGTAGCCTGATAATGAGTCGGATGTTTAGGGTCACTTACGCCTCAGTGGATGAACAATTGTGGTTACTAACAAACAAGTAGCGTTAAAACATTGATGTTTACGCATGCAATTGCTATGTACTCTATTATTGGGTTTTTTAGCTCTTCGCAAAAGTTGAATGTTCTAATTTTACAGTTTTTGTTGCGTGTTACACATGTCGTGGACGCATTTGGTGGCTGTTTGACGTTTACTTTTCCTCCACTGTCTTTGTTATTATACGTTACAGAACACAAACAAGCGGTTTAATGTGAAGGCATGGACTTGTATTGTAAGACTAACATCTTATTGGTACTGCAATATAATAACGCTTTTAGTACCTGCAATTTAGCAGGTATAATCACACAGATTTAATTTGCTTTCAGTATGATACTATTGTTGATTTCTAATTTCAGTTAATTCAGTTTAATTTTAAACACAATGAAACTGAATT
Source organism: Betta splendens (assembly GCF_900634795.4). Classification (NCBI taxonomy): domain Eukaryota; kingdom Metazoa; phylum Chordata; class Actinopteri; order Anabantiformes; family Osphronemidae; genus Betta; species Betta splendens. The sequence goes on along the minus strand of NC_040899.1, from coordinate 7,344,743 downwards.
CAGTTTCATTTTGTTTTAAAATGAAACTGGCCGATAGGGTCAGGGTTCCAATTTCCGATGTGTAATATTTATATTTGTTTGTAATGTTTAAAATTTTTTTATATATCCAGCTCTGGTAAAACAACACATGGTATTTTTCTTCAGCTACTTTCAGTTCAGTTTTTGTCACAGATTTTTTTTATTACTTAAAGGGATGTTTCATTGACAGAACTTAAAACATATAAATCTACCTAACGTTGTAGAACCTGGCCTAATATAAACAAGTGCCCTAAGTTGTGTGTTATCCCCATCACCTTCAAGTTTAACCTTTTAACCTTTTGTTTTATAGCCTTTTAGTCCCTGACCCTGTGCCCCTTAGCACTAGTTTTGGTATTTAAGAGGGAACCCAGCATCAAAAACCCCAGAATTACACTTGGAGCATTCTGGGGCTGTCTGTGTACTTCTCTTCTTGCAAGAATAAAGGCAATGGAAAGACAACTTTAAATGACTATTTGGCGTATTCATCAGTTTCCTAAGGATTTGCCTCCACAATTATTCTTGAGTTTCTCAAGAATAACTGTATAGTTTCTCAAGAATAACTGTAGTGTATGCACATATCCAATACAAATAGTATTCTGTTTTCTACAACGTTATAAATCAGAAATATTTATTATGGCAGATTATTTTAATGTAATTCGTCTGTTAAAAACTTGAACTTCATAATAACTGAGAAAAGTTCTGTAAAATTACCTCTAACGCACCTCATCTTTAGCATTGTACCAAACAGAGCTGTAATAATTATTTGATTACAATGCTAAAGGGCATGTGCACATCCATATATATATTCCATGTGCAAGCTTATGTGAGGGTTACTTTTAAATCACAGCATATCAAACAAAACATGTTGTATACATACTTTCATCATTTACACACCGTATAATAGAATATGACATTATAAACTCCTTTAATGTTAAGGTCATGCTGACTGAATTCATTCTTAATTTCATCCACTTGCAGCTTTGTCCCAAGTTTCTTCACACCAACTCCACAAGCCACACCTGGCCTTTCAGTGCTATAGCTGAGCTCATAGGTGAGTCATTATCATAAGGTTGTATTGGCACGCAGACAAGATAGCTCAGCTCCGTTCTGTTATACTGTTTAGTAGTTGTTACCCCAGTTTTCAAGACACAGGTGAAAAAGGACGTCCAGAAAAGGGTGTAAAAGGCGTCAGCACCCACAGCATCTGTGGCTTGCATATGTCTGAGAGTACTATTGACATCGAGGCAATGGCAATAAAAGCAAGACCTCAAGGAAATCAGAACACTCCTCTCCTCTGGGCAGTGGCATTTTACCGCCTATGCGCCTGCCCTTCTTTAACTCTCAGGCAAATTAACACTATAACATTTTCCTTACATAGATGTTACACAACAATTGACTATAGGCTGCTGACCAGCTGAAGTTCTCCTTTCACGAAAATGTGCAAATAGTCCATTTGCAAACCAAATAAGGAATCACACTAAGAGTGTCCAAGTAAAATACATTCTGATAAAGAATGTAAGTAAACCTTTTTTTTTTTTCTTTCAGACAATGCCTATGATCCAGATGTCAGTGCCAAGCAGTTTTGGATTGATAAGACTATGATCAAAAAGGAAGAATGCCTGTCGTTTATGGATAATGGAAATGGACTGGACTATGAAACTATACATAAAATGCTCAGGTACATTGTGAATTACTTGCACTTTGACTGTGTGCTGATGCTTGCATACTGCTTTATGCAAATTATTAAAGGTTGTTTGCATTTTTCCCCTGTAGCTTTGGATACAGTGACAAAGCTGCTGTCAATGGTGTCCAGCCAATTGGAATCTATGGCAATGGCTTCAAGTCTGGATCGATGCGTCTTGGCAAAGATGCCATCGTCTTTTCTAAGTCAAAAAGCACGGCATGTGTTGGGATGCTCTCACAGACCTACCTGGAAAAGATTGGTGCTACACAAATAATTGTACCAATTGTTTGCTTTGAGCAGACAAGATCAAATCAATATATCCTTAGATCATGAATCTATGTTACATCAAACATTGATGATAATCAGATTAATAATGTTATAATCAATAAAAAAATAAAAAATAATCAATTAAAGACAGCTGAGATAGGCTTCAGCACCACCCGCAACCCCCGCATGGGAATAATTTTGACATATCATGTATTAGTTATGTTTTAGCTACCTTTGACTTCACAAGTTGTCCTTAACTTAAGCTTTACTCTTTGTAAAAGACAAGTACAAAGCCAGCCTGCAGGACATCCTGAGCTATTCCCCTTTCACAACTCAGGAGGAGCTTATCACTGAACTCAATGCCATCAGTCACCCTTCTTGCCCAGAAAACACCGGTACACGGATCATCATCTGGAGCCTCCGCAGGTCAGTAGTCCACACATACGTGCAGGTTGTGATCTCTGACTGGTCTGATCTAGTGTGAGGTGAAGATGATTCAGGACCTTCAGCTCACAGCATATTGTTTATGTTTTGCTTTAACAGGACAACTAATGGGATGTTGGAGTTTGATTTTGTGAAGGATCGTTATGATGTTCGAATTCCAGACGATGTTTGTGAGGCCATGAAGAATAGTAATCAGAATCCAGACAGGGCAGCATCATACATCCCTGAAAGTGTTTACTCACTGCGGGTAGGGAATGGTGTGACTTAATGTCTTTCTTCTTATAACATTCACATATTGGTATCACTTTATATTTGCTCTTTTGAATAAATTGCTTCCTGTGTGTTTGCTATAGGCCTACTGCAGCATTCTGTATCTAAAGCCTCGGATGCAGGTTGTCATACGTGGTCAAAAGGTGAAGTCTCAGCTCATTGCCAAGAGTCTGGCCAGCCGCAGAAAGGACTACTACAAACCTGTTTTTCTGGTATTCTTCCCTTACAGAGTGGTTTTTATTGTGTTTTAGGTGTTTATCAGGGTTTCTCTTACATTTTGCGTAAATGTTGTTTTAGGACAAAAAAAAGATTACTATTACTTTTGGGTATAACACCAAGAATAAAGAGCAGTATGGCATTATGATGTATCACAAGAATCGTCTCATCAAAGCCTATGAACATGTCGGCTGTCAACTAAAGGTAAGTGTTTCTGCATTTTCTAATAAAAGGTTTCCAAATGAAATGGTGTCATCTCTTGTTCACCTCCTATCAAAACTTTGGCTTCTACAGGCCAACAACCAAGGTGTTGGGGTCATTGGAGTAATAGAGTGCAACTTTCTGGATCCTACCCACAATAAGCAGAGCTTTATTGAGTCAGACAAGTACAGGTAACACTACATTCAGTTTAGATGATATTGGATTGTATAAGGATTAAAAGAGTCTTTGTTAAATCAGATGTTAAATCGACTCCTGGAGACTCTTTAACACGGGCCGGAAATTAAGTGATTGACTGTTTGGTACAGGAAAACTATGAGTAATCTAGGGACCAAACTGGAGGAGTACTGGAAAGAAATGCGTTACACATGGAACAGTAAACATCCAAACAGCACTATAACAGTAGAAGACGCCATGTAAGTACATTTCCTAAAATATACCTGTCTCTGTACTTACATTTTTTTTTTTATTTGTCCAACAATGCTAACTTTCCAAATGCTCTGATACTTGCCTCTGTCCTCTCTTAGGAAGCGACCAGATCAAAACTGGGTGCAGTGTGATCAATGTTTGCAATGGCGCAAACTCCCAGATGGGATAGACTGTAACAAACTCCCAGATAAATGGTTCTGTTATATGAATCCTAATCCTCAATTCAGGTAAATGGACCATTTTGGATAAAACTACTTAAATAATCACATTTATATCTCAACATCGATATAGAAAACAGCTGTTTTTCAGATGATGCCTGTATTATTTGGTGTTTTCTTCCCTTCTCAGGAGCTGCAGTGTGCAGCAAGAGCTTGAGGACTCTGATGATGAGCAGACCACAAACCGCAAGACCTATAAACTAAAGTAAGTTACTGTATGGACACAAATATTACCAACTGTTGAATCAACCTGTGAAATGATCAACATGTGGTCAATATGTTGGCTTTAGTTTTGTTCCTTATTGCTGCTCTTGATTATTTACAGAGAGAAGGAGAACAAAGAGAAGGAAAGACAAAGGGTATGAACACATAAACTATTTTTGGCTTTTCTTAATAACTATTTAAGATTAATTGTTGTTGTTTTTTACTGACATTCAGTTGTTAAGACACTACTGAAAGTGACTTGTTTCATATGTAGGAGGAGGCGGCACGAAAACATCAAGAACAGCAGCGTCTCGCTGCCCTTTCTAATAAAAAGCATATTACACAGCAAAAAGAAAAGCTCAAATGGCAGCTACAGCAAACCGTGCGTCTTCCATTTGACACATTTTTACTGGGATGAACCATTTTGGATGATAATTGTTGTTTCACATGATGAGTTTTAATGTTTTTTGACAGACTATGGATTGCCCTTCCACTTCCCAAACCCCAAGATTTACCATGGATTCTGTACAGGGGGGTGCTGCAAGGGCTGAGTCCACCCCACTGACGTCCTCCATTATTTCTCAGGCTGGTACGAAGAATTACTTGTGCATATGTGACAAAAACAACCTTTTAGAGATTAAATTGTGTGTTCTCTGTTTATTTCTCTGTAGCCTTTATCCCCTCCAGTTACAGTGGTCTTCCAGTGATCACTGATGTATGCTCTCTGTCACCAGACCACCAGAGGTATGAGTTTGTTCACTTTGGACAATTAAATCTGCACAATCGATCCATACAATAGCAGAGTTCAGTACATAGAGCACTCAGCAGGGGTTGGACAGGTGTATATATATATATATATGGTATGGTTAATATGGATCTTTTTTACTTTACCTGTTCTTTGTGTATGCTGCAGGGGAAAACGAGCACAACCTGTTACTCCACAAACAACACCCAAAAGACCAAGAGTAAATATTTTACAGCAGCTCACTTCAGGTACCCCCTCATCAGTGAATGTGAGCCCACTACCCTCCCCATCAATGCCTGCTGATCATAACTCTGCTGATGATGACATTGTCATCTTGGAGACTCTCAGTACTCCCAAGCCAAAGAAGCCTGACTATGATTTAAATAAAGTAAAGACGGAGAACCAGCAAAGTGACAGGGATGTTGGTATGGTCATGGAGTGTACCGATGATGCTGCAGTGGAAGTCAAATTAGAGACAAATGTTTCAGGAACAAGCTCTGCAGGGTCGCCAGCTGCGGCAAGCAGTCCCTCACCAGTGCCTCCTACAGAGCAAACCAGTGCCACCACTCAGACAGAAGTGTTACAAGTGAAGAAGGAAGAGAATGACCAAACTCAAACTGAGGAGAGAGCAGGTCAGAGTACATCTAATAAAGATGCTCTGTATGAGAAACAGGAAGGGGGCACCCTGCAAAAGGGAGTAAAAGATCCTCCGGAAAGTGATGATGCAGTCTGGGAAGATACCCGTGATAATCAATTCTCCCCACCTCACCATGCCAGTATCACAGAGGTACAACAACAACAAGACCAGCTCCTGCAGATGATGCAAGAGACTGCTCAAGAGAGAGACTCATTTAAAGAACAGGTTACTAACCTGACATGCCAACTGAAGGACATGGAGAGAAAGCTGCAGGAACTGTCTCAAGTCAGTGTAAAGAAAGAGTGCGATCACCAGGAGACCCAGACAGAGGAGACCATGGAAAACGAGGGTGGGGGGAAGTACAAAATTATGCTTGAGAAAGCCAAAAAGAAAATTGAAGAATTGATTGAGGAGAAACATGCTTTACTAGCGGCTACTGGGCGCATGGCCAGCACTAATCCAGGCGAGGAAACGGATGACCTTGCCCTTCAACTGGATCGTCTGCTCAGGGAACTGGATCAAACAAATAAGGAGAAGGACGATCTACTTGCACAGGTCAGTGTTTCATTTATGCTTAGAGCATTTAGCAACAAAGATCTCTGGTGAGGGAACTTCCATTATAGAACAGACTACTAAGACATGGATGTTTGTTTTATTCCAAAAGTGTTACTCCATATGTTTCTCAAGCATAGACATAGGGGAGCAAAAAAAGCTACGCGAGATTTAAAAAGGCTTCCAATTATGAGCAAAAGGTTCATGCTGACTTTATGTACAATGTTATAACATGATGTAACTAAACGTACATATCCACATGTGTTTTTCATAGATTAGTATTTCACAGATAATATTTTCTTTCCTCTTGGGCTTCCCTGTGTGCTGTTCCACCAGTTGGCTAGTCTGGAGAAGGAAAGAGCAAACCTGGCATCTGAGTGTGAAAACCTTAGATTGAGCCACCAGCACAAGAGAGAAAACGCACAAGATGGGAACGTAACTCCAGAAAGAGCCACTGGTTCCTCTATACAGTCTGACCTGCAAGAGGCAGGAGGGAGAGACGCAGATCCTAGCTTTGATACTTTAAAAAGGTTAGACCCCTACAGGTTTTCTCATTTATTATAGAACCCAGGACAATCATAAGTCTCCCTATCATAATTTCATTGGTCTCTTTTCCCTATTCTCTCAGGTTTAGGGAACTCCGGGAGAACATCGGACGCCTTCTTATCTCATACGTGCCAGATCTGGAAGAAAACTACAACAGCAATATGGTGGATGAGTTTCTGGAACACATAGCCATGCAGCAGTCTGCATCTTTGTCATCAGGGGTGCAAGCAAGAAATCAGTGTGAATAAATCAGATTACAGACTTACGATCTGTACTCTGCCTGTAAATATGTAAGACAGATTACTGTGAATCATAACCTTTTGAGGTACATATTTAAAGATTTTTATATTTTTGTGCAGCTCTGCACTATATTTGTAAAAGCAATAAAATATACCTAAATATACATGCACAAGTACATTTCAGAAAACATTGTTGCATTATTGATGGTTTTGATCAGGTTGTAGGATATTAATGTCTTGCTATGTTTTGTCTAACAAAACGTCTTGTGTAAAGATTCTGGTTTTACAGATGTTTGCTTTTTGCTTGTAATCTGTGCTGCTAGAAAAATATAAATGTAAAAAAAATAATGTGTTTAATAATCAAATAACTCTTCCCAACTATTTTGACAATATATTTTCATTTTCCTCATTTAAATGTAGATTCAAGAGGGGGATTGTAATTCATTAATTCATTCATCACCAAAGGAAGGTTTTTTTACAACACAATTTAACTTCAAGTCAATCACACTTCTGTGCAATCAAACTGCCCACTCAGGACGCAACACTGATTGACAATCAATTTTAAATGCTGTTGTGCAAATGGAATAGAAAACGGGTGGCAATTAACAAGACACCCCCAATAAACTAGTGGTTCTGCAGGTGGTGACCACAGACCACTTCTCAGTTTCTTTGCTTTCTGGCTGATGTTTTGGTCACCTTTGAATGCTGGCTTTCACTCTAGTGGCAGCATGAGACGAAGTCTAAGACCCACACAAGTGGCTCAGGTAGTGCAGCTCATCCAGGATGGCACGTCGGTGCAAGCTGTGGCAGGAAGGTTAGCCGTGTCTGTCAGCGTAGAGTCAAGAGCATGGAGGCAGGCATTACATCAGGAGATGGGCAGGAGGCCTAAGGAGGGCAACAACCCAGCAGCAGGACTGCTGCCTCTGCCTTTGTGCAAGGAGGAACATGAGGAGCACTGCCAGAGCCCTGCAAAATGACCTCTAGCAGGCCACAAATGTGCATGTGTCCGCTCAAATGGTCAGAAACAGACTCCATGAGGGTGGTATGACAGCCCGTCGTCCACAGGTGGGGTTCTGCTTACAGCCCAATACCGTGCTGGATGTTTGGCATTTGCCAGAGAATGCCAAGACTGGTAAATTGGCCACTGGCGCATTCGGATGTGACAGAGTTTGGAGACCCGTGGAGAACGTTCTGCTGCCAGCATGAGCAATTTCGTAGTGGGTCGGTAACAGTGTGGCATCGATGCTATGGACTGGCCCGCTCTTTCCCCAGACCTGAATCCAGTTGAGCACATCTGGGACAGCATGTCTTCCTTCATCCACCAAAGCCACTTTACACCACAAACTGTCCAACTGGAGTTGGCGGATGGTTTCGACCAGGTCTGGGAGGAGATCCCTCAGCCTCATTCTGACTTGTTTTAGGGTTATTACATCACAACAACGTCACACAACATTCAACTATGAAAACGACAAAGTATTTAATAAGAATATGGCATTGATTCCGATCAAGGATGTGTTATTTTTGTGTTCTTTTTATTTTTTTGAGCAGCGTATATAATGCCGAGATACGTTTCTCGTTATTAGAAAAATATGTCGTTATAACAAATGATCTGACGAAAAAAGTAGAGAGATTTTTTTCTCGTAATAACAAGATTAAATGAAAATAGTTTTCTTTTGGTAGCAATAATACGTTGCCGTACAACAACAACAAATTTCTACAGGGATGAATTGCTTCTACACTTTTAAGTTGCCGAATACGTCACCGCGCTGATTTCCGGTACTTTGACCAATCAGTGCAGTCTAATAAACCGGAAGTTTTGAAGAATCATACGCGGGAAATACTTGAAGTCTTCAGCTGTACAACACAGGAGGTAAAATAATTACTTCGAGATAAGTTCACTTTTAACGGTAAACATATAGGTTGTGTGTTTTTGTGGTCCTTGTTACCTGTCAGCCATTTATATGCGTATAATATACGTTTCTTTCTACAAAGTCAGTCTCAAATCATTCGACAAAGCAGCTAAATTAATTGCTAGCGGTGTTAGCCTGATGTAGCACTTGCTTAGTGGGAATGTGACAAAGTTATTTTATTCACCTTGTTGTTTTCTGCAATCATTAACATATGCTAACGGTTTGCCAGCATGTTGATATGTAAGATGTCTATATGTAGATCGTCAGTGGGTTTATTAAAATATATGGAGCATTTTTCTGTTGCTTAGCTATATATTTATTTTCCCCACCGTTCTGGATAAAAAGCAATGAAGGTGGTAACGTGTGAGATCGCATGGCACAACAAGGAGCCAGTCTACAGTGTTGACTTCCAGCACTGCTCTGATGGACGCACTCACCGCCTGGCCACAGCTGGAGTGGACAGCACAGTGAGGGTGAGTGAATCATCCCTGCCAAAGAAGAACAGTTGTGCCTGCACTTTTATATATGCTACACGTTTGTCCAGCAAAGGTTAATTGTAATATAAGATAAACACAATTGTTGCTTTAATTATTTGCATGAAGATGACCACAAAAGACAACTGGGATGCAGGGGTTAATTAAAAACAGTTACTTGTACCAGTGGTATATTTGTTTTAGTAAGGTTTGCACAATTTCCTCAAATCGTATTGATGAATTACCTAGTTAATTGATATTAACAGTATGGCTGCTGCTATCACCTACACACAAGATATGATGCATAAAGAAAGAATAGGTTGTCATGCATTTATTTGAAATCTACGCAGCCTGACATCCCAGTTACAATTAGCTTAAATGTGCTATATTATTTGTAGCTATTAACAGTGAAATAAAAGCCTTTGTGCTGTTTGTGTAGCTGTGGCGGGTCGATACAGGCCCAGACGGGAAAGCGGTGGTGGAGTTTCTGTCTAATCTAGCTAGACATACCAAGGCTGTCAACGTGGTTCGCTTCAGTCCTATAGGAGAGCTCCTTGCTTCGGGAGGAGACGGTATGTTTTGCGAATTTTTAGAATGTTTTATAAACTAAATACTAATACTAAAAAAGCTATTAAAAATCTTAAGCGTAGCTAACACATTTGTCCTTTTTTATTTTGGTACAGATGCAGCAATTCTTCTGTGGAAGCTCAATGATTCCAAGGAGCCTGAGCAGACTCCTGTGTTCCAGGAGGATGAAGATGCTCAGCTTAATAAGGAGAGTTGGTCTGTGGTCAAAACACTAAGGTACACAAATCACAAAATTCACAATGACAGGTTAATGACATTTGATTTCCTACATTACACTGACCAGACCTCAGAAACCTTTCCAGAAATTAGTGAGTATACAAGCATGTTGTTTTTAATTTTAAATCTGTTAATGTTTATAGGGGACACATAGAGGATGTGTATGACATCTCCTGGACTCGGGATGGAAACTTCATGGTTTCTGGATCTGTTGACAACACTGCTATTATGTGGGACATCAACAAAGGTTGCATATAGTCACAAATACCAAATATAATTTGCTTTTGTGCTGTTCATCAGTGATGCATATTATACTGCAATATGTGTGAGGGTGTAACTCATTTTGTAATTGAATTGTACCATGTTGTGATTATTTTTTTTTTAGGGCAGAAGCTGTGTATCTTGAATGACCATAAGAGTTACGTGCAGGGGGTGGCTTGGGATCCTCTGGGCCAATATGTTGCCACTCTCAGCTGTGACAGGTACAAACTCCTCAGACTAAATAAATTTACTGTGCTTATCTAGATGTAGCCGCTACATGTCTAAGATGTGATTTATATTTTTCAGGGTGATGCGTGTTTATAGCACTCACACTAAGAAAAAGGCTTTCTGCATCAGTAAAATGAGCTCTGGGCCACTTCCTGATGGAGAGGTCAGTACAGAACTTGCATTTGGTGATATTCAAGTGTCTTTTCTGCCATCATCTTATACAATAAAACTAAAATATTTTGAGTGAGTGATGTTACATACACTCTCTGCTTGCTGCACGTCTGTTAACTTCTGCAGGTCAAACAGTACAGGATGTTCCACGATGATAGCATGAGATCCTTTTTTCGACGTTTGTCATTCACACCAGATGGTTCTTTTTTGCTTGCACCAGGTACAACCACATTGTGTTCCAAGTTTGTTTTCATTAGGCATTTACGGGGTAATTTTATGTGGCTGTAATATCAAATTAAAATATGTTGCATAAACCAACATTATTCTTTTTTGACTCTAGCTGGATGTGTAGAAATTGGAGAAAACATCATTAACACCACCTACATCTTTTCCAAAAAGAGCCTGAAGAGGTAATTTTTCTGGCATGCTATAAAGAGTCATTGCTGGTTAATATTGATACTGGCAAACATAACGAAATTTCTGTCTTTGTCTTTCAGGCCGATCGCCCATTTGCCATGTCCAAGTAAAGCTACATTTGCTGTGCGCTGCTGCCCTGTCTACTTTGAGCTGAGAACCAAGAAGGGAGAAGGCACGGACATACTTGTGTTTGCTTAACCATGAAAACTAACATGAGTCCTTCTCTCTGATTGTATAGACCTTTTTTTATTTGTTTGCCACAGATGGTTCAGTCAAGGCTCTTCCCAACTTATTCCAGTTGCCGTACCGTATGGTATTTGCAGTAGCATCAGAAGACTCGATCTTCTTGTATGACACTCAACAGACTCTTCCTTTTGGCCTGGTGTCCAACATCCACTATCACACACTCAGTGATCTTGCGTGGTAAAGTAACTCTTTCTTCTGTTGTCAGCGCATCTGCTCAAGGAAGACAACAGTAATTAAATGTCTCAAACGTGGTTAGATTTGTTTTACATAAGCGTTTTGTTTTTGTTTGATTCAGGTCTCGTGATGGTTCCTTCTTGGCGGTGTCCTCCACAGACGGCTACTGTTCCTTCTTATCGTTTTCACCTGGGGAGCTGGGTATTCCACTGAAGGAGCCCCCAACATTGGAGGTCTTTGTCCCAAACAGTGGTGTTGAGAAAAAGGGCAAAAAGTCAGGCAAGACATCGTCACCTGTGTCTCAGCCGACAAACTCAGCCCCAGCTTCTGCATCCCAAACCAAAGAGGCCCCTCCAGTAACCCCACCACAGGAGAAGAAGAGCACCCCTGTGGCAAAGTCTAAGCCTCAGCCACGTAGGATCCCCCTCAACACTCTGGAGGGCTGGGGAAAACCAACTACACCTAAAGGCACCGCTCCTTCAGCACCGCAAACGACAGCACCTGAAAGTTCAAGTGCACCATCTACTCCACAGCCACGCATCACCCCCCTCACCCCTTCTACTCCCTCCACCCCAAAAGCCCTAAATAATGCCAACACTTCTAGATCCACCACTCCTAAAGCCACCAGCACCCCAAAGGGGCCCACACCAAGGTAAATACTGGAGGTTCATAAATAGGGAATTGATTTCATACTCTACATGTACCAACAAAAGCCTTTTTATGAAACAAGGTTTAAGAGACTTTCTTGATTTGACATCTGGAGTTTTTTCATAATCTATGAGTTAAAATAGAAATACTTGATGACACTTTGCACGATACAAAATGTAGATTTTTTTTTTTTTTTAAATACTTGAAAATGTAGTTTTTACGGATACAGGACAATTGTTGTAGCTGTGATTGGGCTGTGATGTCTTTGTTGGAGTACACGTGCTGGCAGTGAGAACAAAGCACGGTCTGGCATGAGGGATTCGTTGGACCCCCCACTGGTGATAAAATAATCAGGCTGGCAGAGTGCTTACAGAACAATGGCCAGTCTGCACACAGTATTTTCTTGTATCTGTAACTTGGAACATTTGTTGTCACTAGTTGGTACGAAACAACTGAATCAAATGAACAAATAATACATTCTGTTAAAATAGGACAAACTTTGTGTTATATTAAACATTTGTGCTTGTGTGTTTCCATGTTGTCTCACACTTGGAGCTTCTCTTACCATGTGTGCTTTTTGTATTTTTAGGAGAGTGTCTTTGACTCCGTTAGCATCCCGATCTCCAGCTGTTGGTTCACTGTTCAACACTCCCTCCCCAACGACAAAGGCCAAGCACGGTTAGTGAGGGCTGTTTCCCCTTGATGCTTTATATTTAGCAGGACAAGTTCAAATAAGTTGTTAAAGCATCCATCTTGAAACCCAGTCTACCCAGTTCTTCTGTTTTTATTAGAGATGCAACAATCCATATTAATCCAACTATCCTGATACTAATTTGGACAACTCGGCACTACTGTATCACTGCTTAATGTCAGAGTTGTTGTTCCAAACCTCATTTAGATCACTATTATGTAACTATGCTTACATAAAGTGTATAGTCTGATCCAATCCATTTATTCAGGGCATATTGGATCAGTATATTTCTAGCTGTAACAGATTGCTCTGTTCCAACAATTTTACACCTAAGACATATCTGGTGCAGTTTCTGTAGCAACAGGCTCTAAAATGTCTTATCTTATTGTTCGGTCATTTTAATAATTAAGGTATGAAATTTGTGGTCATCAAAGTAACCAAAGTTCCAGAGAACTGGAAACGGTGATAGTGCTATAATGCACGTGATGGAATAAGCCAAAAGCACACTGACTTCTGACCCAGTTGGTTTGGGAGAAAAAGTTTAGTTAGTGCTTCCAAAATAGCACTATTAATCACTCTTAACTTAAGCCTGTGTTTTTCCAAAGTAGTACAGGGAAGTATTATGAATGAATGTCACAAAACTGTTTAGGTAAAAGTAGCACATTGATTTAATTTTTTTGTCCTTCAAATAAATTTGGGTCTGTTTACAGCCTGTAATGTCAATGAACTCCTGTCCTGACAGTTTTCTTTTTACTGATGTCTATAGGGCTCAGCAGTTAATTTGGTGACTGCAAATGAATTAGTGATGGCATAAATTTTCTTAACTGTTTCAATAATTACAATAGAATGGAATCATTGTATAGATGGAAAAATAGCCTGTTACCAATCCCTTAATTTGTGTTTGTCCAGAACGTCCTTCTCCTCCCACTGATCCAGTCTGCCAGCCGCCCGAGTCTAAACGGCCCAAGACCACCGACCCCCCAGCAAAGACCAGTGTACCCCAGGATTAGTGTCTTACTGGGGAAAGTGTAGTTCTACATGTGAAAAGAACACATGCTGCCGAGAGGATCAGTTAAAGCTTCAGAACAAAACCTCAAAGGCGCCTTGTGAACGTAATCTCACAGTATCATTGTGAATGGGGTAAGGAGTCTGACTAAAGCTTTAACTTCAAATCAGTTACACATCAAGCTGCATCGGTGTAAGTGTTTTAAAGTATTTCTCCTTTTATTAGTGTGCTTTGTATCATACAGTAAGTAGTAGTAGTAACGCAGTAACTATTGTATTTGATTTGTCAGTTAAACTTATTAATGGCTGTTGTAAAAAGTAAAATTGTGACTCAGGTCAAGAACTTGTGTGAGCTGTAATATTTGCAGTAAAGATAATAGATATGTAACTTGAATTTTGCTCCTGGTCTCATAATAAAGAATGTTTCAAAATGTTTTGTTTCAAATGACTGTGGGGCAAAATACCGATATGCATCCATAATGAGTCCAGGGCCACAGTTAGGATTTTAGTTAAATATGACTCTTAACTTATTTGTTTTCAGTTACTCCAATGAAGTCGAACTGTTTTTTTTTTTATACTACCAGGAGTAAACTGATGAGAGACTTTGGTTGAATGAAGATACAGATGTAAATTAAATAACCGGTCAGTTCACCAGTCTGACGACCAGACGCCACATGCTTTTAGTGTTTATTTTTGTCAGCCAATGTACATTTGTACTCTAGACATATTTATTACAGGTTAGAACAACAAAAACCTCCACCACAATATATTTTGACGTTCTGACTATTCTTTGTCAGGTGCGACTTGGAAGGGAAAAGCTCCAAAACAGCTGGATAAAAAATATTGTACTGCAATATTTTAAATAACACTGGGATGACAATTAGCAAACACTATTATGAGCTTCAGTTAAATATTATCAGTATATTATTTTTCTGGACATATTACAAACAATCTTGTCTGAGCACATCCGTAGATAAAGCCTGCTAGATGTATCAGTTGAGTGAGGCACCACTGTCCAGGCATCATGCGTGAGCAACCTACCTTAACTGCCAGCGGATGAAAACTAACGTGAGTGACAGCTCTTGCAGCCAATCACGTACTGCCTTGCTGAGGCTCTTTAATGCTTCTGCTAATGGCTTTTGTCTGAAGGCGGGGACGCGCTGGCTCAGTTAGGCTGCTGATTAGCAACAAACAGAAGGTTACGAGTTTGAAAAATTGGATTATTTAAGCACAAGACTAGCTCAGCGGCGGCGAGAGGGGCTCTCTCGCGGGGGGCTATGTCAGTCTTCTGACCGGGGCGTGTTAGCTCGCTTTTAGCGGCCCCCGGTCGTGAGTAGAAACATTTCGCGCAGACCGCGGAGACAACCTCGCGTTTAGGTCGTCGGAGTGGCGATGTTGAGCTGATAGCTGCGTCATCATGTTGCTTCCGAGTCGACTTGGCGAAAAGAAATCTCAAGTCAACGCCAGAGGTAAAGCCGCCCGGCGACATCCAGCCCCGGAGGCCTCTCCCGACCCCTGAGGCGCCTCGGAGACCGAGTGCTGGCGTGAGGTTGGCGGCGAAGCCTCATCGCGTGGTGCCTGTGAAACTGGTGACTTTACATCACTTGGCTTCGGCGTAATTGGCGCGATAGTCTGCGGGCTGCGTCTATTATCCGCACTTGTTTGGACGGTCCAACATTTTATTGATGTAGCGCGGCGTTAGAAAGCGCACGAGACGCACCGGGCGCGTGACGAGCTGTTTTCGGAACAGAAAGCGCGGCTGTGGTCATATATTTTTAGGGATGTTGGTCTCAAATGTTTGGAGAGTGAGAAGTGATGCCCTCGTTGACAGCTAACGCTTGAGTACAAAGCAGGACCCTCCAGCGACTCCCATCTGACAGACACTTTGTTTTTACGCCGTTTGGCGGAAATAGCATCTTAAGCCATAATGGGAGAGGTTACTATGAGCAAACTGGTGTAATCAGGCGGACGGATGCAGAGGCAGATCACTGGCAGGGTGTAGGGCTGTTTGCGGGGGCTTATTGTAAGGTCCGCGGTCTGTTGTCTGCTGTCACCGCATCCACGTGGACCCTGAGTAAAGTTGGGCTCCCCGCACTTAACCCCGAGGTGCGTGATCGCTTCCCGGAAAGCGGTCACCGGGGGATAAAATCCGGTTAAAATGGCCGGCGACTGCTCCCACACTGACGCCCGTTACGCGAACTCGGAGACGCTGTGTCCGTCCGAACCCTGGTCGGCTGCAGAGGCAGACACACCCGAGGCCATGGAGTTGGTCGGAGGCGCACCCACCGCACGACCTTCTCGCAACTTCGAGATGATGGATGGGCTGCTCTACCGCAAGAAGCTGGAGAAGGGCTTCATCAACTACCGGGAGGTTTTGGATGAGAAGCGACGGCACGAGGCCATCGCCACCTTCCACCGGCGGAGGCCCGGCCAGCATCACCTCTCCCTGGAGGAGACTTACAAATGCGTGGCTGAGAACTACTGGTGGGACGGTATGAACATCGCACTTAATGGGGAAGCTGTAGTTCCTCACTCTGTTTACACCAGCTTCTGGTTTCTCACTGTTTGTCTGAGTCAAAGCAAGTCCAAACAAGCAAAATCAAACACCACTGATTCCGTTTGTAAACATGGGATGGGTGCCTTTTTCTCAGCTTTTGCTTTGTATTCTAATGCTTGTGTAATTTATTCACAGGTATGTACTTCCAGATTAGAGATGTAGTGCTGAGCTGTCCAGAGTGTCAGACCCAGAGCTCCATGAAAACAGAGGTAATAGCAACCCAGAGTCATGGAGGTTACATTGAGAAGTAACATTAGTTTTTGTCACTTTTATGGTTTCATTTTCTCATCATCCTGCTCATAGTCAGCTCTGAGTTTTGACATGCGTTTAAGTCTAGATCATGTGTTTCTTTGCCTTTCAGGAGCCGGGTGGTAGACGCTGTGTCACAAAGACACTGGCATCGCACAGCGCTGGCATGCTGAGCAAGCTGAGGAGCCAGCGGGAGGCCGGGTTGTTCTGTGACATTACCCTGCGGACCAACGGGCGATCCTACTCGGCCCACAGAGCCGTTCTGGCAGCTGTCAGCGATCACTTCCAGGAAATCTTCACAGAAATGGACTCCAGCATGAAAGCAGACATCGATCTCACCGGTAAGTCCAGATACCTGCAGGTCAATGAGACTGTAGCAGAGATTACTGGTTGAGGTGTGCTTCAGGTTAGAAGGTGCTAAAGCCTTTAACTTGATGAACTATTTATCTTTTTCTGTTCAAATAGCTGATTAAATTCCTGTTTATCAACTCAAATCTGTTTGGTGATTAATTTAATCACAGCACTGTTTCAGCATTTCCGTATTTCCTGTGTTTCCAGGTTAGAGCAGACGCAATTACATCATACACTCAATAGCAGGAAAGCTGGAAGATCCAGACTTGCCCACCCTTTTCTTGTTTCCTCTTGTACCTGTGAAGTTGACGTCTTCAGATAGGAACAGCGTCCCTGATTAAAGCAGTCGTTACATTGTCTCCTGCTCTCCACTTTACTGTTTACACTGGCTCCCACCTTCCTGCTCTTTCTGATCCTCTGTTTACTCTGAGCCCCTTTCATCTTCCTCATCGTACTCACTGATTGACCAGGGTTCAGTGTATCTAATTAAAGGCTTCATTTTCTCCTAGGCTTCAGTGAGGACAGCCTCCTGTCTCTGCTGGATTTCTCCTACTCTTCTACTCTACGCGTTCACCAAAAGGACCTGCCTGAAGTCTTTGCCATGGCTCGTCACCTGGGCATGTGGCCTGCTGTGGAAGCCTGCTCAGCTCTAATGAAAGAGCAGGAGCAGCACCGGGAAAGAAAAGGGAAGAAGCTATCAGGACTAGAGGATAATGCGAACAACTGTTATAGTTTGACGATGGATGCATCAGATGAGTCTTTTGAAGGAAGTCCCAGGCGGACTTTGCGCAGAATGGCAAAAACCCAAAGTCATAACGGTTTGCCTCTGAGTCCTTCACACAGGATGAAGCTCATGGACTTCAAATCTCCCTCCTCCAAAAAAGCTGCTACACCTCGACAAACCATGACCAATATTCAGTCGCAAAATTACCCGTCCATATCTCCATCAAACACTCGTCTTCTCCGTTCCAGTCCTGCAGCTGCAAAGGAGGTTCAGCGATTGCTGCCAATGTCAGAGAGCCCTCGACAAAACAGAAAACCCCACTCTATTACCCGCCTCACATGCACGCCCGCCATGAGAACTAGCACCACAAGCAGCCCTGTGAGGGTGAAGCAGGAAGTAGAGGAGGTTGGAGAGGATGAAGAGGATTATGCGAGAGCACAGGAAAAATACAAGCTGATGAATGTTCTGGGACTGCAAAGAACTGCTCTGCTGCCTCGACCTGAAGATCTGATTGGCTGGAGACAAAAGAAGCGACTGCGGAAACTGAAGGCCAACAACTATTCTCTGACTAAGCGGAGGAAGCCCCGGCCCACTTCTCCTAGCCTGCCGTATGAGGATATGCCACTGTCCCTTCCCCTCTGTAACCCAGTCCATAATCGCCTCCTCAACAAGACAGCGAAGGCAAAGACTTTAGCTGCAGCTGTTGGGAAACCAGCAAAGAGACCAAAGACCGTCCAGTCACATGTTCCTCCAAGTGACAGAAGTATGCGAAGTAAAGGTGTTTTACTAGACCTATTCAAACCTGCACCTAGGTCTTCTTTTGGGGGAAGAGAACTCAGACGGTCAGTCAGAAGGAGCGATTGTTGTCAACTTCCTGTCCAGCAGCCTCTGCGCCACAACACCAACAAAACCACAGTCAGGGTCAAATCAGAGCCAGCTGAGTACTCGATCTCAGGTTTCTCTATATCGTCAGACACTAGCCGTCAACAGAAAATGAAGAAATCCCCACCTACAGTGAAGACCCAGACCAAAAGCAGCGTCACTGCAGAGACTGCCCGAACGCCTCGTTACAACAGTAGCCGACCAGCAACAAAGGCCAAGCTTAGGCGGGGCTCTGCAAAGCAGGTGGAGAAGACAAAGTGCAGGCCCCGGGAGGAAGGGAGGAAAGTGGGGAGCCAGGGAATGGGGGGGGCTCATCAACCTGGTGCATTTCAATTACCAGAACATGCACCTCCACCATCCATCTACAGCCACCCATTGTATAAAGCCATTAAAGAGGAGCCAGCAGACCCTGTGCCGGTTTGTGGACCGTTCTCTGACCCTCCGTCACCAGATCTGGGCAAACGCCAAAGCAAGCCTCCCATCAAATTACTAGACTCAGGCTTTCTGTTCAGCTTCTGTCGACCACCAGGGGGACCTATGGCACTAAAGAAAGAGGAGGAGAGTGTGGATATTTTCTTAACGCGCTCTGTCTCACAAGTCGGGGAGAAATTTAGAGCTGTAGACCCCCCCCACCGTGCACTAAGAGCACGGGGGCCACCCGCTGTGGTGAAGAAGGAGCGGGAGGAGAGACCATTGAGACCAAGCAGGGTTCAGAAACCCAGGCTAAAGTCACGAAGTAACCTTCACCGGGCCAAGCCTGCCAGGCCAGAGGCTACAAGGACCATGTCAAAGGTAGGCAGCATAAAAGGTAGTGGGTGTCGCATGATGATGATGAACAATAAATTCCAACAAATGTTGATTAAACTCACTCATAATGGCTTCTCTCTCTAGCAGCAGGGCAAGGTCCTCACCCTAGGCAGCAAGGCCTGTGCCATGCTGGATGCTGTACGTCGGGCTAGGCTAAAGCAGCTCAGGGGGCCCCGTAGCCAAGCCCCCAAGGTCCCGAAAGCGGCACACGCCTGTCTCGAGTGCCCGACTACCTACAGGGACTGCGACGCGCTAATCATGCATCGCCTCAGGCACATCGAGGGCAAGCACTGGCCCTGTCCGGTAAGCACTAGCATCACCCAGAACAATACGACTGTCGATGTTATTCTTTGGTCACTTCCTCTTACCCTCTGCTCTATAGCTCTGCAGTAAGACGTTCTTCCGACTAAGGAATGTACGCAACCACATCCGTACCCATGACCCCAAGTTGTACAAATGCCGGAGCTGCATTGTTGCTGATTCCAAATGCTAGAGGCTCGGTCCCCTTGTGAAGCGATTTTCAGGTGGGTGAGAGTGACTTCTCTCGAGACTGAGCTGCGCTTAATTGTACAGCTGATGTGTGTCATGCTTGGTTTAGTCATCCGCCATCTTCGTGGCGCTTCCTAAAGACAGAGTTTTATGGTGATGAGGTGATGAGCATGTACTTAATTGTCTCTCTGTAGACGCAGAAAGAGCTGTGTTTAAACCTTAGTGCAGAAATGACAACGACTTCTTCATCACATATCTGTCTATTAAAACACCTTTTATTTTCCAGGATGAAGAGTGTCTGTGTCTGATGCCAGGGAACAGAGGCCCGCGATCGATTAGCAGCTTGTATATAATGCATCTGTCACACACAAGCACAGCAGCCTGGGTAAAGGCCTAATTACTCCGATTCTAATCATTGCTGTGGTCAGTGATTTCTAATTTAATTTTTTATTTAAATAACCAAACCAAGGTTGCTGTTCATATTTGCGTTACCATAGCTACAGACGGTTAAACTTGAACATTACACTCAGGGGACGGGGAATATTTGCCACGGTATAAAGTGATATTCACATTTGTGTGTATAAAATGAAATGTAAAGTAACTGATATAACTATGACTGCTCCTGATTGTTTTCATTATTTTTCTATGTATAGATGAATTTTGAGTGCACTTATATAATAGCTTATGTTGTAAACCTAAGAAGTGGTAATGAAATTGAAGGTTTGGAGTCCATGGCAGATGTACTTGTGTTGCAAGCGGTGAAGGAGGGAATACTTGAAGTTAAGGGGAGTCAAAGCTTTGAGACTGTAGTCGTTTCATTGGGTCTGTGTCCTTTTTGTGCTAACTTGTGATTGACTTGACTAGTCTCCCTCCCTTCTTAATGGTCTGCTAGCCACACATGGTCCACAACTCGGGGATTTGACTTGAGTAATTGTCACTGCATGTTAATTTGCAGGCCGTTTGCAGTCTACTGTCTTTTCTAAGGCTGTCTACATTTAAAAAGGGAAATGTCTTGTTTTCAATGTGATCTTCTGAATTTGAACAATGTAATTATTGATGTTTTATTGACCTTTTCACCCACTTTTAATCAAGACTAGACGCTCTCTGTCTACTTCAGAGTCCCCTCCTACTGAGTAAATGCACATAAAGAGTTTATGTTTCACAAATTGATTTTAGAAATAAATGAACTGTCCTGATGTCTGGTAAAAAAACTGAATAAATTTTTGCCTTTTAATATGCTCTTACTCTTTAATTACATAAACTACAAATCCTCTGTTAATTGTTTTGTTT
The DNA here is from genome assembly GCF_900634795.4 of Betta splendens. Taxonomy (NCBI): domain Eukaryota; kingdom Metazoa; phylum Chordata; class Actinopteri; order Anabantiformes; family Osphronemidae; genus Betta; species Betta splendens. The sequence continues at coordinate 7,323,678 of NC_040899.1, read as the reverse complement.
TACCAAGTGGTTCAAGTTTCTATGTTCAGTAACTATTTATTATAACAGTCACCTTTTTACACTAACATTAATATCGTCCCAAATGTGAGGATTAGCAGCATTTCTCACTTTTTTTTTTTCAATACACAGGTGACTTGCACTTTTAGTTGGTCAGATTACATTTTTGGACAAATCAGCAAAGACAGATTTATTTTAAGCGTAATGTTTACCAGACAAAATGTCACTTTGCCTAGAAGTGAAGATTAGAGAGAGGGGAGTTGCGTCTGTGGAAACCCATCCAGGAGGAAAGAGGAAGAGCTTTAGTTGTGAATCACCTCTTTGCATCTTTTCTGAGTGACTCATCTGCATCAAAAAGGGTCTTTGTTTTTATCACACACAGCACGAGATTAAATACATTCAGGTCATTTAAGAAAACACCCGGAGGAAGTTGTTTTTTGTTACCACTGATGTCAAATGGTTCAGTGAGGCAATCTGGGTAAACGTAATTATTAATTAATTTAATATGTGAAACAAGTCTTAACTCGCTAAGTTGGAGCGAATGTAAATCATAAAACTGAACATATTCACACTTTTCAAAATAATATATTTCAGAGTTTAATCTCACTCTTCACTGACCTATTGCTTTAAAATTCTAAATTGGATACACATGTTACTGTAAAAAGTATTTTCTCCTCATTTGGTAGTAACATAATCTTTATTCCCTGTGGGTTCAAGCTTCAGCCTGGAAATCTGTGCACATACAGTTGGATTGTGTTTGTGGACAACAGAACACGTTGACAAATGTGCAACATGTATTTTTTGTGGGATTTGTTACAAACACTTTTTTTACATTCTACACACCAGTGTGAGCGCAGCATGAAGCAGACATGTTGAAACCTCAGCATTTTTTCTGAGCAAGTCACTGAAACCTGAACTGTTTCGACTGCAGCAGAATGCAGCTCGGGAAACGGAGGAGAGACCGGTCTCGTCAGAACGCTCCAGCAGAAGAAAGCTGCTGTTGTAACTGGTGTTTGCTCACCAAACTGGAAAGATAAAGCAAAGTCAAGATTTTCATTTCGCTGATTGAACCACTTTCCAACTCTAGGAATGTTCATGTTTCACTTAACAGGCCTTAACTCCTCAAAGTCTGTTTTACATGTTTTCCTTTTGGTTGCTTGTGTTTCCACTGCACCAACACCTTTGCAAGTTCTGTACAGTAGAAGTTATGGATCTTTTCCAACTTCATGTGGCCGATGGAAGAGCACACAAAAACGGTTCTTCAACAAACCAACACTACCTAAAGTCAACACTAGATGACAGCCTACACTAGTGGATAACAATGGCTACTGGGTAACAATAAGACTACAATGCAAAATGGTTGCAACCCCTACCTCTGGAAAACCTCGAGACATCCCCAGCGTGGAGATTCTCACAGCGGGGCAGAAGGAGAGGCTTGTTATTATTTTGAGAGGAAACCTTTTCCGTGACTTTTGTGTAGGCATCAAAATATTAATTACCTTCATATTCCTGCATGTGATTATCCCTAAAAGCAGGCATCGCGGTGTTAATTATAGGAGCTGCAAAAAAAGCTTAATGACTGGTTTACACACTGAAGTGTAAGGAGGTCAACACCGAGCGACCCCATTTGTGAGTTGTGATTTTGGTAACTACCCTTGATTGCATGCAAGGAGTAAGCAATACGCAGAGGTGATAAAGCATGTATAGCACCGCCTGTGCATAATGAAGACTAATAATAGTGTGTTGGCGTTTGCATTAATGAATTAAAAAAAGGCCAAAAAGAAAGTTTGTTGACGTTAACCCTGGAATCCCATTAGCCCCAGCGTCTGCTGCAGCTTATTATAGTGCAGAACTTCACACTGCAGCATTATCTGGACGCCTCGGTGTACTTTTTCAGACTCGTAACCAACAGGGCTGACTTGGGTTACCGCTGTACCAACAGCGACTGCATATGTGGGCTTATGTGAGTTTAGGGAGCAATAGAGAGTACGCCCAGGAACAGCTGACAATTTATGCTAGTGGGGCCCCCACATTCTCAGAGAGAGAGAGGAGGGGGAGACAGACAAGGGGAAGAGAAGGGGGAAGAGAGATGGTGGAAATAGTAAGAGCAGGCCTGGGCTGGAGGATGAGAAGGGTAGAGAGAGAGAGAGAGAGAGAGAGAGAGAGAGGGAAAAGGGGGCGAGAGGGGAAGGGAGGCTGTCTTGTTTGTAGCTTGTCAGCAATTGCTTGAGACAAGCTTCCCCTCCATGTGTGAAAGCTACTTGGCAGGAATGCTTGGGCCGTACCAAGTGAGACCTGGCAGGAGGGGGGTTGCAGAGGAGCAGACCCGGATCGAGGAGCCAGTGTGTGGCTGAAGTAATCCTTCGGCAGCGTCGGCTCTTTGATGTTGTATCTTTGTGGATGCGTGTGTGTGTGTGTGTGTGTGCGTGTGTGTGGAGGGAGGACGGAGGAGGGAGGAAGCGTTGTGTGGGTGTGAATGGAGCTAGAGAGCATCCTGTATGGATATGTGCTCTCTCTCCCCAACAGCAACAAAAGAGAGGGAATGAGACCCCCCCCTCACACACACACACCCCACACACACGCACACACCCCTCTGCCACATCTCTCCCCCTCACGAAACCTCCCTCCCTCCCTTCCCCAGCTCTCAAGAGAAAGAAGGCAAAAAAAGGAAAAGAAGATGATGAAACCTGAAGTGGTCCTGCAGCGTGAATTGAGTGTGTCTGTACGTGCGCACGCACACACACACACACACACACACACA